>NC_056727.1:789772190-789913846 GCF_019279795.1 Protopterus annectens
GATGGAACCCAAACTGTAAAAGTAGCCAACTCCAATCCAAGCTGCAGACAAGTGACAAGTGGAGTACCTCAGGGTTCAGTCCTGGGACTGCTCTTGTTTGGCATCTACTTCTACAAAGTACAGGCCAACACTACAGAACTCTGACTAACAATGTTCACAGATGACTGCAAACTGGGAGCCATTATTGCATCCCCAAATGATGTGAATATTCTACAACAGGGCCTTACAGAAACAGATGTTTGGTGCCACAGCCATGGGCTCAAGCTTAATGCCAAGTAATGTATAGTTATCTCTTTTTGAAATACCATGTACACATGAATTACCACATAGGTGGCAGTACACTAAACACCAAAAGTGTGATGACAGACATAAGGGCACAGGTGGACAGTGGTCTCAACTTCATTAACCACATTGCCACAACAGTAAAGAAATCCTTCTGTGTGCCACACTTCATCACTGAGGGCTTTTCATCCAGAAAAAAGGAGGTAATTGTCCCACTGTACTCATTCCTCATTATGCCCAGTATAGAGTACAATGCCCAGTTTGGTATGTACCTCACAAGACATCTGTTACAGCTGGGAATGCCACAGAAATACCTTACTATAAGAATCACAGGCCTAAAGCAGATGACCTATGCTGACCGTCTAGTAAACCTCCAGCTATACTCTGTGTCATATTGTTTACTCAGAGACTATCTCTGCTTAACATACAAGCCTATGTCAAACCCTGGGAAATGACATCTGTAATAAGTGTCTGTAATGCCATGTACAGCACATGCATCTATGTGCTGTCATTACAGTAACAAAGGGTTTTGAGTGTCATGTCTGGGACACACAAGTATATGAGACCTGAACAGCACTGTTATCTGTGTGAATGTGTTACATGCAGGGGTAGCAACCCAGGGTATGTGCTGTCACACTGGCATGTAGTGTAATATGATCTTACTGCTGTTGACAGTGCTGTCCCAGGCAAGGGTAGAGTGCTAACATTACTAAATATAACAAGCACACCTGTGGGCATAGCTGCACTCTGAGGCCTCACTGTCATGTTTCTGGTGTGTGGGCTGTGTCACCATATTTATCCCCCTACTGGATAATAATCAGACATGTGGAATGTAGCTGTAGAGTACCATCTGTACAGCACATGTTAGTGAGGGCTTACAATATGTGGTAATGGCATACATATTGTCAAACATCCATCTGTCAACACATTCATCCTACTGCATAGCTACTTGCCAAACTGATGTCTGTCAGTCCCTCTACAGATGTGCAGATGGCAGGTATCCAGTTGGGATACATACAGACAACCTATGCTTGATTGACACTGACATGTCTGGCCAGCTGTGTACTACCTGTCACATATAGGAGACAACACCCTGTATGGGCCACATGCCATGGGTACCTATACTACACTACCACAATCAACAGAACATGCTTGGGTGCAGGTCTCTATCACAGACACTAACCATGTTTTGTAATGCATGTTGCATACATGTCAACTGGATCACCTCAGTGGCCATGTGCAGAAGGCACCCAGAGGATTGGCTGATGCATGTCACTCTCACCCTGATGGTCACTAACGTGGTGTTTGTCGATAGACTGCCTGCTGGCACATGGGAGGTGGCATGATACCAATGTATGCACACCCCCTACACAACCAATCTCTCCATGGACAATAGCCAGGTACACAGCTATGACCACATGCAGTAAAGCACCACAGTACTGACACATGTACATGTGCATTACTGAGGATAACAGTGTTTGTGTGTTAGTACACCTGTAGCTGGGAATTCCATGATGGCCTTCACAACCACCTCAGCACCCATTGCCATAGTCAGATGTGGCTGCTGCTGTATTGGACATGACATGTACCCTGTTATACTCCTCTCCCTAATGGCTACATGTGCCTTGCAGTACCAGCACAACAGTGTTTTACAAATGGGTCGATAGGCATGGGAAACCCTTTGAGGTCTGCCAAGTGTGTGTATGTGTGCATGTGTGCATATCTGTAGGGTACACTATTCTGAGGCCACATACTCCTATTACACTACACATTGCCACACAGTAATGCAGATAGTGTTGTCACTGCCCATAGATGAGGCATGGCAACGTAACACCCTACTATGCCTGTGGCATGTGCATTAGATGCATATCCCTGTAGTACCACTGTTGTGATATACAATGGGTTGTATTGCCATCATGGGCAATATGTGATAGTGGGTATGTCAGAGTGTCATAATGGGTTCCAGTGCATACAATATCCACTGGGGATGTGGCTGCTGTGTACACTGTCATTACACCATGGTACACCCAGTATATTTCCCACGTCCCACTTTCTGGTGACCACTGTCACCATCAACCATACAGGCAACTGATACCACAATACAGCCCAGTTATGCATGTGCTGTGTGCAGCCTACCTGCAACACATTGGACACACAGACTAGTTAGTTAGCACCGATAAGCCCAGGTCTCTAAGATGCGTGTCTGCCTGTTATGTGTCTGTCAATGTGTATATGATGGTATGTATTGTCCATTTACAACCATTACATCCCCCATTACCAAATTGTACATTTCTGTGGATGCTCTGCATGTAACATGTAACCTGGAACATACCTCATCCTAAACCTTGTGTGGGTAGGGGTCTAGTCATAGTGTTGCCAAGTAAGGATGTGTATGTATGTGGATGGGTTGACATAAGGTTGCAGATTATACATGTCCCAGCAGGTCACCTGTCAATGTGGCACAGGCAATAACTGTTATAAAAACCTGTGATGTATGCAACTGTACACTGGATATTTCACAGCCATGATGTCACCACAGTGCCATAACCGTTGTGGAATATGACTCCAGACCGTCCTTCTGCTGACACATGTACACCTACAACACAAATGGATAACATTATGGAGATCACAATCAATCAGTGTCGCTAACAGCTGAAATGCATCATAACTGGATGGCTACACTACCTGACATGTATGCATTACACATTACCCCTGACAACATCTTACACTGCAGTACATTGTTGCACTCTATTACAGTCACCATGTGCATCACAACCATATTAGCCTGTCCCTGTATTGATGTTATGGATGACAGGGATGTGGCACAGGTATCATTATATGCACAGGGTGTGTTGCTGGTTTGCCAGAATCCGAGGGTTGTCCATACATTTGACACCATGTGTGTGGGTGAGGAGTTTAATTCTTTGATCAGGACATGGTGATGTGATATGTGTGTGTTGGTATAGGGTTGCCCTAGGTGTGTTTGCATAGTGTGTGGGTATGCATGCACACAGTTCTGCCATGTGGTTGCCCTATACAGGTGTTTTTGGACAGCTGCAGACCATACCTGGCAGGGTGTGCAGTTCACCTCCTCTGGCCATGGACATACTGACTGTGCCTGCCAGGGGTTCCATGGGCACGTGCAGGTACAGACTTTGATGTGCTACTCTCCATTGATGATGACAGATGTCTGCTGGAACCATGTCCCAACTGGGACTGGCCAGAGCCACGTGCACGAGGCCTAATGTGGTGTGGACAGCACCCCCAGTGATGTGCTGGAGCTGGTACTGCCACTACAGAAGCGGCTTGGCATCCTAGCATGTCCACATTGATCACTAGCTGCTGGTGTTTCTGGCCTGCATCCACGTGGCCGTCACAGCAATCCCACCATGTTTTCAAGCATGGACATACCGCAGTCAAGGAGGCCCACCATCTTATACCACCGTATATCCATGATCTCATTCTGTTCATGGAGGGCAGCAGCAAGTTCACGGATGTTGTCACTAACAGATGAAAAAGCAGCCCTCTTCAGCCTCAGGCCCTGTCTGGTCTGCATTTCCATATGTGCCTGTGCCTCCATGACAGCCTGAAACATCCACCTGGTGGTACCAGTTGTGGTGCCTCTCTCAGGGGCATGATGACCAGTGGCCCTCCCATGAGCACTATGGTACATCTGCCTATGTGGTGCCCTGCCAGACATCTGGCTATGCCGACTGTAACCCGACACAGTCAGCATGGAAACCACACTCTCCTGGGCACTGACACCAACTGCCAACTGTCCCTTTGCTATGGCCACTGGTAATGGGGTGTGTATGGGCACTGTAACTGTGTGCAGGCTTGGGGTGGCTAGGAGGGCAATGACAAATGAAGGCACAGTGTCGGCCTCTGACAACCCCACCTGTGCCTCAACAGTACCATCATCATCATCATCATTGGTGTCTGTATGGACACCAACCTCAGACTGCATGTAGGAGGGACCCTGACCCACCTTGCCACCTGTGGGGGAAACAGACATGCACTTTAAGACCTTTACAGCATTGCATAACAGTACACACATTTACACACACACACACACGCACACACGCACACACACACACACACACACACACACACACACACACACACACACACACACACACTGACAGTCCACCTTACTACCTCCCTGTCCCAGGGTTTACAGACAGTCCCACATTCAGTTATATATGTTCCCTATCCTGCATGGCACTTGATAACATACACTCATTAATACTACCCATTAACATAACATTCCTCTCCATGCCTACACGTGTGATCACAACACATAACCTGTTACTCCATCACCTCCCTGACTTGAGTGGAGTAGGTTGCACATGGCCTCACTGCTGTCATCCAGTGTTAACCCTGTGTATGTCCAGTCATCATGTACATGGCCCCTATATGGTAGGGGTTCCTACATTCACTACACATCTCACACACTGGAATCTCATACTACAGTCTTGCTCAGTCCATGCCACATCTGCTGCACAATCAACCTATCATGTGGACAACAGTAATATCTGGATACATTCACTGGTGTGCCCTGGTAATTCCCCATTGCATCAGTAGTGCTGCATACGTGGGTAGTCGGTTATCTATCTGCTGATGGCAATATGATGTGTATACCTGGTGTGCCCTTTCCCTCCAAATGCATGTTCCATGCTACAGACCTTGTTATACTATCAGCTGTCCTGTGATCACATATCAGACAAGTTTTCCTGGTGTCTCATGTGTTACTCCATGTCCATGTATGGCATGATCCCAAGGAGAAGTACTGCTATGTGATCAACCCCACAATCACCTGTGCATACATGGACACCCACACAAACAGATACACATCTGACATGCATCAACCACACTCCACTCCACCAGATTGCACTTACAGCAAAATAACCCCCACACACACACACCTACATGTGAGGTTACACAAATTTTGTACACAGAGTCCTCCCATTACCCTTCTGTCAGCATGCATTACATATGGTACTCAATAGCATGCAATGCAGCTATAGTGACTTCATGCTAGCACCAGTATACATGTGTGTGATGCATGGGCTTAGTTGGTAGGTGATGGCCCTTCCCCTTGATAACACTGCACCCATGTACACAATGTTACTGTGGACCTGTTCTGCACCCTTCCTTGTACTGTGCACCATACCTCACAGGTGTACAAACCATTACTGCATGTGTAGTACTGTGTCAGTTATGTCAGCTCCAATGCTTACAGCCCCTATGTGTTTGAATGACACATACCTGGGATGATATGTGGACAGATGTCATTTGTGAATGCCTGACGTCTGGTTTACAGATCACAACATCAGCGGTGCATGTATGACCAATACAAGACTATTACACTGACAATCGCCAGACCTTACCAGGGCTATGGGAGTGCCCTACACATGCCCCACAATTCTGCATGGTTACAAGGTCTACTCATGTGCACATCCCTTGGAGTTCACACACTGCCGTCACTATTGCTGTTGAGTTAGGGTTACATCTGATACAGTTACTGAACCTGACTGTGTGCAGATACAGCCATTCTTAGCATACGTAGGATCCCTGCTGCAGTGCACTGCTGTGTCATGATGACACACCCTCTCCGCCCCCAGCCTTTTTGCAGATGCTTGACAACTATGGCCTATACATGTGTCAGTTTGCAGTGTTCCAAGAATGGGACACTACGTGCAACAGCCTACTACCAGCTAATTATGTGGACCACAGTACTATGTTATGCCATAGTGTCGATCTGTAATGTTTGCTATTGTAATACAGGTATATTTACTGTTGTAGCACCATATGAGGGTGTTTTCCACATGTCCCTACTGTAGGCCGTGTGTCCCAGCATTCTTCTCATCCCTTTGGATACATTTCACAATGACAGGATGTTAGTTATCTTGCATGTGTCTGATGTACCCTTCTGATACCCCAACATGGCCTCCACAGTGATGCGGTGCATTTCACAGCAACAAAACATGAACAAGTACAGCTTGCAGTATGGGTAGGTGTGTTAGATGTGTGCATGGAATATCCCATAGCTATTACATGCCCGGTGTATTTGCAAGCATGAACATAAACCATACTCACCGGCTACAGGCTGCTGCCTTGGTGGTATCCTGGAGGGACCTACGTAAGTGTGTGAGAGAGTTGACGTCAGTGGCCACAGCTGTGGCATTCATTAAGGGTGGGTGCAGCATTACGGTATATCAACAGTAGAAGTCCACAATACTGCAGCTTATGCACAACTGTTTATTATGCATATGACATCTCAGATATGCATGATCTACATGTACAGATGCAGATGCATACACAACAGTGGTCTAATGATGTGCCCTGGGGCCTTACCTGCATGCTCCTCAGCCGGAGTGTTGGTGGCACCCACCTCCACAATGCTCCCTGCCAGTTGTTGGTTCTGCAGGTGAGCAGGTGCCACAAGGCTGCTGAGAAGCTCCTCCACATGAGTCAGGGGTGGATGGATGGTATGACCCCCTGTTGTGAGGTGGTCTCCCCATACGGCAGCTGCATGCCGACGTACATGGCGAAGCAGGTCACTACAATGATACTGGACCTGCTCATAAATGCGGTTCTGCAGGCCGACATCATTGACCCTGTGGACTAGATCATTCCACAGGGTGGTCCTCTCCTGCTAATCATGGTCTGTCCTGTTGAAAAGTAGCGGGTAGTGCTGTATCAGGTTTGTCAGGATTACCTCAGTTTCTGCAGCACAGAAAGATGTTAATCTGGGATGAAACATCTTCCCTGAAAGACATAAAGATGGAAACAGGTCTGAGCAACTCATACAGCAGGGTTACCATAGTTCTTAATACATGTCTCCCCCACCATATCAACTATAACAAACCATTCAACCAATGCAGTTGGTATGTCGACAGCTTACCTAGCATTGGGACATATGTTGTATTGTACCACACTTTGTGCTATGTGTTTGTACTATGCCTCATGCTATGTGTTTGTACTATGCTTTGTGCTATATGTTTGTAGCCATGTTCCCTGTGGGAACACTATCTTTGCTGACCTATTACAGATTATTTCACCTTCATGCCATTGTCAGTGCCACTATGGTTCCACATGTGCATGTGGTATGGATGCTATGTAATTGCTGCATATCTGCCATTCTGTGTTATTGGGGATATATATACATGCTGTTGGACATGTTCCCAGATTGTGTGGACTATTACAGCCCACATATGTTCCATAACAGTGACACAACAGCATGTGTAGGGGTTAGTTGCCAGCAGAACCACCTCTCCCACCTCATTTGGCCAAATTACCAGGCCACATCGCATCTGGAACCCACCATGGGACCTTATCATCTACTGGTCCTGCACTACCTTCAGGTGGAACCACCTGAGGAGATGGTGCCCCCCCCACGAGCACACACAGACAGAACCCTGTCACCCAAAGTCAGTTCCAGGGTCTGGTGCATAAGGAGCTCTACAGAGACATGGGGGATTTGCTACATCACCTGGAGCTCTGCAGTACAGATACACAGGGTGGACATGCTTGCTCCTCCTGCACAGCCCACAGCCCAGGCACCTTTATGACCATGTAGATGCTGTTGTGACTGTCCATGAGTGGGGACCTTGGTCCCATTACTTCCATATGGGGGCTCAATGGCGTGCACATTCTAAACAACACTCCCCATCCACGGTGTTTACACACCATATGTGTCATATACCAGCCCTGTATGCTGTCTTTTCTGTCTTCAAACCAACCTACATACCACAATTTGCCTACTAGCCTTCACCATAATACAAATCCCACTTTCACAAACAAATGCGATGTGTTCCCAACATGGGTTACACACCACACATCAAAGGCTATTTTGCACCCATGTACTGCTGTATATATATGTTGTGTATTGATATGTGTGATGTTCTTTCACACATATCATGGAAGGAGACATGTATTTACATATATATATATATATATATATATATATATATATGTATATATATATATATATATATATATATATATATATATATATATATATATATATATATATATATATATATATGTAGACATATATATATATATATACATACATATATATGGGAACACTTCACATCGATTATTAAAATCTCGATTTGCATATGGTCGAGACCATATGATCGAGATTTTAATAAATCGAATGTGTGTAGTGTTCCGAAATAACACTTTACTTACCTGAATACATTACATGCACAAAGAGGCAAGTATTGTTGCATGCCTTGTGTGTACGTAATGTATTTTTTGTTTTGTGGTGTTGGCAGGAAGTAAAGAAATCTCCCGTTTTGCACTTCCGCATACAGCGCAAGACGTGAGATTTCCCATCTCCCCACTGTAGCGCGATCATGGAGTTGGCATATTTAAGTAGGAGTGTGTGGGGGGCGAAGCCCCACTGCAAAAGCGAAGGTTGTGTTTTTTTTTGTTTTAATGGTTTCCCTTCAGAAGTTCGAGTTTCCGAAACTCGAGCTTTTGGTTTCGGTTATTTGTAGTTCGAGATTTCGGAAGTTCGATCTTCTGAAGTGAATCCATATATATATATATATATATATATATATATATATATATATATATATATATATTTATATATGTGTGTGTGTGTGTGTGTGTGTGTGTTTGTGTGTGTAAATATATATTGTGGGTTGTTTATATACATATATCTATATGAGTGTCTGTATATCTGTAGATATACACACCTAATTATATATCACACATATATTTATCTATATGTGGGGTGCATAGAGACATCTGGTCCACACTCTGTAACTCTATTTCCTTCACAGCTGCACTATTTTGCCTTGCTGCAACACAGACAGGTGTCACATGTGAACACAGACTACATTAGGGTGGTATATATAGTGACAGATTGCAGGTAAGCCTATTATACACCTATGGCATTTGTGCATGCTACATTACACATTAACATGACTGTCCTGCAAGTGGTGTGCTCTGACACCCATGTGTCTATCATGACATCAGTACTTCCACCACCAGCTATTGCCCACACTAATATACCAAACACAGATACTATGACTTACATCTTTGTCCTTCATTGTTGATCTGCACAGTTGACAGGAATGTCCCACTGCCTACAGGGATAGACAGTATTGTCTAGAGAAGTTGTTTAGCAGAACATTATTATAGGAACAACTACTTATGGCACATATAAATCATTCCACAACATATATCCTATTTTTCTATACCACATACTACATTCCATTAAATACATATATGTTTTACATACCTGTTAGTGTTTTTTTGACAGCTGTGACAGCTTTCTGTTGTTTTTTTTTTTTTTGTCTCTCTCGCTGTCTCTCTCACTCTCTCCACTAGAAGGATTGAGCTGGTTTGAATAGATTGCAGATTACAGTATGGCTTTTATAGGTGATGCACATGATCAGGTGATGGGCTCTGCACCAATCAGTGTGCATCAGTTGCTTACTGCATGCAGACTGCTGTGTAGTACTTCGGATAACCACTGTCATGGCAACCCAGTACTATAAAATACTGACTCATGTGGGCGTTGTCCATTAACCTTTCCAGTATGGAGGACATCCTTCCTGTATGTGGATAGCAGTGTTACAGACAGCAGGTAGCAATACCTCTTACAGCAGGACTTACAGACACAGGACAACTACATATTTGTATAAGGTTCCAGACCTACAGACAACGTGTGTAGTGTTGTTATGTGCATTGTATATTGCTGGTCTTACAGTGTTTGTGTGTACATAGTAGTTTAGGATGGAATGCGGTCTGTCTGCATAGCTCTTAACTGTAGGTCTATCCACATGATGGCCAGTGGATTATCTGTTAGGTTTTGTCTGTGCACCACACAGGTCTTGTCCTAGATACATGACTGGCAGTCTTGTCTATTGTGTGCTATCAGTACATGGCTACATCCATTTGTTTTTTTTATGTCTTATTCATGCATAAGGGTATGTTGCATCAAATCCTGTAACACCAGCAATTTCCAGGGTGTGTAACAGCAATATTGCAAATATGGCCCTTTGTGCTTGCCTCTGTCCTCCACATATATGGCAGCCTTTGTCCTGCTGTAATACAGTTAGGGGTTGTTTGGTAATGGCCTATCATTATTTACTGCTAGCATTCCTGCTATCATCCCAGTCATATTGTGGACTCCCACAAAATAGTTAGCATCCATACATATGGAAGCAACAGTTGGAGAACATATGTGTGCCCTTGTACATTCCAGAGGTCAGTGTGTGGTAGACAGTGTTCTTTGCCCTTGTACAACCGTTATGGGTGAGGGAATTCAGTGATATCAACCTAGGCTGTAACAACATGCCATGGATATCGGTGTTAAGACACATTGGGGTATGTGACTGTACACTTTCATACGTTCCTCCATGGGAACAGTGGTGGGCTACAGCTTACAGTGTTACACACAGTTCAGTTAGTCACTGTGATTGTGAGATGTTAAGTTAAGCAATGTTATGTAACAGATACATTGACATTACCACAACTAATACATTTCCCCCTAGGGCTTGACTACAGGGTATAATTGGAGGCTGCTGAACTACATCTGTAATTGTTGATTGTTACTTACCTTGAAGGCAAATCCTTTGTCTACTGTTGTACTAATTGAAGGCCTTGGCCTGGACAGCATAGTATGTTATATATCCACATTGCTTGCATCTACTGTTTTGTGTGGGCCTTGCATTCATCACTGATTATATATTTCAAAATCTATGTGCTGTAAGTAATGGCATGCATTATTGTATAGTACACAAATAAAAAATATTCTGTGTATGCATACCTGTGTGTGGTGTCATGTCCTTTAAATTGTGAGTGGGTATATGTTTAATGTAAGTATTGTCGTTTGTGGGAATGGTTGCCACACTACACATTTCACAGGTGCCAGCTACAGGGCTTGTGGCTGAGGGATATATTTTGCACCCAGTACTTCCACACTACTTCTCCATATGTATAGCTACTAATACCTTTTGTCTGCGTATATGTGTATATACCTATATATATCTTATATATATATATATATATATATATATATATATATATATATATATATATATATATATATATATATATATATATATATATATATATATATATATATATATATATATATATATATATATATATATATATATATATATATATATATATATATATATATATATATATATATATATATATATATATATATATATATATATATATATATATATATATACCTGAATATATCTGCACCATTGTAATGTGTACTCCTTCCACAGTGTACATTCCCTATGGTAGAATGACTTTTCTGCATGATATGTTGCAGATATTGCCCTGGCATTTTACAGATGAATTGGCTTACTGTTAAACCATTGTAGCTGTGTTGTGAATGGTTCTGGAGTGAAGAACTGCATGTGCTGGATACTGGATTGCACAGCATATCTGTTAGGGCTGTGGATGGGGGTAACATAGCATTAATTATCAGGTATCCCTCATTTGAGCCCCCACCCCCATTAACAGTGCATATGGTCTGTTATACTGTACTGAGTGGTTCAGGATGTTGTTCCCATGTGGACATGCTCTACACATTTCTATCTGTATATATATATACATATATATATATACATATATATATATATATATATATATATATATATATATATATATATATATATATATATATATATATATATATATATATATATATATAGATATATATATAGATATATATATATCTACATAATTATATATGTAAAACTACCATATATATATATATATATATATATATATATATACACACATACATATGAACATATTTATTTATATACAATTGATGTTATATGATTATTTGTGAGTTATATATATATATATATATATATATATATATATATATATATATATATATATATATATTTATAGAGAGAGAGACAGAGAGATGGCTATTTGTCTACATTTACAGATATATATTTGTCCACATGTCCATGCATGTTTCACTCATAATTTTGGCCTGCACCTCATTCTCTTGGCAACTGACATGGATGATCTCAGGATTGAAGTCAGTATCTATTGACGACACCTTTGTGTTTCAGACTTCAACTCCTTCAAAATATGTGTTTTAATACATATAACTGTTTTACTAGCAACATTTTAAGTGTATAAGAACAATATTTGACATATATCCCTCTTTGTACCCACATTTTGGTACACTTTGTCCAGAATTATTGCATTAAATGGTTGTGTAGTATGATATTACTACATCTCCTGTACTGTTGAATGATTGTGCTGGATGATATGTTTGTGAAAACAGCAGAGTTATGTATATTTGCCATGGTTTAGTGGTAAATCACTTTGTGTAGGGTGTGCAGTGTCCTGGGTTTGAGCATTGCAGAGACTGTCCATTTTGTTGCTGGGCAGAACATGGTCCACTGGATACAGAGTGATTAAGGCACTTTAAAGCAGTTGTAAGTGGGTTTGCATGGGCTTGCATGGAGCTAAGCACTGCTAACTTCCGGTTACAGTTTCTTATACTCTGTTAGCTTCTGAATTGCTAAACCTATGTAGGCAGTGCTTACCCCCACGCAAGCAGGCTTAAACCCACGTACTGCCCTTTAAAAGTGCTTACTCCTGATTAACCCCTCACTAATTTTTTTTAAAAGAAAAGAAAAGGGAATTAATAGGAAAGTGGCGAAAAAGGGGCACAAAGAGGGAAAGACAGTAGGGAAAATATCCAGGGATGTGCAGGAAGGGTGTAGGGAAGGTCCATAGCTGGCCGTTTCTTCTACAGCAACAGCTGTGCATATGCACTGTATTTGGAAGTCGATTTGGACACTCAAACCCTTGGGTGGGGGTGAGGACAACAATAATTAATTGTAATGCCAATTAGACCGGATTACTTGTGTCCAGTGGACACGTGCAAAATGGACAGCTATGTATGGGGCGAGATTTTGTTGTGGGAACAGGTTGCCCTTTTTTTTCTGGTGAGAGTGGATGTTGGGGAGGGGTAGTAGGTATATTTGGGAGGTAGGTTGGGTAGGTTAACAGACAAGACAAACAAGACGCATACAGGGGTGGTATATGACACATGTGGGGGGGTAAACACCTTGGATGGGGAGGGGTGTTTGGAAGTCACAAGCCCATGAGCCCCCAAATGGAAACAGTGGGACTGAGGTCCCCACCCATGGGCAGTCACTACTGCACCTTCACGGCCCCAAAGGTGGCTATGCTGGGTAAGAGGGGCAGGCTCACCCTCTAACTGCACCACGTGTCCCTCAAGCTGGCGTAGCTGGTCTCAAATCTCCTTGTCGAGCTCCCTACATGACAAATTCTACACATACTCCCAGATTTCATGCTTGTAGGTAGGTATATGAGTGAACTGTGTTGTACCTACAGTCTACACCTCTTATCTGTTATAGCTGTGGCGGGAACTTTGTTAACACTACCTGATAAATTCTACACATACTCCCAGATTCAATGACAAGTATATAAGTGAACTGTTGTACCTACAGTCTACACATCTTACCTGTTATAGCTGTGGAGGAAATATTTGTTAACACTACCTGACAGATTCTACACATACTCACAGATTCCATGTTGATGTTATACACATACCTAACAATCTGTTATTGCACAAACTCTGGTCAAGACTTGACAGGATGCAGGTGTTAATGTGACATATTTTGAGAATAGCTGTCATACACTTTGGGTGAGATGCTACAATGACAGGTTTGTTTCCATATACATTCTCTGACAATGTTCAGGTCTGATTATCAGTTATATGTCAATAAAAGCTGCCTACATTTCTTGGTTCATCACACTGATTTGTCAGGGGAACAGGTTACCGGGCAGCAGATATGGGCCATTTATCTGGACATGCTGGACAGATCAGAACAGTTGAGGGGTATGACTATGCCTACAGCTTACTACCTCAACATTCTGCCACAGTCTGTACAGTTGATGGTTATGATTATGCTTACAGCTTGCTATCTGAACATTCTAGCATATTCTGTATAGTTGTTGGATCTAATTATGCATACAGCTTTCTATCTGAACATACTCACATACACTGTACGGTTGTGTGGTATGATTATGCATACAACTTACTACCACTCCCGGGATTCAAACCCCTGCTGTGTGTGGTAAAAAATTACAGTTGATATCACAGTACACTGTGCTATCAGAGAACTAGTGTAAAGCTTTCCAATGTATTCTGTGTAAGTCTCCCTCAGTTGTACAATATGACTGACCTCTTGGAACTTCCAACATTGTTATACTGAACCGCCTACACATTTTATCTGCATTCAGCAGTGTGGGTAACACTGCTTAATACAACAGTACTATTTATAGAATGCAGCACTGCAACAACATATGAAAGCAGAATGTACACAAGCACTCCAGGGGTTATACTTTTATTCACAAGATATTACACCTTTATTTACACACAAACTATATGACAGTTTCCTGCCATATTGTCTGGTTTATTCAGTACATCCCATACACAATACATTTTATACTGGTACAACACTTTCTATGTTTGTTATATATATCTGTTGTGACAGTACATGCAGGATTATTACTAACTCACGATGCATCCTTTGCAACCTAGCAGCATGGGCTTGCTGGTTCGCAGCCCACTCATCTGCAGCTGTCAGAGAAATACAGTGACATTTACCCATTCCCTATCCATAGTATACACAAGCTAGGCAATCATTATCTACGTGGTAGAATGAGTACTTACTCAGTGCTGGGGCATTGGCCATCTGCCTTGATTCTTGGATCCACTGCTCCAAGAGATCACCCATCCGCCGCTTCAGGTCAGCATGGGGATTCTTGACTTGCTCACCAGTCCAAGGAATACCAGTGGCACTGGTGAGGTCATGCGCAAGACTGTCCCAGGCCTCCGCTTTATACTGAGAGCCCTGGTACTGGCCCTGCAGTAGTCTCTGCTCATGGTGTTTTACCAAGAGCCATACCATGAATCTGGACTCCTGGGTGCCCCTGCACTGCTCTCTAAATCGAGTGCCTATTAGTTTTTTTTTATCAAGAAGTTAAGATGAGCTATATAACCACTTTTTCCATTGATGCCAGTGAAATAAGACATATTTTGAGTAAAAACTGGGCACTCTTGCTAGAAGATTCTAACATCAGGAGAAAGGTAGGGGATGGGCCACATGTAGTTCACAGGAGAGGCCTTAACCTTAAGGCCTTACTGGAAAAGAAAACCAGTAGAATATGGACCAATTGGTCTATGAATAAGTCTGGCAGGTGCCAACAGTGCCAACATATTTTGACAGGTAGTAGGTTTACCATAAAAGAAAGAGAATATTATTTTCATGGGAAGTTTAACGTGCAACACAGTTGGTGTAGTATATGTTGCACTATGCCAACTGTGTCCAAGTTATTATATTGGTAAAACAGAAAGATACTTTAAACAAAGGATATATGAACACCAGTACCATATTAATATGGGGACCACTACTAATGTATTAGCAAGACATGTATTGGAATATCCATCATATAAATGTAAGTATGTTACTGCAGAATGTGTTGGCAAGGATATTAGAGGAGGCCCTTGGCAATTAAAATTGGAAGAAAAAGAGCTCATATGGCAAATTAACACCAATGCATATATGTTTCCAGGTATTAATGAATATAGCTGTATTAAATTCATTCTCAAATTGAAAGCTTTGGATAGGTGAATGGAACTTTATATTTAATATCTAATATTTAATATTTAATATTATTTTATATATGAATTTGGTTTGAATGCTATGTTTATGTTTATAAGTTTTGCAAATTATATTATATAAAATTATGTATTATATTATAAATGTAATGGTTTTAAGAGGTTAGTAATTTTATGTATTTTGGAATTATTGAGTTTGTGATATAGTTTCTTAGGTAAAGGGTTCTGAATATAAAATGGTTTAGCATTTATAAAACAGCGACATGTTCCTTTAAATAACTGATTACTAATTAAATAAATAATTAATTTGATTCACAACAGTATATAAGGATTGGCTTTTGGGATCGTAGTTTGTCTGAAGAAGTGCAAGCATTGGACTTGCACGAAAATGCTTACAAGAATAAACGTGTGTGGATTTTACAGCAAGCTGTTCTGTTTGTTATTTAGTTTGTTTCATTTGGATCTGGTTTAATTGATTTTATTACAATAACACCTCACATATGGCCTTACTGTAGTACTCCAGTTCACATATTTATGTTATGTCGCAGGTTATACAACATCACACTGTACATAGATTCCTTTCACAAGTTCAGTTTGATTTTTCTTATGGTGAGGATTTGTTTGTTGAAACCTCAATCTTATGTGCTGCTATGATGGCTTAGTGGTTAACAACTATGATTGCAGTGAACAGGGTCTTGGGTTCAAGTCTTGCAGAGGCTGTTTATTTTGTTGCTGGGCAGAACATGGGCCATTGGATACAGAGTGATTAAGGCACTTTAAAGCAGTTGTAAGTCGGTTTGTGCGGGTTTGCGCAGAGCTAAGCACTAACTTCTGGTTACAGTTTCTTACACTAAGTTCATTCTAAATTGCTTAGTCTGTGTATGCAGTACTTACCCCTGCAAAAACTCACTTAAATGCATTTACTTTTGCTTACATATGCTTACTACTGGTTATTTGTGCTTAAACCTGCTTGCTAGTGCCTTATTCATTATGACACTGACACTACACATGTGCATTTCCTGCAGTACTCCAGTTCATAAATATATGTTATTTAGTGGGTTTTGCAACAAAAATATTGGTTATAACATGAGTTGCCATGTAAAATAGACTGTGCTGCAGTGGGACTCGAACCGGGAATGCCTGCTCAGTAGACGAATGCTCTGCCCACTACACTATTGCTGTGGTGATTCATTTGCATATATCCTCTTGTTATCCTCTTTAGCCTTTTAAGCTGCTTTAAACGTAGCTAAGCGATGGGCACACCCGCACACCTATGGTTAGCTGTACTCAGATTTAAAAAAAAAAAATAAAGGGGTTTCTTCATTTGATTTTTATGTACTGTTGCTGTTGTACATATGGGGAACTGTTGGTGGGGATATGCAGATACCTATGAGCGGTTTTGCTCATTTCTTTCCACTTTCTGCTGTTCTACATTGCAGGGGTGTATTTATTCTGAGAGCTCTGCTCCTAAACAGGCACTTCCATGCAGTACTAAGCTAGTCCTGCATGAAAGTTTAGTAATTTCGGGGGTATATCTTTCAACATAATGAAATATTCCAGAATAGGTTGCTATATGTTAATTCCTAAAAAGCAAGTTCAATATTGCTTACATCAAATATCATAGTTTCATCTGCAGCTTTTACATCTACATACATCTTAAATATTGGTGACATCATATATTATACAATTTTACATCTGCATACATCTTACAGCGTAATTAAATACTTAAAGAATAAATTGTTTTATAACAAAGGAGACAATGAAATACTTAAAAAGGGTGGGAGACATGTTTATGACTGCACCACTTTAATGTTGCTGGAAGATTTCTGCATTTACATATTTACATATATGCAGTGTATTTTTATCTGCTGTTTATGGCAATGGCTAATTAATTTATACATTTCTCCCCCTCCTTCTTTTTGTTTTTGTTCTAGCCATTATCTTTGTAACATGTGCAAGTATGTTATTTGTAAGCATTTGCTCAGTTCTGCACTCCAGGCAGCAAGAGAATCACACAACAGTGATTTTATATGTGCCATAAAGTTCCAAATCAAAACTATTAGACTCTAAGACTAGAATGACTTTTTTTTTTGGTTAACAAAGTGGACTTGAGTACTTTGATCATCTGGCATATTGATATGACTAGACTAAGGGGACATACCAGCAGATGAGGTGTAGTGTGCTTTTATAAATTTATGTCATTAGCCATTCATTCAGCAATTCATAACTGCTCAAACTGTCAAATGATTTGTCTGGATACTGCATTTTCCAGTGAATTGTTTACACATAAATTGCAGATTGAAATTCAGAGACTAATGACATCTGTCCATTTCTTTTGGGAATAGGAATACATAGTACAATTTTCCAAACTGAAAGCAATTGTCCGTTGATAATGAGCATATTGAAATGAGGCTTGTCTAATAGTAAGTTGGAGAGAAAATGATGGTGTGAACCAATAGAATTCTTTCTTTTTTCAAATAACTTTCTTAAAATTTTAAACATAACATATTTACACAGAAACAATATGCATTTTGAACAAATACCATAGTAAGCAAGATAATCCTAAAATGTAACCAT
This sequence comes from Protopterus annectens, assembly GCF_019279795.1. Taxonomy (NCBI): domain Eukaryota; kingdom Metazoa; phylum Chordata; order Ceratodontiformes; family Protopteridae; genus Protopterus; species Protopterus annectens. Next base: position 789,790,726 of record NC_056727.1, read on the forward strand.
TGCATTTTATGACTTCCTTCACATTTGGTAATTAATGTTTGTAATTTATCACAATAACCAAAATTCACAATACTTTTTCAGATCTCAGTCTCACCGCTGACATTTCCTTTTTACACAATACAGAGGCCAATCTAAAAATACTTTGAAGAATGGTGTAGAAATTAATCTCCATGTTTAGTGACTATCTTTCTAGCAATAGCTAACAAACTTCAAAACACTGAGTACTGCTTAACTGATACAGAATCAGGAACAGGACCATTTACAAGTATTGTAATCCTCTTTAAATCCCAATTACCTGTCCAAAGTAAACAAAGTATTAATTTCCTGCCAGTGAACAGAATCCTCTGCATAAAAATATGTACCCAATCTGCTTTAGTCTCTTCATTACATCTCTAAAATTTTGAAGTTTCTGTCTTCTTATGTTTTGATTTATGGAGAATGATATCAATTGTATATATGTTTTCATGATTACATATTGATATATTGAAAATTCATAACAGAGAATCACAAATGGAAGGAAAAAAAGACAGACTCACAAAAACACTGAAAATTCATAAGGCTGAATTACAAAACATTGAATTCTTCTTCCAATAAAAGGCCCAGTGTCAGTAATTCCTAGCTAAAGCTGAGATCAAGTGCTGCCTTGGTAGTGATATTGTTATGGAAAGGATTTTTAGTAATGTAATATGTAGGATTAGGGTTAGGGGCAGGAGCAGAGCTAGGGATAGGGTGATAATTAGGGTTACAGTTAGGGTTAGCTTATATAAGTAAGGCTGGCATGATGACTTTGTCCTCTTCCATGAAATTATTCATGTGTGCTAACCATAACCATAACCCTAATCCAACCCCTGCCCCTTACCCTACATTTACATATTACATTACTAAAACCTTGTTCCCTAAAAGTACCACTATACAAGACACCTGAAAAGCCAAGTGGTACAGTACAGTGGTTAAGGTGTATGCCTTGCAATCACCAGGTGCAAGGTTTGATTCTCACCACTGGAAAGAGCTTTACAGATTGAAGGTATATATAGGCTTGTTACTACTCAGCCAAGCTCCTCGTGGTGCTAGCAGCAGAGAGGCTAAAAGAGCGACTGCTTACCTGATAAAAGTGATTTTTTTCCTGCTACTACCTGGGCGACTGTCCGATCTAGCTAAATAGCAAGTATTTCTGCTTCTTTAACTGTTTTAAAATGTTTAAAGTTATTTTTGCACCTGCACTTTTAAAGTTTGTCCTGTTTGTTGCATTTACCTGTTGAGGCTACACACTCAAGTGTGCTAGCCTGTGTTACATGCTTATTGCATTTTCCTGCTGTTTATTTGCAAAAAAAGAAAAAAAAATGATCCTTGTTTCCCGCCTTTCCTGACATAGAGTAGTCCAAATACAGGCTTTGCTGTATTCTGGACTTTTGGAAAGTTCCTTTGTTGCCCATTTCCTTTCTTGGATAAAAGGAGGCTTCTTTGTTCACCAGTGGGAGTGGGGAGCTTAGAGCAGCCTATCTATCCCTGGAGGAGTGTTCCCAGCACAAGAATCTGGTAGTCTATTGGCCATTATGGGCCAATTTCTAGCTCTTTCAAGTCCCCCTGTATAAAACCCGCTTTGGCGCGGTTTTTGCGCTTGTTACTACTCAGCCAAGCTCCTCATGCTCCTGCAGAGTGGTGCTAGCAGCAGAGAGGTTAAAAGAGTGACTGCTTACCTGATAAAAGTGTTTTTTTCCTGCTACTACCTGGGCAACTGTCCGATCTAGCTAAATAGCAAGTATTTCTGCTTCTTTAACTGTTTTAAACTGTTTAAAGTTGTTTTTGCACCTGCACTTTTAAAGTTTGTCCTGTTTGTTGCATTTGCCCGTTGAGGCTACACACTCAAGTGTGCTAGCCTGTGTTACACATTTATTGAATTTTCCTGCTGTTTATTTGCAAAAAAAGAAAAAAAAATGATCCTTGTTTCCCGCCTTTCCTGACATAGAGTAGTCCAAATACAGGCTTTGCTGTATTCTGGACTTTTGGAAAGTTCCTGTGTTGCTCATTTCCTTTCTTGGATAAAAGGAGGCTTCTTTGTTCACCAGTGAGAGTGGGGAGCTTAGACCAGCCTATCTATCCCTGGAGGAGTGTTCCCAGCACAAGAATCTGGTAGTCTATTGGCCGTTTTGGACCAATTTCTAGCTCTTTCAAGTCCCCCTATATAAAACCAGCTTAATTGGGTTTAAACCATTCTCAGCTCCACAAAGTCTGCTCTTCACTTTTTCCCTTAAAACTGCTCTAGTTCTCATAATAAACACCCTATTCCTACTCTAAAGCCTGGCACTTGCTCACTAAAGCAATTATATAAGTCAACACTAAAAAATTAAAAGCACTACACCCTCACAAACTCCCCTTGAGTACCTTACTCCCCATTGGCCCCTTTTTTTCAATTTTAAAAGAGTTCCCTGTACTATTCTAGCATGTCCAAAGGTCAGTTGGCAATATCCTCTCCAGTCCAGTTGGTGAATCTGGGAATCTTGAGGCAATGTTACAACTGCCTCATGTACACAGACAACCTTCTCCTCCTCCCAAGACGTTCCAACATATGTGAGAGATGCAACCATATAGCCAAACTAAAGGCTCAGCTCTCTCAACTCAGTACTGGTGTAACCAGTCAGGAGGAGAAGGTATCCACACTCACTACAATTCCATTCTTGCATAGACCTACCACGACAGCAAACCAAACACATAAACACACAAAAACATACTCGGAGGCTCTAAATAAAAATCTGCCTAAGCAGCAAAGACCTCCAAAGCAGACACCCAAGCAACCACTGCCACAAACCAAAACATATGCAACACATAGTTCACAAAGCCAGTGTGCCAAACAGTCACAACCCTTAAGGCTAAATAACACACCTGATACACTTGTAATAGGTGATTCTATCGTCAGGCACACTTACATCCCACTCACCAGGCTGAACAAGGAGAAGGTCACGGTGAGCTGCCTGTCAGGCGCTAGGATCCGCCACAAATCACAAGCACTCAGGTCACTCCAAGGCAAGTACAAATATGACTCAGTCATTGTTCATGCTGGTGTGAATGACCTGAGATGTACCTCCCTGGACTACATGAAAAGAGACATAGAGGAGCGCTCTGAGCATGTAGCCCAAGCCGGTATGACCCTGACCTTGAGTAGCATCTTACCCTCACCAAGAATGATGCCACAATATGAAGACAAGATGATCAATTTCAACAATTGGCTTAAGCATTGGTGTCATTCAAAGGGGATCCAATGCCTGTCAGCCTGGGATGACATGCTCGACAAGCCACGCTGCTTCACTAGGGATGGCTTGCACATGTCACCCCTGGGTTTTCAGATATTGGCAAAGGCTCTTGCTACCCCCATAGTGCCTTTTTTAGGCAAGGCTCAAAAGACAAACCCACCTCCATAGGTATCACAAGGGATAAGAAACTAAGAGTAATGCTAATTAATGCCAGAAGTCTAAACCTCAAGATGCACGCACTCAAAACTCTCCTTAGCATGGAGAACATTGATATCTCTGCAGTAACAGAAACCTGGTTCAAGGCTCCCGAGAGCACCCCAGCACTACCAGCTTATACCTCATACCATGCTTTTCGGCTCCAAAACTCGGACTGAACCACAAAAGGAGGGGGAGTATCAATATTCATCAAAGATACACACACCTCCAGGTTGGTGGCACAGCACGAAGCATTGGATATTATCCATGTGCAACCTACAGTGGGAAAAATTGCCTTCCAGTTTATAGCCTGCTACAGACCACCCTCCCAAACCCAGGAACCCCACTCGTCCTTCCTGAGAACACTGGAAAATATGAAGGTCTCTCCAAACACCATTATATTGGGTGACTTCAACTACCCAAACATAGACTGGGAGCATTACTCTAGCTCCAACACCCTAGCCCAAAGGTTCATAGAATTTATAAACTCAAATGCTATGGAACAACTTGTGACCACTCCCACAAGAGGGGAAAACATACTGGACCTGATCATCACCAACATGGGGACTCTATGCTCCAGACCAGAAGTGTATCCCTCACTGGTAAGATCAGACCATAAATTAATCTCACTGGATATCCACATCCTGACCACACCCCCTGCCCAGAAAACCACAGTGAAAACCTTCTCTAAAGCGAACTTCACACTACTCAAAACTGAGGTGGAATCCTTCAAAGCCCCCGGGCCTGTGGAAAATACGGCCCAGACCACAGAATCCTTTATAAATGCATTCTATGAACACCTTCAGGAATGCATGGATCATGCAATCCCAGATAAAACTAAGACCCAATCCCCCAAAGGCAGGTGTCCTGTCTGGTGGACCCCAGCCATAAGCAAACTATACAATAGAAGAAGGAAGTTACTACACGATTGAGCAAAATCCCAAAAAGGGAAGGCATCTCTGATCAGTATTAGCAAAAAACTACGAGCACTCATAAAATCATCTAAGGTCAGCTTCGAGAGAAAAATTGCACAGGACAATAAAGATAATCACAAAGCTTTCTTTAGTTATGTTAGGAACCTGGGTAGGAATTCCCAGATATGCTCAGAATTAGTCCAAAATGACAAAAAATACACTGAACCCACAGACATTGCCAACATCCTGGCCAACAGGTTCAGCGCAAACACCCCCCCCCTCCCTACCAAAAGAGCAAATATCTATTCCAGCAGAGTGCTGCCCCCCTGACATCTCAGATGCTCAGGTAAAAACTGCCCTCTCCAAAGCAAAAAACACAGCATCAATGGGACCAGATGGTGTCCCAGGCTACGTCCTACATGAACTCCAAGATGAGCTGAACCCAAACATAAAGCTACTGTAAAATCTCAGCCATACTACAGGATATATACCCAAAGAGTGGCGTACAGCAACAGTGGTCCCGCTCCACAAAGGTGGTGCCTCAACAGATCCTGGAAACTATCGTCCCATAAGCCTGACTAGCTTGGTCTGCAAAGCTATGGAAAGGATCATCATGGAACTCATAAATAAAGATATTGGGGACCTACAGACATTGGATCCTACCCAGTTTGGCTTTGTTAAGGGCAGATCCTGCCTCTTAAACCTGGTCAATTTCTTTGAAACAGTCACCAAGGCCATTGACGAGGGGAAGGTGGTCCACACAGCCTACCTGACCTCGCAAAAGCCTTCGATACAATACCCCACTCGGGCATCACAGATAAGCTATCCAGCTTAAATATAAACCCCTATGTCATTAGATGGGTTGCAAACTGGCTCAAGGACAGAACCCACATGTTTAGAATTGCTGGAGCCATGTCAGACTCCAAACCAGTTACAAGTGGCATCCCACAAGGCTCAGTCCTGGGACCTCTCTTTTTCGGTATATATTTCTCGGAGGTACAGGCCAACATGGAAGGACTGTGGCTGACCAAGTTCGCAGATGAATGCAAATTGGGCACCATAATCAACTCTCCAGCTGACACAAGCATCCTCCAAAAGGGTCTTATAGAAGCAGACAACTGGTGCCAGAGCCATGGCCTCAAGCTAAAAATTGGATAGTCATCCCCTTTGGCAAAAACAAAGTGCCCACAAATTACCACATAGGTGGTAATCCATTAAGTACGGAAGAAGTAATTAGGGACCTGGGGACCCAAGTTGATAGCAATCTCTCATTTGACAACCACGTGGCCAGAGTGGTTAGAAAAACATTCTATATAGCCCACCTAATCATGAAGGGATTCACATCTAGATCACAGGAGGTCATTGTGCCTCTTTACTCATCCCTCATCAGGCCCATAATTGAGTACAATGCCCCTTTTGGGATGTACCTTACCAGACACCTGCAGCAACTGTAAAGACCCCAAAAGTACCTCACCAAGAGGATCAAAGGGCTCAAACAGATGCCATATGCTGCCCGGTTAAAGAAACTCCAGCTCTACTTGGTTACATACTGCCTGCTTAGAGACGATCTGTGCCTGATGTATAAAGCCATGTCCATCCCGGAATTAATGGACATGCTGCACCTCAGAAAATCCAAATCCCATCGAGCTACACGCTCGAGGGACTTGAACCTCAGCACAGAAATAAATAGGACATGCTGGAGGGACAGATTCATATCCCAGAGGCTCCCTTTACTCTGGAATAAAATCCCAGTCCAAGTTAGGCAGAGTCCCTCACTGACTCTCTTCAAGAGGATTCTTGATGAGTGGATGGGAGATTGCAGGTTTACCACAGGTATCACTTCTGTGTCACTGTTAGACAGAAGCACAGTAAACTAAACCTCGAAAAAGGTCATAGTAAAATTCATTTAAATGGGTGGCGAAAGCCAAACACACTCTAGCTAGGCTTACAAATGCCCTAGGGTAGATAGCCTAGTATGAACCTATGAACCTATGAACAAAAGGACACAGAAAAGACAATACACATCATGCACTAACACTATCACCTTACCTAATCCTTACTCTAACCCTAACCTGCAAACATATGTATATTCATTGGAAATACTATAACACTGTCTTTCACATTATCACAACTACAACTTTTTCACTCAAACATTAATTTTCCTGCACATTTCTACTCATCTGCACTATATACAATTAAATTCAAACATTTTTGAGTCACTGAAATGAGCATTCACTCATTTTTGCATTCTTTTTTTATACCTGAAACAAACGTTCTACCAAATGTGCATTCTACCATTTGAGTTACACCTATTTCAACATAGATTTTCCAAAATTAACTAGAAGAGGTCTGTCAAATGAATTTCAACATTGGGTATCTGTTTTATTGCTTATTAATTCATTAACATCACTAAATTCTAGAAATGTCCAATTTTTTTATCAAAATTATTTTTATCAGATTGAATAATTTGATATAATTTAGATAGATTTCATTTATAGGAAGCATTGTCACACAAAATGTATGTTATATACTCTAACAATTTAGGTACTGGTTTTTGTCTTGTTCATATAAAGAAATTAGATAGCAGTTTAATTTAGCTCTTATCAAAGAGAATAACATTTCATAAGACTTAACTGTTTCAACTTTTTAATGATTTTTTTTCTACAAGAGCTACTGTTTTGTTTATTTCTCCAGTCATACCACACTGACAGATCAAGATTATTAAGCATTTTTGCATCTTTCTGAATATAACTCTATGCAAAGTCAGATGGCTAAGCTATGGGAAAGATAAAGAATTTCCGTGTCCTAAGAATTTGGTTCTGTACAATGTAATTTTTGAAAATCTATAAAGATGACTAAATGTTTGATGATTTTAGTTTGTTGACTGGTTTTACCTCAAAAATATATTTTAATAGCCATAACAATGTATTATTGTAAGTTTCAAGTTTAATTAATACATTATCTCTGAATATGTTACTAATGATAATTTGTTCTTATGTGGTTTTCCAGTGGTTAGAGTTCAATGAATTGAGCCATAATGCATCTATAATGGATAAAGCAGTTAAACAATATGTTTCTACATCATGGAAATTAATTCTACCATATTCTGATGGTCTAAGGTGACTTTTATGTCAAATTCTGGGTTGTATAGAGTATCAACAATGAAATTAGTATGTTTACTGTTTCAATTATTTTTTTCACTGGGATTAGTAATTCTAATTGAGATAAGTAAATATTTTTTAAGTAAAATTGTCTTAATAAATATTAAACTACCTTCAAATTTACAGGATATTTTATTCCATTGTTTTATTAATTTCAGTATAGCATCAAAATATTTTTTTTAAATTAGAACTGATAAATCAATATCACTAAAATGTATCTTTGGGTATTGTATTACATTTTTCTCCAATTGAGTTTATAACTTTCTTGCAAATGGTGGTTACTTATTTGATTTATTAACACAGTTTAAATTTTCTTATCATTAAATTTCATAGAGACCTTTTCAGATACATTGATCTCTATATTTATTTCAACTATGGCGGTATTAATATTCCCTAAAATTTATAATATAACATTTGCAAATAACTGAATTTTGGAATCACTAAAATCAATTATTTTGAAAGCTTAAATATTTTTCTTTAATCTGACATTACTGGCAAAAGAATTAAATTATAAAAGTGAAAAATAATGGGAATAAATGGCATCCCTTTTTGGTTCCTCTATTAAAATGTAAACCTTTGTGAAATAAATGGTGCTGTTTTTATGAACAATAATAATATTAATAACATTTTCTGGAATCCAAAACATGTATAGTTTTAAATAAACAATTCCAGTTGACTGTATCAAAGGTCTTTCTATGTCAAAGCTTATTAATGCTAATTTTTTTATTTAATTTTTAGAAAAATATATTAGAGTGATCACATTTTTTTAATTTTGAAAGTAAGTCTATTGAATATGAAATGAATTTGGTCTTTAATAATGATAGCGTCTAAATATCTATTAATCTTAAGGTTAATATAAATATAAAAATATTGAAATGAAGAAGATGAATAGGTCTGTAAGAAAATATTAGACCTATATCTTTTCCTTGATTATAAATAGGAGATATCAATGAAAAGCTTCATAATAGAGGAGCTAACTTTGAATTTTGTAGTAACTTTAAGGCATTAATGAGAAAACATTGAAATGTTTATGAAATTCAGTTGATAGGCTGCCTAGTCCTGGAGTTTTACTATTTTAAAACTTTTTATTACATCTTTAATCCATTTTAATGAGATTGTTTTGTTTAGAATTGCTCTGTGATAATCGTTGAGCTTTTTTATTATATCCATTGGTAGATTATTTTCTGTTACTTTTTTATTTAAGTCTGCTTTCACTTCTATTAAATTCTTCATGATATTTTTGAAAATTCATATCATTTCTTTAATATCTGAAATTTTATTTCTAGTATTTTTATTACAATATTATTTATTGAGTTTTTCTCTTAATTGCTTTGAGTCTGCTAGCTAATTAGTGTATTGAGGAAACAGAATACATTTTAATACTTTCTAAGTTATTTAATTATTTTTATGGAGCTCTAACATTTTTCTTAGCTCTTCTTTAATTTGCAATATTTAGTTATCCCAGTCCATATTTTTTCTTAGCCTTTATTGTACCAGGGCAGACTCTGAAGAAGTCTGCCCTGAGCAGACGAAAGCCATCTGTAATGTTGGTATTCCAGTGGAACAGAAGATTTTTTTCTTGGTGTTCAGTTGCTTGTTTTTTTCTGAGTTCATATTTTTTCTTAGACCATTCTCCCATTTTACCATTAATATGCACTTTAAGGGAATTCAAAAGAATAACTTTATTAACCATTGAATTGACACTAAATGATAATCTTCTAATTAATCTGAATATATCTGCATGTCCTATTTGTTATATATGTTGAGATTCTATAGGTGATATTAAGCCTTCTTGTGTCTATACTTAATTTTATTCTTACAGAATTATGATCACAAGACAAGTACAGCAGATAATGGTTTCAAAACTGATTTTATCTAATAAATGCAGCAAGGCATAACTTTTATGAATATGAGTCTGCATGCCATGCACATTGGAGAAATGAATGTAAAATAAAGAATCCTTTTTAATGTTGATTATACGATCTTTAAGAATATTGACAAGTAACCATTTATGTAGAATTTTTGCTTGGCTAAAATTTGAACACTTTGTTCAACACTTGAACCACATTTGTCTATTATACCAGTTAATGTCTCCTGCCAAAATCAAACTCCTTTCCAAGTACTCTGTAAATTTTTTAAGTGTTCCATTTACTACTTTTGAACCTATACCAGCAATCCAATAGAAATGGGGAAAGTTAAGTAACTTATTATTAAGCATACTGTGACAATGGGGTGCATACCTTTATTATCATTTACATTGTTTATAATCTTAGGTGGGAACTGACATTTTTTCCAGTGTGTGTGTGCATGTGTGTGTGTGTGTGTGTGTGTGTGCATGTGTATGTATATATATATATATATATATATATATATATATATATATATATATATATATATATATATATATATATTTATTTATAGTTAGATAGAGATAGATATAGAAATATAGATATATATGTATAAATATAGATATAGATATAGTCATAAATATTTAGAGATATAGTTAAGGTATTTATATTTCATGAATAAGTATAATAGGCATTGCTGAAAGATATTGGAAGTGTTAAATATGATTTTTTTTCATAACTGGGATATTAGAAATGATTTGCTATTTGCTAAAAAATTATGTTAAGTATTGTGTCTTTCCTAATTTCAAGAAAAACATAGAAACAGTATTTTTTAAAAACTAAGTTTAGGATTAGTGTTTTAACTGCTGTTTACAAAATTATGTCTACCAGCTTTGAATACAGCCATCCCTAGTTCAGCTAAACATCAAGATAAACTTCAATTCATACAAGCTTTCCCAATATACACTATTGCAAATAAAACTATGTATTAAATTTCCCTTTTATCAATTAGAAATAGTATATAAAACATGCAGCTTGTAAGATTACCAATAAGCTAATTTTGTTTTTTTAGAAATTAGATTTTGGTCAATGCAATTAGAATTAGGTATGACCTGATTTTTTAAACATCCATGAATCTGCCTCAGTCATAACTGGGAGAAACTATCAGGATATCAGGATAAATTGACAGTACTAAGCAATCATCTTTCCCTAAATCTTATGCAGAGGCTATTAAAATCAATGCCATTAAATTTTTATTTTTTTTGAGCACACTAAGGAAAGCTTCTGATATAGAAACTCAGCAATAATTCACTCAGGTAGGTCTGTATGTCATTGCACAAGATGGCACCAGTTAAGCCCTTCAGAGAGTCTGCAGTTCTCTAAGGTTAGAAATGTAGACTATCTCAACAGGTAACACAATATGAACATTGTAACATTACTAGGTAAGCAATAAGTGGGATCATAAGGGGACTAGTCACATACACCTTTAAGAAGACACAATTAACCATTTACAATCACCACCTCACAAATCAAGCAGGGCCATATACAATCATCATTGGTGATACAGATACTTCATTAACTAATGAAGTGTAATCCACTTTATCAGGACACAAATAATAGATATTTCAAATATATTAAATAGGCTGTACAGTACTAGGAATGATTGTGACCTCACCTTAGTTTATATGAGAGTGAACAATGGGGGATGTTCAACTCTGAAAGAGAAGCAGCTAGACATGGGCTGCATGATATGGCATATCTCTCTGCGACAGGAAAGGCAAATGTTCTAAAGAAGAATGGAGGACAAGACAAATGAGTCAAACATCAATTCACAGATGCTGCCAGTTAAGAGGAATTCAGTATGTACCTGCATGGCATGAGATGACTCATTCATTTACATGCTTTGTAGTCAATGGTCTTCACTTCACTACTCAAGGTATGCATTCATAATAGAAAATGTGTATCCTCCATTGTGTCTAATTTCATATTCAAAGAATAGGGTGACTCTCCTCAATGCCATTAGCCTAAACAAGAAAACATGGCATCTTGAAGCTTTCCCAGCTCTTATGCAATTGGGATTTGTATTGTGAATGAAACATTCTTCAACAATACAACCAGCATCTCTCATATACTTACATACATAGCATTCCATGGGGAAAGCATGCCCACCTTCAACCATAAGACAAATCAAACAAAAGCATAAGGGGTCAGATAACAAGAGCCCTCATAACCATTAACTATCAGGGCATTCAGTGATGTGCACTATGCATATATTATTATGGTATGAGCCTGAAAGCCAAGTGACAAGAACCTCCCAAGTCCTGTATTGCAATTATAAAATTGGTAGCTGTATTTTTGGTATAAATTCTAAAGTATGCACAGACAACAATAATTCCGTTATTATCTGGATGAAACTGTAACGACTGAACTATGATAAATCCCAGCCAAAAGTTCAAGTGCAAATGCTGATGTTTGTACCTTTAAGACACAAATCTTACTAAGCAGAGAAGCAATGAGCCACAACCTATTGTTGTTGCAGTAACAGTTTAGCTATATTACTGTACCCATAATTCCACAAATGATGTACAGATGCTGTCCTCTTTTCCTTCAACCACTTTTTATATATTCTATAAGTCCATATTACAAAAGAAGCTCTCTGTATGACAGTTTACTGCCACAGTTATTAGTTTAAGAGTCCATATCCATATTAGTGCAAAGCATTCTGTCCATGCTCCTTATAGCTGAATCACTGGTACACAGTAGGATGGTGTGTTCTAGTTTACAGATTGTGGAATACATGTTCAGAATCTCATTATGTTTTTGAGTAATAGAGGATTTTGTTTCCTGACCATTCAAGAAAAGAAATGATAACTTAACAATGATTGCAAATAGGACTGATAGTGATTATACTGCATCACATGATTGTCCATTGAGGGAAGCATTAGTTCTCAAGTGAGAAAACAAGAACTATTTAAGCAACAGGATCAGTATATGTCTGATCTTTTAACACTGGAGCTCTGTGTGTGACATTATCCTTGCATTCTGTCCTATTTAGTACAGGTGTAGGCAACCCTGACACTGGTGTCAAAAGTTAGTCGTCAAGAAATTTTGCTTAGTTCCCTACTGGAGATTAGCAGTGGGGAATACTTTGATCGGGGACATCATGGCCTTACTTTTTTATCTTTTCTGACAAGACTTTTGCAAACTTAAACATATATTTAATGACTGTAATTAAAATAAAATTTGTCAATATTTAAAAGATATACATACATAAAAATAGTTCCCTCACATCAATTTATCTGACTCTTGAACATCTTGAAAGAGTAGAAGTCATGAGTTTAACATTGTTCAAAAAGCAGTTGCTTGTTCTTCAGATTTCATAGGTTAGCACTAGGCTAACTGCCCTTGTTGGCCATTTTAAGCCTATCCAGTTACCCCATGCAGAGATCAAACCCTGCACCTTGTGTCTGTAAGGTAAACACCTTACCTATTATACCAACCTCCCACCTTTATACTGATCTCCTACCTTTTAATTCTTGAGAATACATATCTTTTTAACTCACTCAGCACTGTATATGTGACATTAGTCTTGACAGATTATTTAGGAAATTTTAAATTTTTATTACTGGATATTGTTCAAAGATATAATATACTCATATTTCCTCATATTTCTACTTGTCTGCAGGAGTGCAAAACCTGCTTTTTGCATTCCACAGACTCTATTGTTAAACATGACGGCTTTTTGATTAAGATGACTCTGATACACTGATCTGTGCACTTGTACAGAGTCTGCAGTTTTATTTGCAGTGCAAAATATACATTTTGCATAACATTCCTATGCATTTAAGCTCAATATTTTTTAATTACAAAGAATATCTAATAAAACAGGAAGAACTAACAATCCAGATGAATGCATTACATTTGGGGGACTTCAAGTACCCCACAATTGACGGAAACAAATAGACATCCACTAGCAAATATGCACAATACTTCTCTGATCTTATTTATTGACATTTGTTGACTGGGGAAGCCCGACTGGGAGAGAAACCCATTTTCAGTGGAGGCCGGGGAGAAAAGCTCCACATAAAGTACAGACATCTTTGGCAGTATACAATTTAGATTACACATACAGTGGAGTTCAACATGTTACAATCAAGAAAGAAAATATACTGTATGACTTAAAATATTATTACATAAGATAGCATTATTCGCATTTAAGAAAGTATTATTACATAAGATAAATAGGCATTACACATTAGTATTTAAGAAAGCATTATTACATGAGATAAATAGACATTACACATATAGTTTAGGTCAACAAGTTACACTCAGGAATGAGAAGTATACAATGTATCAAAGCAATGTTAACTAAGATAAGTAACATGTTGAAGCTGAGATATGAAGAAGTATTAATTTTAAGACTAGAGTAAAGAGAGATTTTCAGAGTCTATGTAGGTGAGAGAAGAGAAAGATGTATTTAGGCTAGGTAAAGGAGTATGACATGTTTAGAGACAAGGTAAGAAGTGTGAGAAAAATATGAGAAAGATGTAATCGGAGGTGTGGGGTTTGGTGGAGATGAGAGCTGGGTAATAGGTAGCCAGTTGGGGGAAAAGGATGCAAAGGTATAGATATAGAGCTGGGGAAGAGGTTGAGACTGAGGGTAATGGGAAGATGGTAAGAAGAGGGAAAAAGGAAAGGGAAGCAGGTAGTATGTGCTTGTGAATAAAGAGAATAGAAATGGAGTATGTTAGTTTTTGGGAGAGGAACAGGAACAGATATGGATGTTTCGAAGGTGAGTTTTTACAGAAACTTTGAAGGTCCTTAAGGAGTCTAAAATGCTGATACCTTATAAACTCAAAATGTTATAGACTCCTTAGGGGCAATCTTTGTCTTGCCTTTCAGGCCATTAAAGATATAGTAGTCCAATACCTCTTAGATCTCCACAACTCAAGCAGTCCCACCAAGACTAGAATCAGGGATCTAAATCTGTTTCAACAAATAAACAAAACCCAGTTGAGAGGCAGATTCACCACATGCTTATTTTTTTTCTCTGGAAGAAACTTACTCTCCAAATTAAGCAATGCAACATGCATTCTTCATTCAAAAAGGAGGTAGACAATTGGATGGGTACCTACAAATTCACCCATAGTACGACTGGCCTGTTTCTCTATGAAAAAGGAGAAATCATTTAAGGGTGGGTACTAATAGGCAGTAAATGGCCACTGGGCCTATTTGCTTTGTATTTTCAATCATTGTGTTAACTTGAGAAAAAACTATACCCAGAGATTACAAATACTGGATATCATCCTAGTGTACCCTCGCCTTGTACAGACCTGATCATTACAACATTTCTTATAAAATCAGACATGACACAGTAATATGAACCATAAAAGGGTGTGGCCAGCCTTGCATGCATTATAGCCATGTTTAGGGACACCAGCTGGTTCAGAGGCATATATTTACTAGTATGTTTTTTCCTAAATGTTGACTGTACATTTAAAAATTGATATCTTGCTTCAAAGAAGTCATAACTGCCCTGGCTGAGGGGTTGTCAGCTCACATGATTTATCTCACTTGCATAAAGTTTTATGACACCAGTCTAAGGACAGGCATCCTAGATAACCTCCATAAGCCCAGGGATAATGCATGTTTCACTAGAATGCCAAATGAATCTTGGGAAGAACCCAGCTGTTGTGGGTGAGTAAGTAAATCGCCATACCAGTTGAATAAATGTGTAGGATACACAGAGAGATCTGTATTCATTCCTTTGCCAGCTTATCCTCAGATGGTCGAGCTGCATCCAAAAATCTGGCTTGACACCATCTTAAAATATTACAGAACTGTTCTTTTCTCTCTTGTACTTCAGAAAGGGTATATACAACCCACTACTGGTATAGAACAGCAGGGTGATGCTTAGTATATGTAAGCAAAGCATAATCATTCTTGTGATGCAAATAATTATATATATATATATATATATATATATATATATATATATATATATATGTGTGTGTGTGTGTGTGTGTGTGTGTGTGTGTGTGTGTATATATATATATATAAAGTTATACAGTCATATCTGTGCTGGGATCAATCCCTCACTCACCTCCATGCCCAAAACAAACTCCTGTCAAAACAGGTAATTGACCTCACGTGCTATGCTTGCATAGAGTTGGACCTTGACTGGGCAAGGAGATGTCCATTCCAAATGCTGCTGTGGCTCTGTCATTCATAATGCTAAAAGGTACTTTTGGTGTTTGGCATCAATGAGCATATCTAAACTTGGTTATTTGGTTATTCTTTAGAGTTAGTACCTTAAAGCCTGAAGCATCCTCAATCATGTTAATGTTACTTGAGAATGTCAGTTTTAATAAGACTAGGTAAAAACTGGCCAATGCAGCCCAGCATGTTGTCAGGATAACCATGGAATTGTTATTGATCACTCTGCATTTTCTTGTGCAAAGGTGAGACACTGTATTGATGCGGCTACAGCTTCTTCATATCTTGCTGATGGATAAAAGGGGTAGGGGACACTGTCGTCCTGGGATGTGTCTGGCACTGGTCTTGAGGACACTGTATTTTATTGTACAAAAATGATTCTCTGCACTGATAAGGATACTCCTTCTTCATATGGTAATGGAATACAAGATGGGTAAGGTACGCCATCCAATGGAGATAAGTTCAACATTGTTAATGAATGTACATTTTTTTTTTGTATGACAGTTATGTTATTCACCCTTGTAAACTGAAATCTGAAATGGAATCAGAAATCAAACATGCATTATTATTTTTTATGAATAATTCATTAAGTTTTAATGTGTGTGAACATTTCCTGTTTTTAAACTCATATGAAATATTTCAGTCCCAAAAGTAGCAAATCACATTCTATACACATTGATATGAAAATTCTGAATACTTCACAATGTACAGAAAGCTGATTCAGCTTTATAGGTTTGGTTCAATATGTTGGTCAGTATCTGATCAGCCGATATAGCTGCCTGTTACTGTGTATGAATCTAGACTGAAATCTAAAAACAAACATATGTCTAAATGCAAAGATAAGATAGTTGACTTCAATAACTGCCTACATAGTTGATGTCATTCTGGGAAGGGAATCCATTATGTATTAGCCTGGAAGGAGATGTAAGATAGCCTGACCTGCTTTGCCAGAGAAGGCATATATGTCTCACTCCATAACTTCCACTTGCTGGCTAAAGTCCTTGCTGACCCATAGCCATAGTGTTTTTTTATAGGTTCATAAGTTCATAAGTCATTACTAGGCTATTAGCCCAACAGTCATTTAAGCCTTGCCAAGCTTACCCCAAATCTGCCAAAATATTTCTGATATGTGTCAGTAACCCAATGAATTTTCCTGGTATGATATAGGCTTGTAAACATGAAATGTTCACAGGCTACCCCTGTCCATTAGAGACATAGGTGCCAGGATGAGCTTTGCTTCACATGGAATGGAAGCCTGTTCCAGAGAAGGAGTAATCATTGAGCTACATACCTTTCTCTCCAAAACATGTTCTGTTTCAACCACAGATTAGGTTTAGGTCCTTAGAATGGGTATTTTTGATGTTATCTGTTTTGTGGATGTGCAACAAATCCATCAGTGTAGGATGAAAGGATGGCTTATAGACTAGACTCAGATCACCTTGCTGTCTGTAGTGTAAAAAGATATGGCTTTGAGATGGTCAACATAGGTCTTATTATTCATTCCCTATATTCTTTTTGTGAGGAACTGCTGTGGTCTCTCAAGCTGTTTCAAGTGCCTTGTCAGATATGTGCTGAATGTTGCATTGTACTTGATGATTGTTCTGATGAGAGCCAAGAACAGTTGAACAATGATCACCTTGGAACCAGATGTCATTCCACTACATTTATGCTGTGCACTGCAAAATAATTTTCTCACCACAGCATATATATGCTAGTCAAAGATCAGGTTACTGTCAAAATGTGGTCCAAGATCCCTGACCACTGGGTCTAATTGTATCCATGTTTTATTAATGTGATAATTTCCAGGGGTAGCAATCTTTCCAAAGGGTACTATTATGCATTTTTTCCACTGAATTTTGGTCCATGCTTTGGCATCAGTTGTTTATCTGTGTCAGGCCATCTTGAAGGCTATCTTTCCCTTCAGGGGATTTGATGACCATGTTTAGTTCGCAGTCATCTGCAAAGTTTGTCTGCCAGAGGACCTTGATGTTTGTCTTGACATTAGAGAAGTAGCTACCAAAGAGGAGAGGCCCTAGCACCGACCCCAGTGGAATTTCACTAGAGACTGGCCTCTTTGTGGAGGTGGATTCTCCGATCCTAATTTCCTCTGTCCTATTATTGAGCCAGCTGGCTATCTATCAGGTGACAAATAGGCTTATGCCTAATTTTGTAAAGTTGTCTACAATGCTTGAGTGAGGTATTGTGTTGATCTCCTTGGCCAGGTTGAGACTGGGAGTGTGCACTGTTTTGCACTCATCCATAGCTTTAGTGACCTTCTCTTGGAAATCCACCTGGTTAAGTAGACATGACTTTCCTTTGACAAAACTGATCTGGTTGGGATCCAGTGTCTGTGGGCTTGCTATGTAATTGTTTTCTCAGATCTATGATATTTTTTTCCATTTCCTTGCATATGAAACTAATCAGATCTATGGGTCTATAGTTCTCTAGGTCAGTGGAAGCACCCCCATTGTGTAGAGTGGTAACTATTGTAGCCCTCCATTTGTCTGGGACAAAGCCTTTCTGCAGGCTATGGTTAAAAAGTGATTCTAGCAGACCTGACAGGTCATGTTTCATGCAATTCAGGAGACATTCTGGGATATTATCAGAGCCCATCAGAACAGTGTTCTTAGCTTTGCAACATCCAGTGAGGACCTGCTCCTAGTGATAGATAGTTTGTGGAGAAATGGTGGTGGGGCATTTCCTGGAGGAGTGACTAGGAGTGAATGGTTGCTAAAATTGGATCTAAATTCATTATTCAACAGATTTGCCATATCTTATGGATCTGTATAGATGGTTCTTTTCACCATTTGTTTGCCTTTAAGGTTACTGATGTAATTGAAGAAAGCCTTATGCTTGTCCTTAGCTTGGCAGATTATGTTTACCTCAAATTAGTTTTTGGTGGAGTACATTAGTCTCCTTGAGTTGCTTGTTCAGATTGCTGAGGGAAGTTTTTACTTTGCTTGGTCATGCTCTTCCTGTTTTTGGATATGATTTTCTTTCTTTTGTTATAGAAGATATTTATACTGGGATTCCACCAGTGTGTCTTGTTTTTGGAGGCTGTTATATTTTTATTCTGTGCAGGTATGGCTGTTTCTGTCCAGCTATTTACGTGATTGTTTCTGTATAGAATACTGCAGAGGCAGCTGTGCTCTCAGGATTGGGGGCTTGGAATTTTGCTAGGTTGTCACTTAATAGCAGGTAGTTAGCATTGAAATGCCTGACCAGTGAGGGCATTGCAATAGGGGAAGTGCTTCATTCCTCAATGATTGTGAGGACAAAGTCAGATATATTTGCACCCCTGGTAGGTATGCAGACTAGTTGGCCAAGGGTGTCTGTGTTAACAAATTCCAGAATCTCTGGGTCAACATGTTTGAGGTTGAATATGATTCAGAAAGAATTACAGTTGGTGTAGTTGATGTCACTGATTAATATATTGTTGGGTTGAATGGGGATTGTCTACAGTTCATTCAATATGGTGTATGAAATTCCTGGGCTATAGATGGTGACATATAGCTTGCAAGGATATGGTATGGGACTTTACTTATGGTAAACTGGATGTGGAGAAGCTCATGTGTGTCATACTGTTTGGCCAGCCTTGAGGTCTGTTGGTGTTTGATATAAACTGAGACTCCTCCACCTTTAGAGCCTATGTGTGTAGTAGCTGGTCAATTTCAACTACTGGACATTCTAGCATAATATTTAGTGACATTGTCAATCCAAATTCTGACCACGTTAAGGATGCTCTTCTAAGTGTGAGTAGCATTAACAACAAACTGCTTGATCTTGAAGCTCTCATACATCTAGGACACTTCCATGTCTGTGTTGTAACTGACTTGCTTTCAGTGCAGGGATACCTCTCCTGCCTTACCTGGATTCTGTACTTATCATCCTTTCAGACAAGAGGGGCAGTGTGCAGGTGCTTCTCTATTTGTCAGAGATTATATCCCTGCTAGACAAATCTTCTGTGACCCTAATAATGATCTTACTGAACATACCCTAAATAACTATCATTTTATAGCCTGCTATATGACTCTGTCCACGTCCTCAGTAAACCATGGTAGATTTGTAAATGTATTTAGTGAACTACCCTAATCAAAAAAATCTTTATTTTGGGTGATGTCAGTTAGCCTTAAATTAACTGATATGCCTAAACTATAAAAGTTGGGTACACACCACTATTCCTACCATAAAACAATAACTCCTTACAATAAATAGTTAACCAACCCATTAGGGGTTGGAACTTTTTGGGCTTGGTCCTCATTTTGCAGCCAAATGACCAAGTCTTTAGTACTGCCATCCCTGGTTAAGTCAGACTCTATTTTTTGCCATTGCCTGTAAAGCCACCAATTCTTCAATGGTAATTCTGAATTCAAGGACTTTTAACATGCAGATTGTTTATATTCTATGACAATTTATGTGTAAGTTTACTTCCAAAGTAGCTGCACTATATGAAGCCTCAGCTGCTACTTTTTCATCTCAACTCTAATCCCACTTAAACAAAAACAGTACATAGGTCCAGCAGTCCTCAGTAGAACCAAATATAATTGGAAATGTAAAAATAAACCACCTTGGTGGCTTATCACAATAAATAAGCTCTGTAACAACAACAACAAAAACACATTTAAAATGTACTATAACAGATCTGCCTTTATTGAAGACTTAATCAAAAGAAAAACAAGGGACAGAAAACAACAGTCAGAAAAAAAAAAAACAAAGCTGAGTGTTAAAGGGTGGGAGGTTGGTATAATGAGAAAGGTGTTTACCTTACAGACACAAAGTGCAGCATTTGAAACCTGCATGGGGTAACTAGCTAGGCTTAAAATGGCCCACAAGGGCAGTTAGCCTTGTGATAACCTATGAAATCTGTACAACAAGAACAAGCAACTGCTTTTGGGTAGATCATGCCTGCTCAACTTGGTCAAATTCTTTGAGTCAGTCACCAGAGCTGTGGATGAAGGCAAGGTGGTTCATACAGCCTACCTTGATCTGGCCAAAGCCTTTGTTACCATTCCCCACTCAGGAATCACAGAAAAGCTCACTAAGCTAGGCTTCAACCTCTATATCACTAGATGGATTTCAAACTGGCTCACAGGTAGAACCCACAGTGTGAAAGTAGCTGACTCCATGTCAGACTGCCAACCAGTCACAAGTGGATTCCCACAGGATTCGGTCCTGGGTCCTCTCCTGTTTGGTATCTATTTCTCTGAAGTCCAGGCCAACACAAAGGGACTCTGGCCGACAAAGTTCGCAGACGATTGCAAGTTGGGAACTATTATTAAACTCCCTAAGTGATCTTGACATCCTACAGAAAGGCCTCACTGAGACCAATGACTGGTATCAGAACCAAGGTCTTAAGCTCAATACCAAAAAATGTGTCATTATCCCCTTTGGGAAAAACTTGGTTCCCATGAATTACCACATAGATGGTAGTCCACTGAACACAGAAGGTATTATAAGAAATCTGGGAACACAGGTTGACAGCAACCTCTGTTGACCACCACATTGCCAGTGTGGTCAGAAAGTCCTTCTATGTGGCACATCTCATTAATAAGGGTTTTGCATCCAGGAAGAAAGAGGTCATTGTCTCCCTCTACTCTTCCCTCATTAGACCAATCATTGAGTACAATGCTGCATTTGGCATGTATCTCACTAAACACCTGCAACAACTGGAGAGGTTACAAAAGTACCTCACAAAGAGGATCCTAGGCCTTAAACTTTTGTCCTATATGGACAGACTAAAAAAACTCCAACTATTCTTTGTCTCATATTGAACTACTTAGAGGCGATCTCTCATTGACTTACAAAGCCATGTCTGACATAGCTCTGTTAGAAATGCTACATTGAAAGAAATCCCAATCCCTCCACACCACATGCTTCAGAGAACTCACCCTCATTACCACAATCAACAGAACATGCTGGAGGGACAGGTTCATAACTCAGAGACTGCCCATGCTATGGAATAGATTTCTCATACATGTCAAGCAGAGCACCTCACTGGCTTTCTTCAAGAGAAATCTAGATGAGTGGATGGGAAATAGAAAAATTCACCCCAGGGATCACTCCAGTGGCTTTACTCAACAGAGGAGCTGGGAACTAATTTGGGTGGCACGATTCCAGGGTAATCCTGTGGGCTAGGCTTGTAAAGGTTCCAGGGCCCTTAGCCTAGTACACACCTATGAACCTATGAACCTAAACAAATCTTACATCAGAAGCCAAAGAAAACTACAAATCCAGTCACTGAAATAGTCATTGAAGTTCTGCAAATCCTCAAGACTTGGTCACCTTCTAAGATCACCATAGAATGGGTCCTGGCTATAAGCTAAGCACACTACTTCCATGGGCCTAGAAACTTTACCTGTTTGCCTACTTATTACCAGGATATTGTTGCTGAACTCCTCCTGTACTGGCTTAACTTAAGCCTAGCCATGAGTTATGTCCCTGTTGTTTGAAAAACAACAGTAATGATGCCCTAGCACAAAGGGGGTCCTACCACAGACCACAAAAATGCAGGCCCGTCAGTCTAACTAATCTAATTTGCAAGGCTATGGAACATATCATATATGATCTCTTAAACTGCCAAATTAAAAATCTTATACAACTGAGCCACAACAGTCTGGTTATGCCAATGGTAAATCACATCTACACAATTTGTAAACCTCTTTGAGAAGGCTACATGTGTTTTATGCTTGCATTAAAAAAAAGTTAAAAACCATCAAGGAGTCTTTTACATGGTAAGAAGGACTGCAAACTGTATGAAGGATTTGTCCCACACAATTAAGGTGTGAAGTGCTACTTCAGAAATTAAAAAGTAATCACTGGAGTACCACAGATCTCAGGACTAAAATCTCCCCTTTTTGGTAACAGAGCTCAGTTCTAAAACCTCCCAGTTTTGGTTTATATTTTCATGCATAATTCCTGACTTTGGCTAACCAGAATTACCAGTGACTGCAAGTTAAGTGTCATTGTCTGGTCTCCAATTGTTAGAGAACTGTTTCAATAAGAATTACTCTCTCACAGACCAAACAAATGGTGTCAAAAAGCAGCATTGCAAATACATTATTTAGGCGTCTCATACCTCAGTTGATAAAAGCCCTCATCTTTGACAAATATGTTGCAGCAGAAGTCAGGAAATCCATTTACCTTGTAAAATTGATTTCCAAAGATATCTCATCTATGTCAATGGACTTTATTGTCCATCAGTACTCTCCTAATAAGGCTAATTATTGAGTATAATGCCCTTTTCTGCATGTACCAACCAAAAGCTTCATTCAGTTAGAATGGCACCAAAGGTTACTGACAGAAAATAATATTGACCAAACACCCTTAGCTAACAGATTGACCAGAAGCCCTATGCTTATAGTCTGCCTCTTACAGAATCCTGCATGAGATATATGCCTAACATTTATTGCATTAAAAGACCCCACTCTAATTGATCTCTTATATTTTCACAGGATGGGTGACTCCACAAACACCAAAAAGTATAGTTGAGTAAGTAAATATACCATAACAATAGATGTTCAAATTATCTTTGCTGCAATAACCTAAGCTATATGGGTTATATCCCTCATAGGATATAACAGTCAGACAGCTTTCAAAGCTTCAGGGCACCTTCCACTCACCCAAACAATTGGTCAGCTCAGAAAAGGAAAAATACAGAATACAAAAGTGTCCATCCCCTTTCAATCTATCTTGCTGTTTTAAAAAATAGTACCTCTCCTCCAAAACTTAACTTTTAGACAGGTAAAACTTAAGTTACCTACTTTAACATCCAACTCCTCTAGTGCACACTGCAGTGTTTAGGATAAACCATTTTTTCATCTTACCTTTAAGCATCTATTGCAAGACCAACAGTTGTTGTAGAGCCCACATTCTGCCTTTCAGTAGTCATCTTGGGATTAGAGCTTCTGTTTTCTCCTAGTGAGATAAGAAGTGCAGTTACATTATTTCCTGGAGGCTGCTGATCACCAGAAAGCTTAATAACTGCTTTCTAGGTGACAGCTTAGAATCTGTGCTTATATTCTGATCCTGGTGAGAGTAGGAGCAGAGTGCACTGATTCCTGACTTTTTTTGGTTGGAGAGTGAGTGTCTGTGCTTAACATACCTGATTGGCATGGTTGCTATTCGAGGCATCTTCCAGAAAAAGGCTACAAGCCTGGAGACCCTTGCATTATCTGGTACAAGACTGTGGCTCACCAAACAGGCCATGGCCTGCTTCTCTTTTTTTGGATTGGTGCTAAAACTAGCTAGTTTTAGCTAGAACTAGCCAGTTTTTTTTTTAGTTTCAGTGCTCAAAACTGTTTCCCTGTGCTCAACACTTGCTCAGAACTCATTGTAAGGACTAAATAAACTACAAATTACTACAGCACTCAACTTTCTTCACTTATCAAGAGGAAAACAGTTATTACTACTTAAATTAATAAGCACCTATCCAGGCATGTCCATGGGTCAGCTCCTATTGTTTTCTCCTGTCCACCTGATGAATATAGGCATCTTGGGGCAATGTAGCAATTGCCTCATGTAGACCAACAACCCTCTCCTCCTACCACCCAACACTACAACCTGTGAGAGATGCACTTATACAGCCAAACTGGAAGCCAAGCTCTCTCCAGCCAAGACTGGAATAGACAGTCAAGAGGAGAAGGTTAACACCTGCACCACACCACACTCAAAACATAGTCCTTCAAAACCCACACTACCAAAACCCACACATAGAAACACAAAGCACACACCCACATTCTTGGAGGCTCTCAATAAAAATACGCCCAAGCAACAGAGACCTTCCAAGCTGAAACCCAGACAAACACCACTCCCCAACACTACCCAAATGACACATAGCCAACAAAATCAGTGTGCCACTCAACCTCAGCCCATAAGGCAAAACAACGTACCCAACACACTAGTCATAGGTGACTCTATAGTCAGGCACACTGATATCCCACTCACTAGGCTAAACAAGGAGAAAGTTACTGTCAGCTAACTGTCGGATGCCAGGATCTGCCACATAATGCACGCACTCAGGTCACTCCACAACAAGTACAAATATGACTCTGTCATTGTCCATGTTGGTGTGAATGACCTGAGATGTACCTCCCTGGATTACATGAAAAGAAACATGGAGGAGCTCTTGGATCTTGTAGCCCAAGCAGGTATGACCCTAGCCCTGAGTAGCATCCTACCATTGCCCAGAATGATACCACAGTACAAGGACAAAATGATTGACTTCAACAATTGGCTAAGCTTCTGGTGTCATTCTAAGGAGATCCAGTATCTGTCTGCCTGGGATGACATGGTCAACAAACGACCAGAGACGGCCTGCACCTGTCACCTCTGGGATTCCAGATACTGGCTAAGGCTCTTGCCACTCCCTATAGTGCCTTTTTAAGGCAAGGTTCAAATGCTAAATTCACCACCGTAACAGGTACAAGCAAGCAAACTCTGAGGGTAATGCTACTCAATGCTAGACGTCTAAACCTCAAAATGTACTCACTCGAGGCACTCCTTAAAATGGAGAACATCGACATCTGTGCAGTGACAGAGACCTGGTTCAAGGCTCCAGAGAGCACCTCTGCATTACCAGGCTATACTTCATACCACACCTTTCAGACACCTAACCTGGACCGAAACACTAAAGGCAGAGGTGTGTCCATATTCATTAAGGATATCCACACCTCCAGGCTAGTTGCTCAACATAATGTATCTGAAATTATCCAAGTGCAACTAACACTGGGCAAGACTGAAATCCAGGTTGTAGCTTGTTACAGATCCCCTGCCATGCCCCAGAATTCCCAGTCTTCATTTCTTAAGATACTGGAAAATATTAGGGTACAACAATACCTTAATTATGGACGATTTCAATTACCCCACAATCAACTGGGAAAACTACTCATGTACGCAACGTTTTCTGGAATTCATAAATTCCAATACCTTGGATCAGCTTGTCAACACACCCACCAGGGGCAGCAATATCCTGGACCTGGCCATTACCAATATGAGTAACCGATGTTCCATGCCAGAGGTCAACTCCTCCCTGGTCAGATCCGACCACAAGCTAATCACCCTAGACATCCATATCCCACCCCCACCCCCCATTAAGGAAACCACCATCAAAAACTACTCCAAAGCCAACTACATGCTTCTGAAGACAGAAGTGGCAAACTTCACAACACTCATGTTGATGGAAAATAGAGGTACAACTGCTGAATCTTACACAAACGCGCTGTATAAGCACATACACGAGTGCATGGATCGTGCCATGCCCAACAGAACCAAAATGCTATCCTCCAAAAAAAGGAAGCCAATCTGGTGGTCCCCTGCCATAAACAAACTCTACAACAGAAAGAAGAAGATGTTACAAAAAAGAGTAAAATCCCAAGATTGGAGGAACTCCCTGGTCAGCCTCAGCAAGAAGCTGAGATCCCTCATAAAATCCTCCAAAGCCAATTAGATACTGGAAAATATTGCCACTGATTCCAAAGACAACCACAAAGCATTCTACAGCTATGTCAAGAATCTCAATGCCAACACTCAGAGCTGCTCTGAGCTACAGCACAATGGCACTAAATATACAGAACCAACCGATATTGCCAACATCCTGGCAGATAGGTTCAGTGCTAACTTTAACCCCGCTCACACCCTCCAAAGGGCCTATCTTAATACCGGAAGAATGCAAAGCCCCTGTAATCATGGATGAACAAGTAAAGACTGCATTCTCCAAAGCCAAGAACACAGCGTCCATGGGACCAGACAACATCCCAGGCTGCATACTGCATGAATTACAGAATGAACTGGCACCCCACCTAAGTACCATGATCAATCATAGCCTCACTTCAGGCTATGTGCCTACTGAATGGCAGACAACAATGGTTATCCCACTTCACAAAGGGGATGCCACCGCAGACCCTGGAAACTACTACCCCATTAGCCTGATGAGCCTGGTCTGCAAGGCCATGGAACATATCATCTTGGAGCTTATAAACAAAGACATAGGCAACCTCCAAACCCTGGACACCACTCAGTTTGGGTTTGTAAAAGGTAGGTCATGTCTACTAAACCTGATTGACTTCTTTGAAGCAGTCACTAGAGCCGCAGACGAGGGCAAGGTAGTGCACACAGCCTATCTTGACCTCGCCAAGGCTTTCGTTACCATCCCCAACTCTGGAATTATAGATAAACTCACTAAACTGGGCATAAATCCCTATGTCACAAGATGAGTGGCCAACTGGCTCACTGACAAAACCCACACAGTAAAAGTAGCCAACTCCAAGTCCGACTTCACACCAGTGATGAATGAAGTACCACAGGGTTCGGTCCCCGGTCCTCTCCTGTCCGGCATCTACTTCTCTGAAGTGCAGGCCAACACAGAAGGTCTTTGGCTAATAAAGTTCGCAGATGACTGCAAACTGGGAGCCATAATAGAATCACCTAATGATGCAGACATTCTACAAAAGGACCTCACAGAGACAGATGCTTGGTGTCAAAGTCATGGCCACATGCTCAATGCCAAGAAGTGCATTGTCATCCCCTTTGGGAAAAACTCGGTACCCCTGTACCACATAGGCAGTAACTCACTAAGCACTGAAAGTGTGATAAGAGACCTTGGGACACAGGTGGACAGTAGTCTCTCTTTTGATAACCACATCACCACAGTAGTCAGGAAATCCTTCTGCGTGGCACTCCTCATCACAAAAGGGTTCTCCTCTAGAACCTCTCTACTCATCTCTCATCAGACCCATTATAGAGTACAATGCCCTATTTGGCATGTATCTCACAAGACACCTACAACAACTGGAAAGGTCACAGAAATACCTCACTAAGAGGATTACTAGCCTCAAACAAATGCCATACGCACTCCGTCTCAAACAACTCCAGCTCTACTCTGTCACATATCACCTACTCAGAGGCGATCTCTGCCTAACATACAAAAGCTATGTCAAACCCAGAGCTGTTGGACATGCTACACTTAAAGAAATCCCAATCTCTCTGAACCACATGCTCCAGGGACCTAACCCTTGTCACCACAATAAACAGAACATGCTGGAGGGATATATTCCTGTCCCAGAGACTTCCCATATTCTGGAACAAACTACTCATTCATGTCAAGCAAAGCTCCTCATTGGCCCTGTTTAAGAAAAATCTTGATGATTGAATGGGAAATAGAAAATTCACCCCGGGGATCACTTTTGTGGCACTGCTTGACAGGGGAACAGGAAAATAGTTTTCTTGGGTGGCAAAAGCCAGGGAACCTTTTTGGCTAGGCTTATATAGGCCACAGGGCCAATAGCCTAGTACCTACCTATGAACCTATAATACATGTCCATACACTGAAAAACACAGTGAAATAAGGGGGAATGGACGAAAGGAGCAGCTACTATAGCAGTGATGATTCAAATATCTACTGCTAAGGTAGGTTTATTTACACAATTGTACTATGTTCATCACCATTACTATTACTAAAGTGGTACAGAAGTTTATTTTAAGCTAATCTGGCAAGCTCCCTGGTTACTAAACTGTATGGGTAGAATTTCATATTTTAGAGGAATTGGCTGGCAAATGAAGGGTCCAAGATCCCCCAGAGAATAGTCTTAGTAAAGCCTTTTCTAGATCTGGAGAAGGAATCAAGTTTATAGTGCTTTGTAACGGTATGTGCAAAGGACCAAGACGCTGCTTCTAGAATACTTCTAGAATCCAACTCTTTCCAAAAATCCATAGATAAAAGCAAGACTCTGGTAGAGTGAGCCTTGACTCTGCCTGGAATAGTTTTGCTGTGGTGGGAATAACAAAAAGGAATATCACGAGACAACCATTTAGAAATAGTCTGCTTTGACACAGGTTGTTCCATCTTCCTTCTTTCAGAAGAAATGAACAGTTGATCAGAAGTTCAGAAATATCTAATTTTGTGAAGATAGTGCATGAATTATTTGTGGACATCCAAGGTATGAAGTATCCATTCTCCCTCATTTTTACATTCTGAAAAGACGACAGGGGGAAGGATAGATTAGCTTAAGATAAACTTGGATACCACTTTAAGAATAAAAGAAGGATTTGTTTTCAAAGAAACCTTATCTTTGTGGAAATTGGGAAGAGGCTGTCTCACCATGACAGTTTGCAACTCAGGTACTTTTCTTGCAGAAGGGAAGAGCAAAGAATAAAACTGTCATCCATGTTAAGAACCTTAATTCAGCCTTATGAGCTGGTTCAGATGGAGCTAGTATTAGTTTTTCTGACACAAAATTAAGATTCCAAGGAGAAGCCACTGGTTTTCTGTGAGGTTTCTTATGTGTAAACCCTTTCAAGAACATTTTTACATGTGACTGCATTGAAAGAGTGAATCCATGGGTAGACATGCTGAAATGGCTGATAACTGAACTCTAACCAAGAAGTAAGAAAGGCCATAGGATAGTGACTCACATAAATACTGTACAACCACAGAAATAGAAACCCTGAATGGGTGCAGGTTCGTTTGTTTGCACCAACTAGAAAACCCTTACCATTTGCTAATATATGGTTTTGGAGTAGTAGGCTTACTTGCCTGTATTAATAACTGCTGCACATCCTCAGAAAATAAGTATCTAAAAGGTATTAAAACCCTACCATCCAGGTAGCCAGTTGCAGTTGTTTGTGGCCAGCATGCATCAGACGCCACTGATCTTGTTTGAGTAGATCCAGTCTGTGTGGCAGCTTGTGGAAATTGCTTCTTGCAGTTTCTAAAAGAAAGGTGAATACTGTTGCCTGAGACAGAAGGGAGTCACCACAATGATCTTTCCAGAGTCATTCTGAATTTTCAGAATGACCTTGGATATTAGTAGAAAGGGCAGGAAAGTATACAGATACATTCCTGATCAAGAAAAATAAAAAATCTGTCTTCCAGACTTTCTTACATAGAGTCCTGGAGCACAATTTTGCTAACTGATTGTTGTGAGTGGATGCAAAACGATCTATTTGAGGTGGTCTCAACAGCAGAATAAATTCTTGGAAGATCCCATGATTAAATTTACATTCATGGTGATCTGTCCTGGTCCTGCTCAGCTTTTTTGCCATGTAATTTTACTCTGACATTATGTAAGATACCTATAGAGTGAGATTGTGCTGAAAAGCTATATCCCAGGGTACCAAGACTAGTCTGCACAGAGGGTAAGATCTGGTTCCATCTTGCTTGTTATCTGTAAGCATTTGTAGATATCACTAGGACCATATATGATTGAGAGAGTTTATAGCATTTATAAGTTATAAGATCTATTTTATATTTATGTGTTTTGGTCTGTCTTTTCTACTTCACATATCCTGCACTGTATCCCCATAGACACTGCTCCCCAGGAAAAGTCTGAAGCAGCTGTTGTGACTAACTGTGCTGTAGCTGGGACAAAGACTAGGTGACCTAGCTTCTGACAAAGTTGGTGTCTCCACCATTTTCACAATCCCTAATACTGGAATTTGGTATGTCAGGGGATACTGATGTTGGGACCATACCATTGTCTGGTACCATTGGATTTTCTCATGTGGAGTCTAGCAAGCAGGATCATAAGAAACATAGAAGGCCTGATACCCAAAATCCTTAGAAGCTCCACAGCTGAGACTGTAGTCTAAGTGGAAAAACTTGGGAATAGCTCTAGATACATATCTACTTTTTCTTGTGGAAGAAAAGTTCTCTGAACCAAGGTGTGTGGGAAACAGTACTCTCCATTGGAAACAGCCCAGGAAAACAATCTGTGAGAAGGAATCAGACAAGACTTTTGCATGTGTTCCTGGAATCCCAGTCTGTGTAGGAGATGCCTTACATTGGTGAGAGATTCCTGACACTTTAGAAAAGTCTTTGCAATGATAAGCAATTCATCTAAATAAGGAAACATGTGAACATCTTTCTGTCTACAGTAGGCTATTACAACAGCAAGACAGTTTGTAAATACCCTTGGAGCAGTGGATAGACTAAAGGGTAATGCACAGAACTGAAAATGTGATCCAAGCACAGAAAACCTTAAGAAACATCTGAAATCTGTATCCATGAGAATGTGATGATATGCATCTTTTAAATCTAAGTTCACCAGAACACTCAAATTGGGAATAAGAAGCAACAAGGTTTGAAGGGATAATATTTTGAACTAGGGCACTATCAAAAACAGATTAAAAATGAAAGGAAAGGAAGGGAAAGGAAAGGAAAGGAAGGGAGGAAATGAAAGGGAAGGAAAGGAAGGGAAAGGAAAGGAAGGGAAAGGAAGGGAAAGGAAAGGGAATGAAAGGAAAGGAAAGGCAAGGAAATGAAAGGAAAGGAAAGGAAAGGAAGGGAAAAGAAATGAAAGGAAAGGAAGGGAAAGGAAGGGAAAGGAAAGGAAATGAAAGGAAAGGAAAGGAAAGGAAAGGAAGGGGAAAGGAAAGGAAAGGAAGGGAAAGGAAAGATGTAGAACTGGTCTCCAAGAATCTTCTTTCTTTTTTTTTGCACCAGAAACACTATTGGATAAAATCCTTCTCCAAACTGAGGAGGAGTGACTTCTTCTATCACCCTATGAGAAATAAGATGGTGAATGACAGGAGAGAAAAGCAGTGCTTGGTCTGGCTCATGAGGATGAATCTCTTGAAAAGCAGGGAGAGACTCGACTGCCATCTGTAACCTTCAGGGATTACTTTCAAGTCATCTGTCTGAAACTATATTTTCCCAAAAATGGAAATGGAGATTCAAATTTCTAGAAACAGTACTGGTTTGCCAGGGTAGGAGGAGGTGAGGTGGGGCTGAGGGGACTGAGTCTTACTTATAGTCATACAGACTTTAGACTGTCAGTTTTTTTGGGGGGAGGGGGGTTATTTTCATTTTGGAGCCTCCCTGCCATTGTTTTTTTTTTAATGTTAGGTTGTAGGGGTAGCATTAAATCCCTTGGTGAACTTGGAGAACATTGCTGAAAAACTTGACCTGTTTTAGTACATTTTTTAAGGAGTTCTACATCAAATAATAAACTGATTCTCCAGCCAAGGGAAAATTTAAAATGTCATTGCTGCCATCTTCTGGATTATTTTGAGAATGCAGCCACGCAAACCTCTCCATAAGAGTTTCAGTCAGTAACAGCAGCCCTGGAAGTGGCATCAGAAGAATCCAAAGTACATTGAGCCACTGGAGATACAGAATCAACCAAATTGCACAAGGCATATTTCTCCTCAGAAGACGAAATTTTCTCATCCTGGTCAGAAAAAGAGGGACTGGTATTAACCAAATGTTAGTAACAAATGGGTTCTGTAAAGCAATAACAGCTTTGCCTGATCTGAGATGAGTGTATAAAAAGACCAAGGAACTTTTCTATCCTGCTTTATTGGGGGCAGAAGACTGGCTGTTGAACAAGTTACAGGCTGTGACAAAACATCCTCCAATATTGAAAGAAAAAGAGGAATTTGTGTAGGTTCTAGAAAATCAAGCTTTAATAAATCATAATACTTTTCAGAGACTCTGAAATATCATTATATTTTTAAATTAAACAACATTCAATTTGGGAATAGTCAAAAGTATATCCTTCAAAGAAACTGGCCAAAGCCACATTCTCCTCAGAATCTGAATCAGAAATCTGAAGAGACAAAACAGAATCTGTCCCTTAATAATTATTTTGTAGTTTCAAAATTTGAACCTCTTCAGCAAATAATCTATTTTCTTTTACTAGAAACAGCTAAACTGGAAGGGTTAAGAGCCTGAATGAAATCCAGAGCTAAGCCCAATAAACCATTCCTGTCCAGGATGAAAGTGACAAGTGAAGACATATTTTTAAGTTTTTTTTAATTCATTTTGACAGGGATTGCTGAAGAAAAAGATCCACGTTTGCCAGGAAAACAAAATCTCCCAAAGGATAGGCAGTGTTCTAGCTTGCCAGAGTGGATTTCTCTTCCCCTTTTCCTAAGACCAAGACCAATAATTATGACTGTCCACTCCAGTAGCCTCAATGTGTCTATCCCCAGTGAATGGTGGTTGTAGGGTCTACATCAGAAGGAGCTAGAGGACAAGATGAATAATCAAAGGAAATACAAATGGCCACAGCAGTCACACACCTGTGGCTGAGGCACATTAGTAGCCTGCTCTGGTGGCAAAGACTGTTTAGTAATGTTCTTGTTTTTGTGCCTGCAAGAAGAAATAACCTAGGAACTGGTACATTATTCCATGGTTAAGCTGAAAAATACATCTGTTTCCTGGTAAAGCCTGCTAAAAGTTGTTGCTAGAACAGGTAAATAGTAAAAAAAGTATCTTTCCCCAATAAAAACAATGTAAAAAGCAATTTAAATACTTACCCCAGTCCACAAAAGTAACATAGCACAATTTTACCTTAGAAAAAGGTAGTCTTAAATTAGTTTTAACAACTTTTTATCAAAAAAGGTAAAAAATAATGCTTCAGTTTAAAAGTAAATAAAAGTCACATGACAGTTATTAAAAATATTTTTTTCTAGATTTGAAATGGTTGTTTTACAGGAAAAGTACACTTTCTGTCATAAAAAGTAATGGTAATTTTTTTATTATTAGAATGCTTTTTACTGAAGTTGGCTTTGTGGCTCTGTCTTTCTGTCTCTCTGTCCCTGTGTGGTTCTGTCTCAGAAAGCCAATTTCAACAAAAAAAAAAATTGAATAATAACAGAGGGATGTTATTTTAGTCTTTAAGTAAAATATTGCCACTATGTCATTAGCGAGACAATACACACACACACACACTGTGTCTGAACATTATCGGTATATTAGGTGAGCAAAGTAAGAAACACTCTCTTTTATGGTCTGCTGGCATGTGCTTTAGTGCCACTGAAATGGTGAGTACTGATCTTGACAATCGCAAAACAATTAAAAAGAAACCTGCACTGTAAATTTGTATTGATGTAATTTAATGCATTTTCTCTCAAAAACATTGCAGGCATACCTCTCAACCTGGAAACTTCAAAAATCTGGACAAAGGCCCATGGAAATAGGTACAAATCTGTATGCTGATCAATATACAATTTGCATGCATAATTATGTAACCCCACCCACTCCAATGGAATTGTGGGATACCAACTTTCAAACGCAAACCAAATAACAGAACCAAAATATGGCCCCAGAGTCTCCCTGCAGACATTCCAATGTCCCATTACTTGGCTGCTTCGCCCCATTTACCATAAACATTAATGTACTTACTTCTACAATGATTATTTGGATTTCATTTAAAACTTTTATAGCAATATGTGATTAGCATCCATAATAAATGACTGTGGCTTGAAAAATAAGGAATTTGCTTAATGGACATGTCTCCTACAGAATCAGCAAATGTATGTACTTCACATGGTCAGCAAAAAAAAAAAAAAAAAAAAAAACTGACCTCTTACAGACTTAAAAACAGGATGTATGCATTTCACATGGTCAGTAAGAGAAAAAATGTGAAAAACAGGATGTATGCAGCTTCTTTAAAGAATGGACAATAGGAAAATAATATGTACATGTTTCTATTATATGACTGTTAAGCAAGGAAGTTTGAATGGATATGCTTTCATCAAGTCAGCATTTGCACAAGATGTTTCCTTAAAAGACAATACCAGTATTGTTTCTCTACAGGATAAAAACATATTTTTCTGCAAACACCATCAAACAGATGTTTTCATACAAAGACCAAAATAGAATACCAAGGAGAAAAACAGGATGTAAAACCACTATAAAGAGACTATAGCATATGACATTGTTAAAGATATTTGTGTAGGAACACCCATTTGTTCCAAGGTAATACTGTAT
This sequence comes from Protopterus annectens, assembly GCF_019279795.1. Lineage (NCBI taxonomy): Eukaryota > Metazoa > Chordata > Ceratodontiformes > Protopteridae > Protopterus > Protopterus annectens. The sequence continues at coordinate 789,825,016 of NC_056727.1, forward strand.
CTCTCACATCATCCATGTTGTTTGGGAAGTAAAGTAGCACAGTACCTGAAGCTGTAGCAGTAGTTTGTGTGATTTGTTATAAAAAGTTAATTATTGGTTGCTGTTTTTATAACAAAGTTTGATGCTGCATCAGTGTATATTCTGCAAGTTTCTGTGGGCAACAGACTCTGAATGCAATCATAACTAGACTTTGATTTCACCGGAATCCAGCCAAGACCTTACTGTCTTAAGAAGACTTTGGTTCCAGCACAGTAAACAGCACCTTATAATTAATTCTTCAATGGCGAGCTAGCCTGCATTCGAACACAGAGGGAGTGATAAGGCCTGCAGAGGGTCACTTCAGTCAAATTGCAGTAACTAACATTTGTACATATGTGTAAATCCTAAAGAGAAGTACTCCAGTTTATGCAGCTTGCAGCAGTAAAGATTATCAGACGTCGAAATCCAGACTGAGCCTGCAGTCCAGGAAAGTTGCAATACCATTAATTCTTCAAGAAAAGGTGGAGATCTACTTTTCACAGCTGCCTGCTGTGTTTCACCAGCTTCTTAAGTGACTCTGAAAAATGTCTAGCCATCAGCGACACTAGCCTGATCACCTGTTCTCTTGCTAAGTGGTAAGACCTTTTTCTTTGTCACATGTTTAGTATGGATGCTATTAGACAGAATCCAAGCAGGTGTAAGCCAAGCTTTACTCTTAATGTAGCAGAACAACCATATAAAAATATGGAGTAAATTGCAATGTTGGTATACACAGCACTTTAGTAAATGTAAAACCTTATTAGGGCAAGTTGATAGTAAGCCATTATGCAAATGTATTACAATATTTGACTGGTATCTCAAAGAAAACCATGTGGGGTATGACAAATGTTTATTGTATAAATCATATGAATCTGTTTTCTGTGTTCAATGTCAAAAAATGCAGTGCATGCCATTATTCAAAGGTTAGACTATACAGATAAAAAATGTAATGGTAAAGAACCAGCAAAAGTTAATATGCTTAGATTATATTCAGATGTTGGACAGTTATGTCCTGTCACCACATGTAAAATGTTTATTTCAGAGTTACAACAGGAGTCAAATCAATTACTGACAGAACCTCTAGTATATCTTGTTACAAAAGAAAGTAATAACCTTCTAAAAGACAGACATGAGTTCAGGAAGTTTAGACAGGTTATGAAAACATTTTTTCAAAACTGCATGGGAGTTTTAGATTTAGCAGAATAGATTATTGAAAAATGTCAGAAAGACTGAGCAACATTACAGAAAATTCTTGAACAGCAGTTATAGGATAAAGAAAATAAATTAGCTGAACTGACAGAGACTGACTTCCTCCATTCAACAGCTGAGCTTAAGAAAACATTCCAAAAGTGCAGGAAATTACAGCTGATCTATACAAAAGAGATATATTTTATAATATACTTGTGTTTTGGAAATGGTTAAGCATACACAGTAGGATCTGATGTATGGACAAATCATTACCAAATGCTTTAAAACTTTCATCCAGTTAAAGCAAGACATTCATCACTAAAACAGTAAAGTTGAACGTATGACTGCCATTCTCATAGCATAGTCAAAAGGTAAACAAAACAGTTCTAGTGCATGAAAAACAAATGAAAATAGTTAATATTAAAAATCTGAAGTCACAAGACTGACATGCATGTATTTTCTTTTCATATAAAGTACATCTGTTAAAATGCACAAGAGAAAAGGCAGACAACAGCAAATGTAAATCATGTAAATATAAACATGTATTAGTTAAGCCAATATCTATTTTTTTTACAATTTTTTATAATTGTATAGTAACACCACACCAAGCAGTTAAAGTTCTGTATTTTACAAAGAAATAAAATCACAGATGGTATTCGTCAAGCAGTCTTTGTAACACGAATGGCAGTGCAGTTAAATAAATAAATAAAATACTGAAATCCAAGTTACAAAAAGATGTAGTCTAATTGTAAAATAATGTCTATTTATGTAATATAAATGCATAATGCAAATCAGAAATACTTATTATAATCTAAGTGTTTTGTAACTGCATTTTACTATCAAATTGCAACTGTATTAACAGATGATTAAAGGGAAAATGCTAAAAGGGTTAACTATGGTCTATAGAGTCTGAAAGATGAGCTCAGACCTTCCTAGACTGGATGAATAGTTACAGGAAATGCTGGAAAGATAAGGTAAAAAAAAAAAAAAGACTGATTGCCAGACAAGCGGTTTGAGTTTTTCTAAAACATTATTGTTATTAAAACATAATTGTTAAATGTTCACATGCAACACAATTTGGTAATTATAATAAATCATCACAATTGTGCATGCATATCACTGATAATCTGCAAGTAAATGTTAAAAGTAAAAAACCTCAGTTACATTAAGTACAGCCAGCAAATGGGCCATAATATACATACAGTTCAAATCAATTATGCAGGGGGCTAAACAGCAAAAGCTTTATAAAAAAAATATCAGATCAGACAAAGGTCTATAGTTTGTTAGTAACCTAATAAAGCAAATGTATAATCAAAGTTGGGCTGACATACATTCTATTCTCACAGCATAAAGCAAATAAATAATACTGTAATACTACAGGGGGAGGGGTAGTTTCTCAGTTTTACACTGACTGTGTGAGCAGTATTGCAAAAGGGTCTAAAATAGAGCTATAGGAAGAAAAATAATCTCTCATTCCTTTTTGACAATACTCTTTTAGGGGGGAGGGGGAACAAGTATTAGTGCATTAGAAATACTGGTAAACAGATTAAACCTGACAAGATAAGACATTTTACAAGTTGCTAATAGCTATCATGCTAGTTATTATTGTATTGTTTAGTATTAAATTGTATTTATAACCTGTTAAACTGTAAAGCTATTCAAAAGATGGCTTAAAATTGCTTTATTAAAGCTATACAAGAGAGAGAGTAAAGATATGTAAAAATTGAGCAAGAATGGTCACTATTTTTAATATGTTTTTGGCAAGACAGTGTTAGTATGCAAAAGCATAAATGTTTCTAATTGCTGGGTATGTAGTTGCCTCTGGTGGCAATTCCACTAGATACTTCTAAAGAGACATAAGAATTTTCCAAGATTTTGCTTGATGTTAATGTTACTAAATTCGTAGATTGGACTAAGTGTACTGTACAGTCTTTATATGTACAAATGCAAAATAATTCAGTACAAATGAAGTTTAAAAAAATGGGACCAGGGTACCTACTAGACTGAAATGAATAAGTAGCAGACAGTCTGTGTAGATATATACTGTATAGGACACATTGTAAAGTAACAAGTTCAAAAGTAATATGTCAAGTTGCAATTTTATTACTAATTGTAGTTTTATCACTGTTTTTTGGACCACCATTTTATCTGTACCAGTATTGGTTACCCCAGTTAGAGGAAAGTTATTTTAAAATATTGTACTCATACAGTTAATGGACTAATATGTACATAGCATTCTTTAGTGTATAAATCATGTTTTTTTTTTCATTCTCAATTATTAATATACTGAAATAATTGCATTCAAATATTTATTATCTAAGCCCAGTTCAGTGCTTTACCAAGGTGTTTAACATGTTCACTTCACTGTCAACCAAGGGCAGTTCAGAAATATGACCACAATGTTATGGTTAAATGACATTGAAATTGTATATTTTCACCAGTCAATAAATGCTTGCAGTTGAGAGCTAGCTGATATGATGGAGAGAAGGAAGGTTGATATATTGTGCATGCAAGAGACCAGATGGAAGGGAAGTAAGGCCAAGTGTATAGGAGGCAGGCTCAAATTGTTCTGCCATGGTGTGGATGGCAGAATAAATGGGGTAGGGGTTATCCTAACAGAACAGTATGCCAAGAGTGTTTGGGAGGTGAAGAGAGTGTCAGTGATGTTTATGAAGCTTGAAATTGATGGTGTAATGATGAATGTTGTTTGTGCATATGCTCCACAAGTTCGGTGTGCGATGGATGAGAAAGAAAAATTTTGGAGTGAGTTGGATGAAGTGGTGGTGAGTGTACCCAAGGGTGAGAGACTAGTGATTGGAGTGGACTTCAATTGTCATGTTGATGAAGTGAACAGAGGGGATGAGGAAGTGATGGGTAGGTATGGTGTTAAGGAAAGGAATGCAGAAGGTCAGATGATTGTGGATTTTGTGAAAAGGATGGACATGGCTGTGGTGAATATGTATTTTAAGAAGGGGGAGGAGCATAGGGTAACATACAAGAGTGGAGGAAGATGCACACAGGTGGATTATATCCTATGTAGGAGCACCAGTTTGAAGGAGATTGGAGACTGTAAAGTGGTGACTGGGGAAAGTGTAGTTAAGTAGCATAGAATGGTGGTCTGCAGGATGATGTTGGTGATCAAGAAGCGGAGGAGGAGTGTGAAAGCAGTGCCAAGGATTAAATGGTGGAAGATAAAAAGGGTGATTGTGAGGTGGAGTTCAGGGAAGAGTTAAGACAGGCACTGGGAGGCAATGAAGAGTTACCGAATAGCTGGGTAACTACAGCAGAGCTAGTAAGGGAGACTGCTAGGAAACTGCTTGGTGTGACATCTGGACAGAGGAAGGAGGACAAGGAGACATGGTGGTGGAATGAGGAAGTACAGGAGAGTATACAGAGGAAGAGGCTGGCGAAGAAGAAGTGGGATTGTCAAAGAGATGAAGAAAGTAGATGTGAATATAAGGAGATGAGGCGCATGGCAAAGAGAGAGGTGGTGAAGGCTAAGGATAAGGCATATAGAGAGTTGTATGAGAGCTTGGACACTAAAGAGGGAGAAAAGGACCTGTACGGATTGGCTAGACAGAGGGACAGAGCTGGGAAAGATGTGCAGCAGGTAAGGGTGATAAAGGACAGTGAGGGAAACATACTCACAAGTGAGGAGAGTGTGTTGAGTAGATGGAAAGAGTACTTTGAAGGGCTGATGAATGAAGAGAATGAGAGAGAGAGAAGGTTGGATGATGTGGGGATAGTGAATCAGGAATTGAAGCAGATTAGCAAGGAGGAAGTAAGGACAGCTATGAAGAGGATGAAGAATGGAAAGGCTGTTGGCCCAGATGACATACCAGTGGAAGCATGGAGGTGCTTAGGAGAAATGGCAGTGGAATTTTTAACCAGATTGTTTAATGAAATTTTGGAAAGTCAGAGGATGCCTGAGGAGTGGAGAAAAAGTGTTTTGTACCTATCTTTAAGAATAAGGGTGATGTGCAGAGCTGCAGTAACTACAGAGGGATAAAATTGATCAGTCACAGCTTGAAGTTATGGGAAAGAGTAGTGGAAGCTAGGTTAAGAAGGGAGGTGATGATTAGTGATCAGCAGTATGATTTCATGCCAGGAAAGAACACTACAGATGCAATATTTGCTCTGAGAGTGTTGTTGGAGAAATACAGAGAAGGTCAGAAGGAGTTTCATTGTGACTTTGTGGACATAGAGAAAGCATATGACAGGGTGCCTAGAGAGGAGTTGTGGTATTGTATGAGGAAGTCGGGAGTGGCAGAGAAGTATGTAAGAGTGGTACAGGATATGTACAACGGTAGTGTGACATTGGTGAGGACTGCAGTGGGAGTGACAGATACATTTAAGGTGGAGGTGGGTTTACATCAAGGATCAGCTCTGAGCCCTTTCTTATTTGCAGTGGTGACGGACAGGTTGACAGATGAGATTAGACAGGAGGCCCTGTGGACTATGATGTTTGCAGATGACATTGTGATATGTAGTGAGAGTAGGGACCAGGTTGAGGAGACCCTGGAGAAGTGGAGATATGCTTTATAGAGGAGAGGAATGAAGGTCAGCAGAGCTAAAATAGAATATATGTGTGTAAATGAGAGGGAGGGTAGAGGAATGGTGAGGATGCAAGGAGTAGAGTTGGTAAAGGTGGATGAGTTTAAGTACTTGGGATCAACAGTTCAGAGTAATGGTGAGTGTGGAAGAGAGGTGAAGAAGAGAGTACAGGCAGGGTGGGATGGGTGGAGAAGAGTGTCAGGAGTGATTTGTGACAGACGGGTACCAATAAGAGTGAAAGGGAAGGTCTACAAGAGGGTAGTGAGACCAGCTATGTTATATGGGTTGGAGACAGTAGCATTGTCAAAAAGGCAGGAGTCAGAGCTGGATGTGGCAGAGTTAAAGATGTTAAGATTTACACTGGGTGTGACTAGGATGGACAGGATTAGGAATCAGTATATTAGAGGGTCAGCTCAGGTTGGACAGTTTGGAGACAAAGCAAGAGAGGCAAGATTGCATTGGTTTGGACATGTGCTGAGGAGGGATGCTAGGTATATTGGGAAAAGGATGCTAAGGATGGAACTGCCAGGTAAGAGGAAAAGAGGAAGGCCTAAGATGAGGTTTATGGATGTGGTGAGAGAGGACATGCAGGCGGTTGGTGTGAAAGAGCACAATGCAGAGGACAGGAAGAAATGGAAACAGATGATCCGCTGTGGCGACCCCTAACGGGAACAGCCAAAAGAAGATGATGATGAATAAATGCTTGCAGAAGCACAGTATAAAATGATTAATAAAAGTAAATAGTTAATTCAACAGCTGCAAAGAGTTAATGGAACAGTTCTAAGTCATAAATGAAATTCTGTGATTGCAAAAAAAAAATTAACCAAGTTAAAAAATAAAAACTAAGGCAGACACAGCTCACAACTGATGGAATATTTTCACAGAATGGTCTGCAAAAGAAAAAGTTGGTAAATACATTCAGTTTTGGTAGCAATATTTGATATCACTGCATTAACTATGTAAAATTGCATTTTGACTTGTATTAAAAAAAGACTAAAGGTTTTGTTTCTTAATGTGTTTTCTATATAATCTGGTCAAAAATACATATCACTATAAAGTGTTTTCTAAAAACATAAAAAGAGGGAATTGTTAGAGTATATTAACAGTGCATAAAAGGTTGAAAGTAATTCTGTTACAAATATGCAAATTAAATAAGGAATAAAATAAAGCTTGCTTAAATGTAGAAATAGAGTTTAACAATATGTGATTAGCATCCATACTAAATAACTGTGGCTTGAAAAATAAGGGATTTGCTTAATGGACATGTCTCCTACAGAATCAGCAAAAATGTATTCATTTCACACTGTCAGCAAAAAAGCTGACATCTTACAGACTTAAAAACAGGATGTATGCATTTCACATGGTCAGTAAGAGCAAAAATGTGAAAAACAGGATGTATGCAGCTTTTTTAAAGAATGGACAACAGGAAAACAATCGGTACACGTTTCTATTATATGACTGTTAAGCAAGGAAGTTTGAATGGATATGCTTTCATCAAGTCAGCATTTGCACAAGATGCTTCCTTAAAAGACAATACCAGTATTATTTCTCTACAGGATGAAAACATATTTTTCTGCAAACACCAGCAAACAGATGTTTTCATACAAAGATGAAAATAGAATACCAAGGAGAAAAACAGGATGCAAAACCACTATAAAGAGACTATAGCAGATAACATTGTTAGAGATATTTGTGTAGGAACACCCATTTGTTCCAAGGTAATATTGTATCTCTCACATCATCCATGTTGTTTGAGAAGTAAAGTAGCACAGTACCTGAAGCTGTAACAGTAGTTTGTGTGATTTGTTATAAAAAGTCATTTATTGGTTACTGTTTTTATGACAACGTTTGATGCCACATCAGTGTATATTCTGCAAGTTTCTGTGGGCAACAGACTGCGAATGCAATTATAACTAGACTTTGATTTCAGCAGAATCCAGCCAAAAAGACCATATTGTCTTAAGAAGACTTTGGTTCCAGCACAGTAAGCAGCACCATGATAATTAATTTTTCAACTTTATTTTACATTTTATAGTACAAACACTAATAGACATCTGCTAAACCAAGCAATACAGTCTCACAATGAAAATAGACTAAGCATTAAAACTTCTCTGGTTTGAAACTCACATTCATTGAAACAGAATTGAAACTCACATTCAAAGAAAATACATCTTCTGGCCAGTGGCAGATAAAGATTACCTTTGGGCTATTTTCAAATCATAGGCCCCTTGCATAGAAAATATACATGTGCTCTTTGATACGCTTCTTGACTGTATTAAATGATATTCCTTGTATAATACGGCACACTTGTTAGAGTGCGTTTTAAATGTATTTTCTTAACATTTTTTCCAGTAAGCAATGAAACAAAATGCATGAACCAGTAATGACAAAAAACTGTGTAATTCAGAATTTTTCATTTATAAAAGTCTATTCAAACTTCTACAATCCACCATATTCCACTTTCCATTCCACCCAGATCAATAATTGTAAAGTAAATAGAGGAAGAAGGCTCTGTCAAGCTGCAGATCTGTGGACACATACACACACACACACACACACACACACACACACACACACACACACACACACACACACACACACACAGACCTAAGCAGTCAGCAGCATTTAACTAGGTACCACAAATTTATTGTCTCACTTCCTTTTCATGTAGTGAATGAGGCAGAACATTTAAAGAACATTTTTCTACAAAAAAAGTTAACTGAGGAACGTTGATGATTGGGGAGAGATGGGCAAAGACTGCCAGCCTTGTAAAATAGAATTTGATATATAATTCTGGCATTTGTAAATAAATGTAAAATACAGGCTTGTGTTTTAAATGTAAAAAAACACTGTAAAATGTAAACTTCAAGATTGTTGCAACATTGCCATCTGCTGTAAGGAAAACCAAGCCAAGCAATTCAAATGTGTCTTTTGAAATTGAAAAGATCTTATGAATCTCTTTAATGTTTTATAAGTCGGTTCCAGGGTGTCTGGATGAAGGTTTCATGCCCATTGTTTTAAGGCTAAAGTTTATGACCAGAATTTAGATATGGAAGGTGCTTTATTGCTCTAGTTTCTGCTAGAATGTATATATGAAATGCCTTGTATTGTTGTAAGTTTCTGAGTAGGTGTTAGATTGCTAAATAAGGCAGTTTGTACCATGAGAACTCAGACCAGGTGTTAAGATGATGCAATATGAATACTGGGAAAACCTAACTGTCAAAAATGATGTAATTTGGGAAGGACCTTAGAGACATGTTTGTTAGTAATGTTTAAATATTATTTCTCACAAGAGACTAGAAAGCATTTTGATCTTGATATCCAACTTATCGGCACCCTGCCTTGTACTCACATGTAAGTTTTAGCACTGTGATTTCTTGTAGGAGTAGTTAAACCTAGTAAAGCTTAATTAGGTATTTTTCTTTGAAATCATGCATGTCCAACTGTATTATTTTAAGTTTCTGTGTGATCTTGTGTTTTAATTATTTATTATTAAATATTTTTAAAACCTTCTACCTGTGGCTAATTTGTGTAGAGATAAGCTCTAGAGTACATTGCATATTTATAGTGGTTATTGTAATAGGCCACTCTAAAGTAAGCCTTGACTGTTAGTCATACTACCATTGGATAATAATATTGCACAGTAATAATTGGACATCCTTTTAAGGGCCTTTGAGTAGCTGATATTATCAGTTGGGTGGTGGCAGTAATTACTACCATATAGTCTGGGTAAAGGGGCACAGCTGGAGAATCTGCGTCAGCCTTTCCCAGGAGTGTCTGTGAAGTTGTATAAATACTTATCTCAAAGTGTGTGTGTGTGTTGTGTCAACTTCTTGGGCAGGGATACAAAGCACTGGTTGGACAGTGAGGGTACTGGAGGTTTTAGCTTGCCCAGCTAGGCTGAGACCTGAACCCTATAGCTGTGCCAGTGGCGATTCTTACTGGGGACCTGCTGAGCAAGGGAACAACCAAGCCCAGACTGACTGTTATCTCTGTGTGCACTTAAGGAAAATTGTACTTTACTGTGTGTATTAGTTATACTTTCCTCTTCTAGGAGACAACCTCCCTGGTGTTAGTGGTGAGGACTGAGGCTCTTTGATTGTTGGGCCAGGGCATGGTCATCTCAGGAACAACCAAGTACTTTGAAGACCCTGTCAGAACAATGAGAAATTTAAGCTTTGTAAACATTTGCTTTATCTATCACATCTCTCAGAAATAAATGCAATCCATAAGGCACCACTGCCAGGAAAATACTGCAGGTGTATTTTTATCATCAGACAAGTAGCCATAAAAGTAGGATTTACTTCAGCAAATATGTAAACTAATTAAAAATAAAATACTATTTTACATGAAAATTACATGTAAATTAGAAAAGCCAATAGAAAATAATGTTCTGTGACCAGCTGCACCACCATTATCCCTGCAGGTTTGAGCAAGTTACTTAAAAAAAAAACCAAAAACACTTGTTTAAATACAAATAAAATTTTAAAGTGAAAAGTATACTATAAAGCAATACTTTATACACAGTATGTTAAAACTCTAAAGAAAACTACATCCATCTAGCATGTTCCTTGCCCACATCTATACTGGCTAACATTAATTATTAAAAATCTCACGTGATGACTTAGCACTGCCTTACATGTGTAAACCTAGTCTGGCTTAAAATTAACTATATCTAGCACTTCAGAGAGGAAAATATGTTTGAGAAGTGAACACTTTATAATCCCAGCTAAAAACAGATGACACTGTGTTGAATGATTAACATTGACTTTTAGCTATACTTAAAAAGCACTAAGATCCCCTTGAATGCAATAAAAACCACAGAAGAGCTACATGTATCTTAAACCAAATGTCTTGAACTTCCAGTCAACTTCTTGCATTCTAGACATATTAATCTACTCGCAGACAAAGCTCTACACGTACACCCAAGAATTCACCAGTCCTTAGACAAATTCAAAAATTCTGTGTTCTAAGTAACCAATTGGCAAGAACTATTTGTAAAGACAATAATAAAAAAAAATAGTACCCAATTTGAGTCATATCTGTACCGGTTACAATATAAGAAGTGCATGTTTTGGAGTTGAGAACTAATGACTATTAGAGCTCACATATGTAAGGCTAGCTTATTTCTTCCGGAAGACAAAGGCAAAAAGATAAAAAAGTTGTTGCCAGTTTTGATGCTGTTTTCCACTGGTGATAGGGCAGTGTGGTACAGAGAGAAAAGAAACAAATATTAAGTAGCATACACTAAAAAAGCCATGCTGTGAAAAAGTAACAACACTATGAGTTAATAATTTGCCTTGCTTGAGATTTACATGAGTTTCTCTTATATTTCTTGCTTGATTGTTGTAATGCAACATAAGGTACTGTTTTGCTGATACTTAGCCAAACAACAGTGCATTACTTACATAAAAATGTTCTTTGCTTATTGACTTTTTAATAGGGGTAAAGAGTTTAGAGACTGATGCAAAATAGACCCGTTTCAAATAACTCCCATTATAAAGTACAAATAATAATTTTTAAGATTAGCAGTTAAGTAATTAGCTTGCAATTCGACAAATGTCACACACAAAAAGCAGTGATAGTGGTGTTGCTACATACAGTTCTGCATTTGATCGTGTTAGGTAACTCGGTACATGTCAATAAATATTATTGCTGTTCATTTTGAAAGCATGGCGAAGAGACCTGCAGTCAATCAGTCAACACACGCACGCTGCTATACTTCAAATAATATATGAAGATACTATTGCTGTTCTTTTTGAAAGCATGGGATGGTGAAGAGACCTACTGTCAGTCAGTCAACACATGCAGGCTACTAAATACACACTTCAAATAAAAGCGGAAAGAACGGAATGGTCCTAACAGTTAAAAGTAATGAATGTGAATTGCAGTTAACACACTTCAAATAAATACACAGAGAAATTGCGTGCATTTTATAATATACCAATGGAATTAGCTTGCAATTCGACAAATGACACACTCAAAATGCAGTCATAGTGGTGTTCCTAAGTACAGTTCTACATTTGATCAAGTGCTAGCTAACTCCGCTCTTACCAACGGTTCACAGTTCTATACTATATACCAATTACCAACGGAGTTAGCTTGCAGACAGTTCTGCATTTGAAGTGTTAGATAACTCGGTGCCTACCAATAAATATTATTGCTGTTTGTTTTGGAAGCATGATGAAGAGACCTGCAGTCAGTCAGTCAACACACGCATGCCGCTATACTTCAAATAAATGCGAAATGAATGAAACTCGGTTATAACAGTTAAAGTAATGAATTGAGCCAACACATTTCAAATAAAGCCAGACATAAATTGTGTGTGTTACATAATATACCAACAGAACCACAGCTAACAGCTAAACCGAAAACTTAAAATAAGACCCCGGAAGATAGCACAATGAAGCTTACGGACAGGATGAGCTTTTAAACTCTTTAATCTGAGTATACACTCCACAGAAATGACATATGCCACTCAATAACGCTCAATGTATAAATACGTTTTCATTTTAAAACTGCTAAAATGAAAACATATTTATACATTGAGCATTATTGAGTGGCATATGTGATTTCTGTGGAGTGTATACTCAGATTAAACAGTTTAAAAGCTCGTCCTGTCCATAAGCTTCATTGTGCTATCTTCCAGAGTCTTGTTTTTTGTTTATTTGTCATTTGTTGACCCTTTCAGCAGTTTTGCTGGTTTTATAAAACTAGAACTTCTTTACCTGGAGGAGGTGAAAAAACTGTCAACACATGCACGCTTACGCTACTACTTGCTTGGTGCTGCCCATAAAGTACATCAGTCACTCACACCACCTCGAACACTCAGCCAATTCCGACACGCTGCTCATAAAGCTGGCATCATTGCACATGTGATGACATCAGAGAAAATAAATAATTAAAAAAATGCCGGGAAATTTGGGAATAAAGTGGACCAGTTGTGAATTCGTGGTACCCCATTATTTGGACCTCAAAACCAGTAAATGCCAAGGAATGTGGTACGGTTGAGAGGTCTGATTGTGGGTATAATATTCAAAATTCAGTCAGCAAATACATCTCCCCTACCAATGAATTGCACTGGGTTTTGTGGCACTGCCCTCCCATGCCTAGACTTTTTCATTAGCCAGCGAACTGCAGTAAGGCTCATAGAAATGCCTTCTCTCCACCCTCATCATCCTGCTTTTGTTATTAACAAATTAAGTGCAGCCATGTTCATACTCTGGCTTTCCTTCAAAGAAACGTATGGTGAGGTGACAAATGGGGAAAAAACATATGTACTTGCGGACACTGGTGTAATGCTGTGGTGTATTATTTTCATCAATAGTACCTGGATGAAAGAAAGATTGACAAAAACACACACACATATACCCACTCACATATCTGTACATCATCTCCTCTACACACACAGACACACACACACACACACACACACACACACACACACACACACACACACACACACACACACACACACACACACACACACACACACACACACACACACACACACACACACACAAACACACGCACACACATGCACACAGACACACCCAGATTTTTCTCCTGTATGTAAGTTATTCAGGGGCCTTACATATTCTAATATTCCTGGCTGAGATTATATCTGTTACTGAAATATGTATACCTTGACCTCTAAAACATTTCCAAGTCTTTGGGGGAATTCAGTAAAGCCTACATGGAGTGATTTTCCATGCAGGCACAGTGGCCCATGCAGGCATAGTGGCATGGAGCTTACATGGAAGTAAGCAGATATGCAATCCAATAACCAGAGCAGAGGTAGATGCATGAGCAAGCGGACGAGGAAGCATCTGTGGCATTCAAATCATCTCATAATCAGGTGAACTGCATGCAAATGATGGTGCTGGAGCAATCCAGCAAGCAGATAGGCAATCCTGCAGACCCTGTGTTGGTGTCCAAAGTGTACACAGAAAATTTCTATGTACTAGAAAATAAATTGAACAGGGGCTGTAAAAGACGATGTAGAAGGTCAGAAATTGCAAAGTAGTCACAGATATGTGAAAAACTATGCCATGTGTGTCCAAAAAATAATGTAAAATAATTTAATATAAGTTTTTTTTAATACCCATATTACGTTTGTATGGCATTCAGCAGTGTGCAAACATGTCATTATGCAAAAAAATATATATTTAAAAGTTTAAAAATGAAAAATAAGAAATATGTAAAAATAATGCATAATAGGACCCTACGCAGAGTATATACAATGATAGATTTCTCTGGTTGGTAAACAGGCAGGCCCTGGAATAGTGTAGCATCCCGGTTTTGTGCACAGACCTGAATGCAAATGAACTGGGATTAATGAATAGCAAAAATGGGCTAATGTGTCCGCAGATAAAATCCATGTAGCCCCAGAACCATGTTGGTGTCCACAGAAAAGCTAGCTGACATCAAAAGGGGGTGTGTCATTATATGTTTAAGCAGAGTGAAGGTGAGAGGCACCCGTTTGCTCGCCACACTTGTCAGCTAAGCAGAGGGGGTGTGCCAGTGCTGCTTAGCTTTGTTTAACTTTGGAGCACTTGTTTTAGCTGGTTTGAGCATGTTTGAGTTCTGCACTGCTGTGCTTAGCAGGGAAGGCAGTTTAAAAAAAAAAAGAAAATAGCTTGTGAAATCCAATCATGTATAAATTACTGATAACCCCTATTCTACTTACAGTGGGCCATTTGAGCCCCTCAGTGATGTACCTGGCAGGTGGAAAACATTATAGTTATCCAATCACACAGGCTGCATCTGCAGAAAACCACTATAAATTATGCATACACCCTACAATCTGATTTTCCCCCATACTCTGCACCACTGGAGTACAGACTTGGGAATTGTAGCTAACAGAATGCTTGGGGCTGCTGCTCTGTTACATCTGTATGTGCTAGATGCTGAGGTCACTCCTAATGCTGCTGCTGACAATAGGCCTAGAGTGAGAAGGAGAAGAGTGTTCAGACCCAGGATAACCTTCCAGGAGCTACATGAGCTGGAGATTGTAGGGGACTACAGGGTGGACAGGGACATACTACAAGAACTCATGGAGCTTGGCTGCTCTTAACTCAGACCCAGAGCCAACAGAGGGGAATGCATACCAGTGGAAACAAAGGTATGGGTATGTCTTAGAATACTAGCTACAGGTACTTTTCAAAGACTAGCTGCAGGTATTTTTCAAAGACCAACTGGGGACATGATGGGGGTCTCATAGGCATCAGCATTCAGGGTACTCCACCAGTTCCTAGCTGCCATGCAAGCACATGCCAGTGACCACATTTATTCACCCCACACCCTTGAGGAGAGGGCCAGTAGTATGCATCTCTTCTACCATGTAGCACACTACCCTGAGGTACTGTGTGCCATAGACTGAACTCATGTACACATCAAAACACTGCCCGGTGAAGATGGTAGAATCTATGTCAACCACAAGGGATATCACTCCATCAACTGCCAGGTCATGTGCAATGCTCAGGGCATTATCATGAATGTATGTGCTGGCAGTGATGGCAGTTATTATGCCTCCTATATTTGGCACACATCACAGCTGTACCAGATGTTTTCCAGGGGGACATCCCTTATGGCCATCTACTGGGGGATGCTGGCTATGCACTGGAACTGTGGATGATGACACCCATCAGAAATGCACACACAGCTACTGAAGAACACCATAATGAGGCACACACACAAACTAGGAACATCATAAAGCATGTGTTTGGGCTGCTCAAGTCACAGTTCCAGTGCCTCGATATATCTGGTGGAGCCCTGCAGTACTCTCCAGCCATATGTGCACAGATGTTCACAGTATGTACCATGCTACACAATATGATCCTGCAGAAACAGCTGCAGCAGGATCATCACAGGGAAGGGACACATCCTCCCACCAGTGCCAAGGTACCCACAGCCACACCCACAGGGGGATTCGTAGAAGGAACCCCCTGAGGCTGTCCCTATAGGCAGATGTAGGCATTCCCTGTATACCTTGGCCTTGGCAAAGAGACAACGCATAGCACATGCACCTAAGGTCTAGGGTCATATGGACTGACACCTTACTATGACTCACATGCATAGTAAAAAGGATGCCAGCCACACCACACAACCTGTATTTTACCATGTATTGGCTGTGTACTGCATGCATCAGACAGAGTCAGCCCTGCAACACAGGTATCTCAGCTGCTGCATTCACAAGGTAAGTCAATCTCCTTTACAACAAACGTATGGGGTAGTAGACTATTGTAGCAAATGTTTGGACCTGCTGCATGTATGCAAGGGAATAAAGTGGGCTACTGGGCCACTTGCAGTGAACTATGTGGGACAACAGTTACTCTGTCCAATACTCACTGCTCCATAATATGCATTAGGCCACAAGGAAGCAAAACCTACTGCAGTATACAAAGGAAATGCCAAACAGAGTGGTCAAAGAACAGACGCATGACTGTCAATGCTAGAGTCCCCTACCCCCAACACATCAGTGTTCCCATACAACTGCATTAACACTATGCTTGCATGGATATATCAGCAGGCCACACAATCCCAGGGCTGTCCGAAACAACCTGGCTACATATTCTAATTTCCACAATATGCAGGGGTCAATGTGTATGTCTGTCTGTTGTTGACAGTGAGGAATTAAACCTAATTTTCTGATGGCTAGTGTGGCTCAGTGGGCTAAGTATATTAGTATGGTTCATGGTTTGAAGCTGGCTGCACCTACAACTTTTACATGTGAGGTACTCCTACAGTAGGAGTCCCACATACTGTCAATATGCCCTGTTAATGCAAGAAAGCTAGTCAAAGAAAGAGACAATGGAGGGACAGAAGGCCAAACCTACAGACATTATACATCCTCTGAGTAACCTAGAAGGTGGCTAGTATAACAGCAGGTTGCAAAAGGTCAGAGTATCAGCAGACTGTGAAGGCCATCACTTAACTGCGTCAGTACTTACAACAATTCAGTGGGCTCCATTTAGTAGTATATTACTGGAAAACACAACTGTATGAGGAACACAGCAGACATATGGGGCAGAATGCTGGACATCCTGCTAAAACATGTACAGTGAGAGGTGTGAAGACTGTCACCCTATGTGTGGTGTGACATCATGTACCCCAGTCACCTCATACCAACAACCATTTAGAGCAGGAATTCTGGACAAAGCCTTGAACAGTAGTGGGACAAAGGTCCAAATATAAGGAGAAGGATTAACTACTGGCCAGACAAATGTAGAAAGTTCAGAGAATAACAGGTCTTGCAGTAGCAAGGGTGTCCTGGTGTGTATAGAGCCAGGAACTCAAATGTCTGGCATCATGTCCTAATGTCAGTCTATAATGATTTGCCACAGATATACCAGAAAATCACAGTGCTATGTAAAACATACCATACATATGATGCAAAGCTGTGTACAGTCTATTACAATCTGTACAATTGATAGATATGAGTCATACAATACGTTCAGCACACAGTTGGGGAATCCCATGGACAAAATATCAGGGAGGTGTTGGACTGTTGAATCAGATGCAGCAGCCAATTGGCTGCAGCACACAAAATCCAGGACTGGAGTACAGGTTGGTCTGGCTTGGAGTCACCTTATAAGTACTAACAGTCACACTGAGCATGCTCCTACATTTCACTAACACACAGCTACACCTAAGTTGACATCCCTGTTTTTTATACACACACACACACACACACACACACACATATATATATATATATATATATATATATATATATATATATATATATATATATATTTACTTATCTGTACCTACACACACACAACAGTTGTCTGATGATAACAGACCAAGGTGGCATAATGACATAATCCACCCAACCACAGAACCCTGTGCATGTGGAATGTCACCCTGTAGACAGACAATGTAGAGCAGATGGTGTAATGTGCAACGGCTTCAATGCAGGACTTGGACAGGCCATATTGTCAATGTCAAATTGTCCATCTAGCAAACTGCAACCGGTGAGAAATGGTGTACTGGTAACATTACACACATAGCAGGGGTATTAACAGGTACCCCACTGCTAGGACATGATATACAATAACAGCATAAAGCAGGTTCACTCTATAATCCACACGTGCTGTGCAATACTATACCAGTTTGCATACCCCACAAGTATTATCACTGCAGCCACATGTATACAAGATGTAATCGGTGGCATGTGCAATAAGTACCATGAGCTATAGGGTGTAATAATAGTTAGGTAGGAGTTCTAATCTCACACTAGTCACACTGTGTGTGTATAGATATTTCCATTCCAGCAGTACAGACATTCCCATCTGGCCTATGTCTATGCAGTAGTCAATCATTTTTTGGCCCTGTGACCACCATCCTTCTCGACATTGGCCTCCCTGTCAATACCTGCTGATATCATCCACATTAACAGCACTGGCTAACAAACTCAAAGCAAATAAGCTCCATAATGCATGCAATAAGTACTTAGTACTCTAGTGTATGCCAATAGATAAGTAGTGGTTCTAATCCTGCAACTGACAAACTGAGTGTGTGAATATATCCACTTGCAGCAGTGAACTCATGCTGATCGCTGTGCTATGGTAATACTTTTTAAGGCCCTCTGACTATCTTCCAGCCTCCCCATTGGCCTATTTTACAAGGCCTGCTGATGTCATCCATGTTAACAACACTGGTTGGAAATTTCAAAACAGATAAACTATGTGGCGCATACAATACATACTCTGTGCTATAATGTATACTAATTGATAGGTATGAGTTCTAATCTCAATAAGGAGAACTCTGTGTGAGTGTGCAAATATATTCCCATGCAGGAGTACACATTGCTGTGCAATGGTGATGTATTTTACTGCCCTGTCATTAGCTGTGGGGCCTATATAGCCCACATCTACTTAGGCATAACTTCTATCTGCAACCACCTACATTTGTATGTACAGGACACCCAGGTCACACATATCAAGGGTAGCAGGTCTTGTCACAGGTTATGCATGCATGATAACACTGACTGCCTCCATTGTCCCTGTGACACTGTTCTACAGAGATGCACCTAGGTAACCACGTATGTATTCAGCTGTACCTTGCTGTTGTCATATGTCTTCTGTGCTGCCATGCCATACTGTGCTGCTGTATTGCCACCAAGTCTCCATAGCTTAGCCACTCAAACACCTGGAACAGAATCATACAGAGTTCTGTGAGACACTTGTCATTCTGCAACACTACTGCTAATCTAACATCATGCAACAAAGGTACACAATGTTTGATGTGCACTCATGACACATGCCAGCATACAGCACCTGTCATGGCATAACAATACCACACTACAAAGCTACATGTAATGCATTATTGTCATCCTGTGCATCAGACACATATTTGGATGTCCCTGGATCGATAGTATTGATAGCAGAGATGTGGCACAGGCATCATCACATGCACAGGGTGTGGTGTGGGGGGTGCCAGAGGCCTAGGCTGTGCCAAACAGTTGACAGCATGTGTGTGAGTGAGGAAGGGGTGCTGGCTAACTGGGACATGGAGATGTGCTGTGTGTGTCTGTTGGTGACCTGCATATGACAGTGATGCTTGAGTGTGTGCGTGTACACAGTCAAGTCCAGTACTAGTCCTCCACATATGTATGTTGGTGAGCTGTGGACCATACATGCCAAAGTGGACTGTTCACCATCTCTGGCCATGAACATGGGAACTGGGTCTGTCAGGAATGGCAGTGGCACCACAATGCCCAGGGTCAGATGCAGTGCTAGTAGCTGATAGTGACTGGAGTCTGCTGGGCCCCTGTCTCCCATAGGACCGCCAAGGACAAAGTGCCCATGGCCTGCCACATCATGATGTGGACAGTACACTCCCTTCAGTAGTGCTGGAGGTACTGCCACTATGGGAGCTTGAGTGTGCATGGTCACATGTACTCTCAGCAGATGGTGTTGCTGACCTACATCCACATGTCCTATGCCCGACTCCAACCAGATGTTCCAGCACAGGCAATGTGTGTTCAAGACCTGACAATGTCTCACCCCACCGTCTGCCCACTGCATCAGTGAAACAGTCCATGGTGTCACCAATGTGGTGGAGGGAGTCCCTAATGTCAGACTGTACTGCATCCATAATCCTGAGTATCCATCTGGTGATGCAGTCAGAATGTGCCTGTGCCTCCATGGTGGACCAAAACATGCATCAAGCGACCCATGATGTGATACCTGTGACAGGTGGTAGATGGGCAGCAGTCCTCCATCGAGCACCCCTGTCAATCTGCCTGAGTGAGACCTCACCAGCTGTCTGGCTATGGCCAGTGTCTACACTCACTGATGTCATAGTTGCCACACTCTCCTGTTAGATGTCACCACACTCTGACTGTCCAATATATGTGTCCTCAGGGGACTGATTATGTGTGGGCATACTGACTGTGTGTGGGAACAATGGGGGAAGGAAGTGGGATGTCATCCCATGGGAGAGATTCAGTCCCCAACAACCCCACCTGTGCCTCAGTATAGTCACCATCATCATGGTCCGATGATACACTGACAGGTTTTGAGGGGGACACACTCCAACCCCACATTCACCTATGAGGAGGAAGACAAAATAAGTGCATTACTACCTGCAGTGTTATGTATAGCAATCCACACACTCTCTCTCACACACACACACACACACACACACACACACACACACACACACACACACACACACACACACACACACACACACACACACACACACACACACACACACACACACACACACACATACACACACACACACAGCTGAGGAAGCACAACTGCATTACACATACTACATCTTATTTTCAATCCCACGAACAACACACAAACAGACAACATACACATAAAAGACAGGCCCTTTATAACATGCACTGCAGCTACGTCTGGTTAATGTTGTCAGTACTATACACCTGTGAGATAAGCAATATGTCAGTGTATCTGATAGACCTATACCTAAAACACACTGCACCCATATTGAGCATACTGTGCTAGTTATTGTATCACTGCCTCAGTATGTGCCATCACCATATTGTGTGTGAGCAGGCATTTGTGAGTGATTGCTTCCTGTATAGTAGACTGCATAGACCTTCTCAACAATAAGTGCGAATGTGTTGCTGCTCCTGCAAATACACAACTGTGATTATCCATTCAATGCACTTCAGTTAACCCCTCCGAAATGGAACATGCAAGTATTGTACTCTGGCTAAACATAACAGTTGTGCCTAGGGCAAAATGGCAGCCCTTAACATTCTTAGGATATATATGATTCATAAGACAACAGTATCACACTTACCAGGTACAGGACCTTGGACTCTGGCCACACCTGACATACCTATGGAAAAGTGAGGGAAAGGTATTGCCAGCAATAACAAATGTGGCATTGTTACAGGATAATATGTGCGTATATCAACATGTACAGTAGCTAATGTGATACTGCCTACATTGTTGACATTCAGGGTATGTGTGCATAACTGTGCATTAAAACCAATTCCCCTATGCAGACAGACCTGGCACCCATGTACTGGTATGCAGAGGCTGTCACAATGACTGATACAGTATTACAGTGATGAACACAGGAAGTCTGCCTGGATGCTCCTCTGATGTGGATGCTGTGGCACCCACCTCCACGATGTATGGGGCGATGGATGGCTGGGAGCCAGTAGATGAACCCAGGTTTGTCAGGCATTCCTCTGTGGCTGAGAGTAGTCATTCTGCTGCAGGCTCTCCACCGGTGGCAGCATGGTCCCTGGCCGCAGTGGCACCCCTTTGCTGTGCGGCACTGACCATATCTATTGCCTGGTGGTGTCAGACCTGCTTGTAGGTTCTCTTGAAGCCCTATTTGGTTGACTGCTGTGATAAGGTCAGCCCACAGTGCTGCATGTTTCTCACAATACTGGCAACTCCTGGACAGCAGAATGGTATGATGCAGTCTGAGGCCATCCAGGCTAACATGGTTTTCAGCATCTGAAAATGGTGGGTGCCTCCTTCAATACATCCTTCCTGAAAGAGATCAAGAGGGGAACACATCACAGGACCAGATACATGGATATCCACTATGTACAGACCCTGCACAACCAAAATGGTCTGCACCATCCACTGCTACCTCCCACGTCATACCCTGCAGTCTATCAACACACTATGTATATGACTATCACCAACATAATAGCAATACCGGTTATGTCCCTGTGTACCATGACAATGTGCTGTATGTCTCCACACCCATCAATGTCATTTATTTGGTGTGTCCCCTATGGGCAAGCTTCCACTACTATGTCATACAGCTATTGTTTGACAAATAGGTGTGTATTATTGCAAGTATATGGGGACAGTCCTGCAGCACAAGTGTGCTACAATGACAGACAGCAATGCAAACCTGCTGTAGTATATCTTCCCTGTAGACATTGTACCTCTCCAGTACACAGAATGTTTATGTGTGGCTGATATATGTGTTCCTTTTGGCACAAACATGTGGATGTCTGGCAAATGGTTGGCCAATAATTGATGGTTGTTATCAGAATATAGAGAATCTGGCTGTCACACACCAGAACCTTCAGAAAAATGTATGTTACAGTAATATCTGTTACTCTATTCATACCCTTACTTTGTATGAGCAATATGTACACCCTGTCACTGAGGTTGGGCCTGTGTACCCTCACTAATAATGGCTATGACCTGAGTTCCTGCTGTAGGGGGTTGCCAGGTATGTTAGCCATATCTTTCAAGTGATGAGATATGAATGTTGACAAAACAGTGACCTAGCCAGAGTACATCAGGGGACAGTCAGAGACACCTTTACAATGTCTGAATTATTCCTGTGTGACATTCACAGACTGAAAGGAGCTGAATGACAGTACATTGTGTGATATGACAGCTGTGTCCACCCTTACTTACTGCCAATATGTCTAACTCACAATCCAGTAGCTTTTATACAGTAGCTAACAATTGTAGGAGGGAGTGAGAGGGACACAGCTGTGATTTCCTTCACAGCAGGCACAGTTGAGGCATGCCTGTAGCTGTTGGATAAGAGAGTATCACAAACATGTCATTCCCAGAGATGTACTACATACCTACTATTGTAATCCCTATTCCCCATAACTGCATTCTCCCATCTGCATCCCATTATATGGGGACTTGTATAACATATCTGGTAGAGTGCCGTAATCCTTCTGTGAACAAATCCTGAAGAAAACTTGCAAAATCATACTCTGTCTTGGTAAAGCAACTTATAGACCTGTTTCCAATAGGCAGTTGCTTGCCTTTTGTAGGTCATGCTCATTAACAGGCAATTGCCTGCACACCAATCTGTGGCTCAGACCTGCTAATTGCATCCAAAACAGCTGGGTTTCACATTCATTAGCAAATGACATGGCACCACAGTGCAATATTTAAGGCCTTCATGTAGGCCTTGGCCCCTTTCTTAGTCTTTGAAAGGGATATTATTGAGGTGTAGAGACTACAGCATTGCAGAGGGTAGGTAGAAATGCTGTCCACTGTTGAGATTCATAAGGTATTTCCACAGTTTTGCATGCTATGTTTGGCCATTGTCAAATGACATTGTGATTATCTGCTAGTTCAGTGTTAAACATTGTGGATTGAGGTCAGTAAGGGGGAAGAAACATGTGAATGTCAGATGTCATACCCATTAGACTATGCATGCTGTTGCAGTAGTGGCTTGTCTGTCAGCTCACTATGTTTGTAGGGGCAAACTGTGAAACTTATCCTTGTCGCTCAACCTTTGCCCCCACCCACCATTTTATGTATGGGTGTTGTCTGAATCCCTTCTTTTAGGGGGTTGTGAGGTATGGTTCATCTGTAGCAGGTACCATAACATACAACTGCATATGTTGCAGGCTGCAGCTGCTGCTGCAGCCTAGGACACATAGGGGGGAGTGTGAACACTTTGGAGGACAGCAAACTATATGTGTCACTGAGGGAGCAGTGTCAGCTCTGTTGTTACAGCAGAGCCAGGGTGAGAGTACCCATAACAATCCAGTCAAGGGATGTGCTTAAGGTACATCTGTTATGTGACAGTGCCAATCAAAAAGTAATAGGCGATATATAGGTAGGCCGTACGAATATGTGCAGTGTGTCCCTACCTACAGGCCTTTAACTTGCAAACATGTGTAGCAGTTAATTCAGTAGCAGCTACCTGTTTTGATTAAAATTGCATGACTCAGTCATTATTTGCTGTATTCACAAGAATGTAATTGACGTGCAATACACTGGAATCGAACCCAGGACTGTGGGTGGCAAAATGTACTGCATGCAAGGAATTTAAAAAACTGCGCTAGTGAGTCAGCTCTTTCGTAGGTGTATTTGCAAGATATATGTGCCTGCATACAATCTATGACATAGGATTTGCATTTGCATGTGTTTTGTGAATGTTATGAAGCATACCTCTCCACCACTTAGAGCAAGAAATCTGGACAGAGCCATAAGTAAAAGTGGGACAAAGGCCCAAAAATAGGGACAATTTTTAAATATTGCTCTTACAAACATAGAACGTTTAGAATAACAGGTTTTACATTAGCATGGATTTTCTGAAGGGTATGAAGTCTGAAATTCAAATGTCTGCCTTTATTTTCTGACTTCAATCTTTAATTTAGGTGTACTCCAAGAAGGCAGTGTATGCCAAGAGATCAGAGAGGAATACATTTTATGCATTGGGTTCCTGGTCTTTGTTCTTCATTGTATTTGCTGTCAGTCTTTAATGAGTTGCCACAAATTTGTTATAAAACCACAATTTTATGAAAAATGGACCAAAAATATGAGGAAACAATCTGGACAGTCTGTGAAAAACTATACAGTTGAGAGGTTTAGTATGAAGTGTGACACTCAAATGTCTGTCATGATTTTCTAACCTCAATCTTTAATGACTTGCCAGTACTTTAGCAGACAGATATAGATTTTTGAAACCATGCCAAAACTAGGGGGAAAAACTGTGGACATTCTGCAACAGTCTGTACAGGTGGCAGATATACCTTCTATTCCAGGCCTCACGTACATCCATTATTATTTATTTGGCTGTGTACTAGTATAGTGTCTGCATCACAGTCACAAATACACTCCCATTTTTACCATTATATGTACTTGCAGTGTGTCAGTGATAATCAGCATATGTTGCTGGAAACACCTGTTTTAATTTAGAGCTGAGTAGCCTAGTGGGCTAATGCACTGTGCTATAGTTGACAGGGGCTTGGTTTCGAGACGTTCCAGAGGAGATTATTTTGCAGATTGAGCCAAACACTGTGAGAAACACATAAGATGATTAAGGCACTTTTAAGGAGTTGTAAGTGGGATTGGGTGGTGGGCCTCTTAGCACCGCTTAAACCCGCCCTAAAAATAATAAAAGAAAAGAAAGAGGTGGCAATAGGAAAGTGGTGAAATCAGGGCAAGCAGGGGGAAAACATACTGTAAGGCAGGAAGGGTTGTGTAGGAAGAGTGTAGGAAAAGACCATAGCTTTCCATGTTTTGTTCACCAACAGCTGTGCAGGTTTTAAAGAATTTGGAATTTGGAGCCTCATACCTGAGGGAGAGAGGTGAGGGCAACATAAATGTGTTGATTAAATAATGTAATAATTAGATGTGTCCAGTGGGCATGTGTGCGAAATGGAGGGCTATATATGGGGAGATATTTTTTGTGGGACAGGTGCCCCTTTTTTTTTTTTTTTTTTTTAAGGAGAGAGCGGAATGTTGGTGAAGGGATATAGTTACATGTGGGGAGGTAAGGAGGTAAGTTGGGTAGGAGAGGTTTCATTTGTAGACAGACAAGACAGATAACACAGCATACAGAGGTGGTGTGTGACACATGAAGGGGTAAACAACTTGGATGAGAAGGATGTTGTGGCATCAGAGGTGCATGTGCCTCCAGGCAGCAGCAGCATGACTGAGATCCTAACCCATGAGCAGTCAACACTGTTCCTTCACTGCCCCAAAGGTGACTGTGCTGGAGGCTGGGTGCCAGGCCCTTCAAGCTCTACCATGTTGTTGAGTCTGCCCTCAATCCAGCACAGACGTTGTTCATAACTCCTATGCACAATCCTGTACACCATGGGTGGTAGTTGATCCTGGGTGACAACCCTCCCTCCGCCCCTGCTCCTGGGGAAGAAAGGCCACGTATCCTGGGGAAAATCCACCTGAAGGTGATGCAGGGCCAGTGGAGGGGGCACCACAGGCTTGGGTCCCAGACTAGCCATTACCTGGTTCCACAGCCGTCTGAGGTAGGGTAGGCAGATCACCAGAAACTGGCCTAGCCAGACATGCTGTAGGTATGGAGGTAGAACAATAAACATAGGTCAGCTATGAACAAAACCAATGTTAGTAATAACAGCATGCCAGAACACTGTACATAATCCCATTATAGTTAAATGCATATTATGTGAAACAAAACAATAAATAACAGAACAGTCAGTATATTAACAGCATGCCAGTAACAGTAAGGCCAACGGAATAGATAATTCAATAAGCTATGCTATTATGCAACCGTAGTAAAACATAACATTAATAAATCACATTCTCAAAATACAGTTTTTGGAACAACATATGTTTATAGTAAACTATAACCACTGTATAACAATAACTAATATATGAAGATAAGGGGTGGGACGAGGGAGAAATACAGTCTGTTAATACCATCATGGGCTATATAATTGACAACAGTAATGCTATCTACTCTACAGGTCTGTCCATTCTTTATGTGTAAATGTGCCTTATATCTGCTGTAGCACATACGTACCTCTCAAGCTATCCAGATGGGACACTATGGGCCAAGCAGTAATACCTGCAGGTACGCAACTACAAAGAACACTTGCACAACAAGTGGACCTATATAACTAGCCAAGGAGTACTGTGGGCTAATGCACTAGTAATATGATATTGACATATGAATCATGTCGATGATGCATCTGTGACAGAGGGATTACATAGCAGCAATTACATTCTATGACAGCGTAACACTTGAAAGACATGCATGTGTACAATACAGAGAGTACACAACTATCATGGTGTGCTTGGCAGGCATGGGGATTGTACCTAATAGCACTGACAGCATGGGACATATGCATCACATGCAGTAATTGATTGCATCAACATTTACAAGACACTCCAGGAATACAATCATACCTTCATTACACATGTTATTTCTTTTATCTTATTATAGATTGTTATTATTGAACCTGTTTCCTTTATTGTTTGAATAAGTAGCACATTAGTGAGAATAATTTTAACAATTTGTGATATCTGAACAAACATGTATTTACACATACTATGAGCTAGCTCACGCTTTTACCTGTGTCCCTATGGATAGAATGATATCTGTTATAGGGTCATTGTTACAATGTCAAAACATGGTTTATCGAAACTGTGTTTCGGCGGACACAATTTAGTGAAAGTGCATTTTATCGAAAATGCACTTTCGCTAAATGGAGAGTGAGAAATTAAAGAAAGCATGCAATTTGCATGCACTGTTAGTTTTAAATCAACATATAATGTTGATTTACAACTAACGAAGTTATCGCTGACATTGTGGTACAGTGGGAATAAGGGAATATTCCCTTTTCCCCATTGTAGTGCGATCTCTGAGTGAGAATAATAAAGTAGGGGGTGTGGGTGGTGCAGCCCCCCACATGGGGGGTGCAGTGGGGTTTGCCCCCTGCATAACACTGTTTAATGTTTTTTTTAATGTTGATTTCTTTAGCAAACGTGCATAGTTGACAATAGGCACTTTCGCTAACATCTGTTATTGGAAACACAATTTGATGGACTGTGTTTTCAATAATACAACAGTGACCCCTGTTATTACACATTTTATTTCTTTTATTTTATTATAATTTGTTATTATTGAACCTGTTTCCTTTATTGTGTGGATAAATAGCACATTTGTGAGAATGATTTCAATAGTCTGTGGCATCTGAACAACCAATTATTTACACATATTATGGGCTACCTCACCCATTTGCCAGTAGTCCCTATGGAGAGAATATCTGGCAAAATGACATATGTAATTCAGTAACAGTTGTTAGTACATAGAACTGGATTTGAACCCTGGTCTGTGTCTAGCAAAATGCACTTTGTACACAGCATTTAATAAACTGAGCTACTGACTCACTGTTGATATCTGACTGACTGATTTTGTCCTAGAACTAACCTGGAAACAAAATATGACCTGCTAATAATACTAAACTGTTATTATACAGTGCAGTGACAGTTGGACACAGCTGCATGAAATGCAGTCATGGCAGATAGACTAGATAACCTATACATTACTAAATAAACTGCAGGTGTACGCAATATATTGTTACTGGGTTGAAATATCAGCTCTCATTCCATAAGTATTGCACAACAGTTAATTACAGATGCCTTCATGCATTTACTGGTATACTTTTGAGTTTTTGTTGATCAACAGTTATTGTAATGCAGGTGTTGCAATACAGCTGTAATTCCACAGTTATTGTGATAGAAACTTTATTTCATGTAATTAATCAAGGTTAATGCTTTACTTTTTCCTGCTTATTGTAGTACATGTGGCAGTAGTCATTTATTGCAGTCCAGGTCTATGACTACAGTCATTACAATACAATCAATACTGTTATATACCTAATGGCAGTAAATGCTTTACTCTGTCTTGTTTATATGACTACAGAATGGAAGATACATCCATACTCACCACAGTCACAGTTGCAACCTTGCCAGGTGCCCTGCGTGCACCTCAACATTGCAAGCTCTCACCTCTGCAGTTGTGAGAGAAGCACACCATTATGCATACCAGTTTAGCAGATATTCAAGGTTAAATATTGGTGAAACGCAGGTAAACATACACACTTGTGGAACACTGCCCGCCCGGAAGTCTTGAACCTAGGCATCCAACAGAGCCACCTTTCTTTATTTTTCAGTCATCGTGGTGATGATAACACTGCTCATCTGTGCAATGGATACCAGTTGCACTGGTGAGGTCCCTTGATAGCTAGTCCCAGGCCTCCATTTTGTACTCTGAGCCCCGGTAACTACTCTGCATGAGCTGTTCTTCACGGTTTTTAACTAGGAGTCTGATCATGACCCTGGATTACTCAATGCTCCACCACTATGCCCAAAAGTGCATACCCTCTCCAACACCTGCTATTGTATCCTCACAGGCTGAAATCCATTGGATTCTGCAGTATTCCCACCTATTGCACTTAATATACCCTGTTTTCCCACAGTTTAATGCCATTGGGCAATTTTTAAAAATGTGGCATGATGCTTAGCACCATGCAAACCAGCTGAGCTCAGCTCAGCAGTGCTTAAACTGTCAATGCTTAGCAAGGCTTGGTACCACTTAGCAGTGTGCAAACCAGCTAAGCAGAGCTGTGTGGTGTCAAGCAGTGATAAAACAGATGTTGGCTCAGCGGTGCTTGGCATGGCTTAACAGGGCTTACCAGAGCTTAGCTGAATGCAGCACATCAGGATTTAAAAATAATTGGTGTCATTTGTATTTGGAAAATAAATGGTTCATAACCCTTCTCTGCACCTAAACCTTGCACCTTCTGCACATAAGGCTGTCACTCTAACCATTTGGCTATGTCGATGTATAGAATGCTGCTATACTTTTACATATATCTCTCACCTATGTTTAAGCACTGCTGAGGACTACACTGTGCTGTGCAAACCTGCTCAGCTATGCTTAAACTTGAACTTTGCATTCATGATTAAATGCATCCAGTTTCTATTTTTAGATGTCTGGCATGTGTCAATTGCTGTGCACTGCACCACACAGTGCAAACATAAAAAAAAAAAATATTTAATACATATGCATACATAGATATACTGCACTTTGGCAGTGCAGGGGGTGTGTTACTCATCTCCAGACACAATAACACACTCCCATACTGATTCAATAACCGTGTTACATGGCTGTCCCTCAGTAACGTGCCTTCATCAATATGCATGGAGCACTACCGAGGGGGAAGCATGTACATGGCCACAGTACCTTCCTTCTAGGCTGTACACTATGCCTACACAGATTTTATTAAATCGGGGGGGGAGGTTGATTTTACCTGTCTATAATCTCATTTATATTTCAGACAGGGGATATGTTCGGTTTCCACTGCTCGGGGTATTTTGTGGAGCTCTAGTCTCATTTTCAGCATTTTATTTTTGAGGGAGTCCTTTGTGCTACTTTTCAGGCTGAATATTATGCATACTCAGAGCAGTATACATAGTGGCCACGATAAACAAAGTTAAGTGTGAGCATTTTACACAATGCTGGCATATATGTAATAGTGTAAAGCAATGTGTTTCTACATGGAACTGTGCACCTGCAAATCCGACAAGTGAGCATGCACTCCAGATCTTTTCTCTGTCCAGCTACATTTTTCAGAAATGGTCCACATGACTATATTTGCTTTTGATATTATACTGTTCTGGTAGACAATAGTGTGTGTGTGTGTGTGTGTGTGTGTGTGTGTGTGTGTGTGTGTGTGTGTGTGTGTGTGTGTGTGTGTGTGTGTGTGTGTGTCTGTGTGCGTGCGTGCGTGTGTGTGTGTGTGTGTGTGTGTGTGTGTGTGTGTGTGTGTGTGTGTGTGTGTGTGTGTGTGTTGGAGGAGTGGAAGGGGGGCTTCAAAGGCTGCTTTGATGGTG
The DNA here is from genome assembly GCF_019279795.1 of Protopterus annectens. Taxonomy (NCBI): domain Eukaryota; kingdom Metazoa; phylum Chordata; order Ceratodontiformes; family Protopteridae; genus Protopterus; species Protopterus annectens. The sequence goes on from NC_056727.1 coordinate 789,855,384, forward strand.
TGTGGAAGTGCATAGTGGAACAAAGTAGGCTGGAATTTCTAGAATACTTAATAAAACCGAATTTAACAGCTGAGTGAGTCAAGGTTCAAGATGAAGGAATATGGGTGTTTAAAATTGGCGTCTTATAAATGAGCATAACTATGCAAAGGCAGTAAACCTAGACTGAATTAATCAATTCTGAAAAGCTACAGTTCAATCCAGAAGGAAGGCTGCAATCATGCATTTTTAGAAGAGCTGTAACTGCAGAGCAGGAGAAATGATGAGTAAAAGTTGGAGAAACTGTGATATTTCAAAAATGGCTATTTCACTTGAAGGGGACCACACAGGAACAATATTTTACTTAAAGACAAAATAATGACAGAGGGGCAATATTTTAGTCTTTATGTAAAATATTGTCCCTCTGTCATTAGTGAGGCAACAGACACACACACACACACACACACACACACACACACACACACACACACACACACACACACACACACACACACTCAGTCCCAAACACTTGTACGTTTACAAATAATGGCCATCCATAGAATGTGGACTAAGACTTCTAATTTTATACCAGTATCGTTCCTGACTGCCATATCCAGATATCTGGCAATTAGTAAGTTCTTTAAGACTTTGAACTTTATTTTGCAGATTCAGATTTGATTTCAACTTGTGCTATGTGAGAGGCTCTGAACTAGTCAATTAAGCAGACTGAAAATTCTTAGTCACTTCTGAAGTAAGAATTTAAGCTATTCTTAGGTGATTGAAAAAGGTACCAATAGCAATAATAAAAACTGAAAAAAGAAAGCTGGAACAAGCAGTTGAGTAAACACAATTGTGGTCTTCCAACCTTGCTGTGATGATGAAGAAGCAGGCAAGTTTCAAACTATAAATGTGCACACGCAGGAAAATAATTAGATCTACTGCATTTACATTTGTTTGTTAACCACATATTGTAGTAGGCACACAAACAGTGAAGTAACCAATGCCTACAAAAAAGAAAGACGGTTTTATCAAGATTTTAACATCATGCCAGCGACTCTCAGATAGTGCACTAGGTTTCTTGTTCGCACTTGCATTTGATCCTTGGAATGAAATTCAGTACTTTGACCAGTAGTAATAGGTTTTGAATTATTTGGATTATGTTCATGCAGCTTATACAAATGACTGATAAACACTCAGAATCTTATGTGGCACCTGCATTGTTTTGCTTTACAGTGGGAAGATATTTCATAAGGAGAAGTTACTCTACAAAATAGTTGCATTTACATATAATTTAGTTAAAATGGCGAAAGTTCCCTGATGCATATGGACAATATTTTACTTAAAGACGAAAAGGTGGTAAAAAATAAAAATATAAATAAAAAACTTTTTTTTAAAGAATGTTTTTTTTTTATTTCAATATCTCTAAAGAGTAAAAAAATAAGGAAGAAGTAGAATGAGAATTTTGCAAAAAGAAACACAAACAAGCTGATTTCAGAAAATCAGTTGAGGCTGGTTTTGTTGATTTCTGCTACTTCCTCTGGTACCTCATTATCATAATCAGCAAAACCAACCTGGAATAATTATCTGAAACCAGCGTGTCTGTGTTTCTTTTGCAATGTTTTCACTCTTCTTCCTTATTTTTTGTTACTTAGAGTGACTGAAATAAAAAGCATTCTTTAAAAAATGTTTTTATTTATATTTTTGTTTTTCCTGAAAGGGAACTTATCTGTCCAATAGTGGTGCAGAATTAGCAGACTCTTTATCTTTGAAAGCTTGCATGAGGAGCGTTCTTCAGTGGCAGGGACGCTCTGAAGGTCTTTGTGCCCAAACCTGCCTTTTTCCTCACCTCAGCTCAATCCAACTAATGGTTAGGGTAATGAAATGTGCTTTGAAGCTTTGGAAGTTGGCCAGCTGTTATATCCTTATTAGGATATAACCCATACAACTAGAGTTTATCGGGATATAACCCATACAGCTAGGGCTACTGCAGCAGTGGTTCTTATGATGAACATAAGCTATTTGCATTATGCTAGTAAAAACATGGGTGCAGTACAAATGCCAGAGTTTAGGTATTTGAAGCAGACAGCAAAGGCAAAGTCCAAGTCTTCATACCTATGGCTCAAAATATTGCTTTCTATTTTGCAAGGACCTTATGAAGAGATGGAAAGAACTGGATAAGCAAATTATAAATTTATCCTGTGAAATAAAAGGAAGTTTCAGCAAATATATCATATAAATGTAATGAAGCCTTTGAAGGGCAGCAAGCCACTGAGCAGCTGGCTCAGTTGCTAATAGCTCACAAGCTCAGAGCCTGACTGGATGTTCAAATATCCAACTCCTTTTCAGTTCACTAGAAAAGTGAGGTGAGCAAACACAAAGAAAGACGTTTTTGTTTCAGTAGTTCCTTGGAGGACAAATTTAGTTTAATATGACAAATGCACACCTCCAGGAGTAAGCTAAAAGGGAGTGTATTTGTCAATAAATTAAAAATATGCTAAATCTAGGGATTATTTAAGAATCTCAAAGTACCTGGCATAGCCCAGTATTAGCTGAACAAAAATCAGATGGTACCGTACAGATCTGTAAAGATTTTTGCAAGCTCAACAAAGCATCACTGGTCAATTCATATGCCATGCCCTAAGTAGATGAAATAGCTGAATTCTGTCTGTCATGCTCATGTCTGCAACTTAAATGGGACCTCACCTACCATCCACTCTTCACCTTATTGGTGGAGAACCTGCACAACAGATCCATACAGCTTTTTGGGCTGAACCAAACAAGTCTACAAGAGTTGCCTGTTCACCAGGTGCTTTTGAGAAAATGCTACTCTCTTTACTGGCCCCAGAGGTACATTCAGGTAACCTTTTTCCAGGTGGCATTCTCTGATTCTTTAAATAAATCATCACAAGGGCCAAATTTTGGGTTGCACTATCTAAGCTTTCTCTTAGACCAATTTACAAATGGTGAAACTACCGGGATCACAAAGCAACAGACAACATAGATATAAGGATCAATGGGTCACACAATCCCTTCCACCACAAAAAGGGCATGGTACTATAAGAGATATATTATATGTACTTCAGTTTACATTCAAAGATGACCACTGGCAGAAAAAAGTTTTAGCTTTTATTTTCTGTGTGGGATCTAGAGGCTATCTGTGGATATAGCATCTTTTCTTCTTCTTCTGCTGTGACTATTAGAGAATAACTCCATGAAAGGCAAGTTTTCCAGTATACACTCCTCTTATATCTGGAGAAGACTAGTGCTAAATTAATCTAGCTATATTTGTCCTGTAATCAGTGACAGTCTAACCCTTGTCTGCATGAATTATTACAAAAAGATATTTCTTCCAATATGATTGACAAGGTTGCGGCATGTCAAACAGATTCATTTTATATCATTATGATATTTATAACGGGAGAGGTGTCATCCTGTCTTGGTTTACTTTCCCAAATGCACTTTGTTAATTCTACACAAGTTTTAGTTGAGAGCAAGTTAATCTGCACCATTATTTGATTCAGACTATTTAACAAGACCTATGGTCAAGATTTATTTTTAATGTAGAACTACACTCAACACTCTGGAAGCAAACTCTATCTGTCCTGAGTTTTACTTTTTGGCACATCGTACTTTAAATGTTCCTGTACTTTTTTCCTCTTCTTTTTATTAAGCAAAGCATTCATAAATAAGCTTGGAAGGTGTTTATCAAGGATGCAGAAGGAATTAAGAATTATAGTCAGCTTCTTCACAAAAAATGTTGCAAATAATTATTTACTAACAAATCTGAACATCAGTTCTGTAACAGTCTTATTATGTGTATGTGTCCATGAATTAACTAGTTCCCAGCTCCATCATTAATCATAATGTAGCTGGTTTTGTGCACCTTCTCTTTTGCAGTCTTAATGTCCCCATCACCTTGAAAAGTCTTCTGTGCTTTGATATATCAATTAGCATTACTATGGTCCTGTAAGCAAATCATTATGCCTTTTCATTCATAATACTGCCCAAAATATACTCTCTTCATAAACTAGCAATGCACAATAATCTAAGAGTAAATTGAAGGGAAGAAGAAAAAGAAACACTTAAGGCCAGATTTAATCCTATACTTCTGCCCCACCCTGTTTCTAACCACCAAGTTGTGCACCACAAGATAATACATTCTATTTTTGGACCCCTTTGTGTGCCCTTGAGCCGACAATCCACTGCTCTTTAGGGCTGCACCTATAGCTCCTTTTACGTTAGTTTCCCAGGTATTATTCCCAGAGGCTGGGCCTGCACCAGTGATAAGTTGGGAAGGGGAGGTGGGAGAACAGATGTGAAGCATCCTACATCATATACTCTGTCCAGCATGCCAGAGAATTTACTGTATGCCCTAACTAGGTGCAGCTACTAACATCACTCTTGTCATCACACTTAACATCAGTTAGCTCTGACCCGTCCTTTCAATGCTGAAATAGTTCCATACTAATATCATTAAACTTAAGGTACTGTAACCCCAAATCATTACATTTATCCACTCCTCAAAGAAATGATGACACCAGTAGACCAAGTATATACTTAATATATATGAAGATATCATTATTTCTTTAAACAAGTAAAAAAATATATATGTTAAAACATAATTATGCCAGTATCTACATCGGTCATGTAATTTCAGGTGTTGGTTTTTACTTTGTTGAAGTGCTGCTGAGCATGAAGACATAGTCTTAGCCTGTATTGGAGCCATTTCAATTATTTTTTTATTTAGATGTGATAAAGCAAGGGCAGATCATCAGTGCTGTTAGTAATATTGTCTGCTAGTCCAATCCTTCTACAATTGTACTTCCTATGACAATTAGTTCTTGTTTCAACTGCAACCTGTGGACGCACAGACATTCTTTAATTGCATTCTACTTATCACTTATGTCACATAAATCAAATCTCAGGAAGTGAAATAAAAACTCAGTTTGATTACAGGACTTCAGATGTCAGTCTGGCAGAATAAGTGATGGCACTTAACTTTCTCTGATGGGTTCCAGATTTTTGTCTTTAGAACATTTTATAAACTAGCTTGGGTATACTAAGCACACCTTACCTTTGTAACTATATCTGATTTGTTTGTGCAATTATTGTAGTGTTATATTTCCCATAATCCATAGAATTCTATCCAAGTCTACTAGGGTTACATATTAATCTAGTTAATGGATCTCTTGAAAGAGAATGTGTCTCCTCTGTCTCCACTATGTTAAAATATCTTCCAGTGGTTTCAGTCCTGTTTCAAGCCATTGTATAGTGGCCAACAGGTCCCTGCGAGCAGAGTCAGAATGATATTGCATTAAATCTTAAATCTGTTTTTTTCTAGACTATGTGATAGTACTTACTGAAACTCAATACATGGCTTAATTCAATAGTTACTTTAACAAATAAGTAAACCTTTGGGCATTGACATAATGGTTAAGGTGTTAACCTCCCAAGAAAAAAGTACAAGGGTTGATTCTCAGCTTAGAGAAACTGGTTAGGCTTAAAATGACCTGCAAAGGCAGCTACCCTCTTTAAACAAACTAAAAATGTAATTTCCAGCCTGCTTCTTCATTTTATAATATGCATTGTGTTACAGCTAGCACTGAGATATATTTTCATCACATTTTGCTTAATTCTTTACCATTTTCTATGCTCTTTCAAGTTTGACTTTTTTATCTTAAGTCTGTGTCTGTCCTCTGTCCATCTGAACACTGTGGTTTTATTTTTTGTGCAAACTTACTTATGAAAAGAGAATGGTGCTTAGCTACAAGCACATATTTGTTATAAAATAAGTGAAGAAATTGTAGCATACAGTATTTAGACTTTCTCATTTAAGCTTTGTCTTTCATATTTATGCTTGTGCATATAAACATATAGTTTGTTCAGATCTATTTACATTATTTTTAAGGAACAAGGACAAAGTCATGAATATCATGTCACAAGTATCACACGTTCCACAGACATTTAGTGGATACCATTTTCAAATATGTTTATTTTATGGTAAAATGTAAAGGAGATTACTATTTTATGTTTATTTACAAAACAAATGAATTCTAATGGAACAAAACTGACACAGCTCTTTTTCTAGATGAGATAGAATTAGCTCATAATTTATGTAGAGAAATTATTAAAACTGACCGGTATTAATCTGCAGACAGTGGGATTATATAGTCAGTTAGCTTCTGTTTACAAAAGAAATAGCCATCCATTCCTTCAGTTGCTATGAATCAAATGGGATAAAATGCATAAAATTAGAAACTGACGAGACTTGAATAACTTTTTTATGTTTAGTGCATGCACAGTTATTTAAACAACTATATGTTAGGAAACTTTGGTCAGAAAATGTAGACTAAATTAAGGCATGTTTCTATGGCCATAGTAGGGATTTTAAATGTTTATCTTGGGTCATACAATACATGAGCAACATCTGTGAAATTCCATATCAGGTCCTCTGGGTCTCTAATTCACAAACTAGTGCTATAACCTCTGGGCTTTGTTGTTTCCCAAATGGTTGCAACTAGTGCTATTCAATTGAAAAGAAATGAATTATTCAAAAGGCTCATACCTCTCACATTGTTCTTTCTGTATTCATTATGCAGATGGACATTTGTAGCAAGAAAGCTTTAATCTGTTACTAGGAGTAAACGACAGCTGTCTATGGACTCTTTGGTTGTTTTGTTGGCTCAAGCAGTCAAAAATGCAAAGATTTCTTGTACCTATAATATCCTTAAGCAGGCACTTTGCTAGTGTTTGCACCTATACCTATAAAAGCATTGCTTCACTTTGACTTTGAGTAATTACATTCAATCATTATAATAGACTGTTGTAATCCTCGACAGCCCAGGCCATTTATCTTGAGGTGCTGTGACAATGAAATATATATTATCATTCTGTCTCAAGAGGGCATGCACTTTTTTGAGTGTATTATAGTCAACTGATTGGCTGCTGGGAACTGAGGCTGTTTTTCCAATTTAAAACTTTTTATAGTGCAACCTCTGGCACTCTGTTATGTGATGCCAGATCAGAATCCTTGCAGCAATCTTTAGTGCGATAATGTATCATGAAAAAAGATTGCAAGTGGTTGTCCCCATGTGTTTCAAAGATAACTTTTATATGGAGTCAAAACAATAATTTAAAGTCCCAGATTTGCAATTATATGCTTTTCATTGGCAATAAGGAATTATAAATTATCATGGCAAAAATGTGCATTCATAAAGCAAAATATTTTTCAGGACTCTCTGAAGTTTGGCTGATATTTTCCTTTCCAAACATAGAGACGTAAATATCCACATATTTGAATAATGCAGGCAAAAGAAGTTCCAACTAAGTAATCAACATTTACTTCTGTCTAAATGCTGTTTGGGTGACAAAGTTCTGCATTGAGTAGTACTATCCCTCAAATCACAAGATTCTCTAGTTCGGTTCTTGGATGGGGTGCCTTCTCTACAGAGATTACATGCCCTGCTTGTGTTCATGATTTTTTCATCTATATTCCTTCCAAAGAACTGTTTTCAGATTGCTGATTTTAAGTGCTCATTGGTGGTGTGTGTGTGTGTGTGTGTGTGTGTGTGTGTGTGTGTGTGTGTGTGTGTGTGTGTGTGTGTGTGTGTGTGTGTGTGTGTGTGTGTGTGTGTTTGTGTGTGTGTGAGGGTGTGGTATGTGTATGATATGATAACCATTTCAAATGCTGGGACCTGCTACAGTGAGTTCCAAAAGGCGGAGACTGAACTGAATGGCCGAAAGAATGGACTTACATATACTAAGTCTGAGATGCCATTTCTTGGAATATTCTCTTTTCCCTGACATATGGCAATCTTGAAGTTAGTATACATAAGTTCTGGAGGTGTTGGGGGCTTACCTCTCACATGGGGAGTGACCACCTGTAAAAAGAAGTTTAAAGGAGAAGAGATATTTTTGAGATTCGCTCTTCTCAGGATTTTTGGTCTTTTTTTTCCACTGTTGGCACTAGGCATTTTGGTGCAGACATTTCAGTATGGACCTGTATGATACACAAGAATGACTTGGCAATCCATTTTCATTCTGCATTTACCTAGTAAAAGAAATAAACATTTTTTTTAATTAATTTTAATTTAATTATTTTTTTTTTTCTCTAGATGGTGGTGGTGGGTGTTCATGGGCTAGCAATAGGAGTCACATGTGACCTGACAATAGTAGATGGTTAGACATACTCATTCCAAAGTACTGATACACAAAAATGCTTTGACATTGTATTATAAAAAAAGTTTAACATTTTGAAGATGAAATTTTATGTTTTTTCACCTTCTCTAAGCATATCAGATATTGGTATTTCTGTTTTCTAAACCTTTCTACTAAGCCTAAAGTACACCAACTCGTTCACTGGTGCACTGACAACAACTTAGCATTAAATGCTGAGAAAACCAAAGAAATTATCATTGATTTTAGGAAGAAGGAAAAGCCACATACCCCTATCATCACCAATGGTGCCTCATTTACATACATACATACATACAAATATTTCAAGCACAGGCATTAATGCCCTTCTCTTTGTCAATATACCAAAACACTTGTTCCCATAAGAAGTGTTTCAAGTTGTTCTTAAACATATCTAAACTAGTATTTGCTTTAATGTAGTTTGGTAGTCTGTTCCATGCATCAGCTACTCTGTCAGAGAACCAATCAGTACACTTCTCATTCCTATAGAATCTTCTACAGAGGATGCCTGATGATTCTTAGGTACTTTTTGATAACTCCAAACATTCTCAGAGGTAGTCGTCTCTAAATTCCCTATATATCTGAATAAGATCTCCTCTTAGATATCTGTAAGAGACACTGTTCAAGTTCAGATATATTAGTCTTTTATAATAACTTAAATTTTCACATCCATGGATGCCCTTGGTATATTTCCGTTGTACTTTTTCCAGTTTACTGATGCTTGTTTTCTTATAGGGTTTCCATACTGTTATTCCATACTTAAGTTTGGGTCTAATGTAACCAACAAACAATGACTTCATTATTTTTGATTTCCTAGACTTTATAAATCTTTTTTTATACAACCTGTAGTTCTGTAACTGTCATTAACCAATTGTTTGATATGATTAGAAAAACTCATAGCTGAATCTACCCATATACTGGGGTCCTTAAATGAGTCTGCAGTTTCAATTACTGAGTGCTGTATTAAATATTCACCTTTCAATTTATGTATCCCAAATCTCATATGCTTAGTTTTTTATGTATTTATCAAGTATATTATTCTCCTGTACCCAAACAGGCAATTTAGTCAAGTTATTTTGCAGACATGCCTTTTCTGCAACACATGCAATCAGTTTACCCAATTTCAGGTCATCTGCATATAGACTGTAGAACACCTCAGATGGAAAAGTTAGGTTTGAAAGATCTAAACAAGTAAGGGCCTAGGACAGAGCCATGTGGGCCACCCAAACTGTAACCAAGGGTTTCACCTGTCCAGTTGCTGTATGATACTTGCCATATCCTATTTGTAAGCCATGCAGCTATCCATCTTATCAAGAGTACATAAATACCTAGTTGTATTAATTTATTGATCAGTGTTTTGTGTATGACCCTGTCAAATGCTAAAGTTAAATCTATACAAATTACATCACAGCACAATTTTTCATTCATAGCTGTTATTATACTGTTATAGAACATCATGCTACAAGTGGTAATAGATCTATTTTCAATATATGCATGCTGATATATTGTTTCATGTCCCAACCTATCTAGTTCTGACAATAACTTATCCAGTATTACCTTCTCCATTATTTTTCCACAACATGAAAGTAGACTTAAGGGTCTATATGATTCTGGGTTTGTCCTACCCCCCTTTCCCTTGAAGACATGTTTAATAATTGCATTGAGGAATCTCTCCATATTTATATGACTTAGTGAATAATAAATATAATGGTACTGTAAGTTCTTACTGAAGTGTCCTCAGGTCATTGTTGCTAATTCCTTGTCCTCTCTGCGATTTGTTTGAATCCAGTTTGGTCAGTTCTTTTTCAATATAATCTAACTTGATTCCAGTGTCTGGGGTTACCTTGATGTCACTAGGATAACGTATCACCCCCTTTGTGGAGCCAAACTGTTTTGCATAAGATTTTTTAAATATAGCTATAATCTGTTGTTTCTGGGAATACATTTTAGAATCTGCACACAGTTTATCAGTTTGTGTGTCTTTACTCCTTCCACATCTTATGTATCTATAAAACGTTTTCATGTTATGCTCAATATCTTTATATACATTTTCTTCAAATTGTTCTTGATCTTGTCTCACACTATGCTTAATCTGTTTGTCCAGCTTGTTGATTTCAGTTTTCAAAGCTGTAGTTCAACCTCTCTTCCATTTCTTATATTTTTGTCTCTCATCTTAATCAGATATATTGCTCTTATGGAAATATATCCCCCTCATGTTATATGCCAAGAGCCTGATGTTAAACATTTTTTTTTACTTTTTGCACTCAAACAACTTCTCTTTCAAAACTTTCCACATTCCAGCTGCAGTTTTTTTCACTGAACACCTCACTCCGGTTAGTTTTACATAGTGACTGTTTTGCTTCTATATAATCTGTAATTAACCTTCTGTGCATTGGTTTAGATTTCATTTTAGCAGAATTATCTTGCAACAAATTAACCTTTATAACCACATGATCACTGCACATCAATGGTGGTAAAACTTGAACTGAAGTTACAGTAATTTCTTTGGGAACACAAACAATGTCTAATATATTCCATCCCCTGGTAGTTTTTTTTTTTTTTTTTTTTTACAATCTGAAGCAATTGCTTTTCCTGAATGTACTCTGGGAATAATTTATTTACCAATGTTGTTGAATCAATATTATTCCAGTCTGTTTCTGGTAAATTTAAGTCCCCAGCTAATATTAGTCTTCCCTCCTGTGTTTCATGTAAGAAAAGTATGAATTCCTCTAGGTCATCTGCACTTGATTTTGGTGGTCTGTACACTCCAACAATTGTTATATGTTCCAGGGTTGTGTTTATTGTCACAGTTACACAGTCTATAGTATTGGTGATATCACTGAACATGTAATAATCACAGGTCTCATACCTATCTTTAATCCCTATCATAACATCTCCACCTGATTTTTTGTTAGAATGTCTGTTACAGTAAAACATTTATACCCTGACAGAACTGGTTTCCAGTCATTGTTCTTTAAACATGTTTCACAAACAATAACATCAATCTTGTGGGAATATAGCAAATTTTCCAATAAAAAAAACTTTATTATTAGTGCTCCTAGCATTAACAACCATCAGAGATGCATCAAATGTTGCTATCTTTGAACTGTTACATTTTCGACCTGGCAAAAATACTGCCTAGTGTTTGTCAAATATTGCAAAATATCTGCTGCAAAAATTCTGTTCCCTGATCTTGACAAATGCACACCATTCTATCTGAACACATGTGTGCCCAAAACAAGGCTTGGATGCTGTACACATTTCCATTTTTTTAAAACAGGACATTTTTTCCATGTAGGTATTTAGCCAAAAAAATATTTTCATTCACAGTGACCTGACTATCCTTTCTATAGGTGATGTGTGAAAATATGTCCTAACACCAGTACAAGGAATACTATCTAAAAGGGCTGTCATTTCCCTACTAACAGTCAGAGAATCCTTGCGGGTGACATCATTTGTACCAACATGAATGAAAACTGATCCATACTTCCTTATATTAAGGCGCTCCAAGGCTTGTTTGACATCTTCTATTTTTTTTCCTGGCAAGCATAACACTATTCGATGTTTGTTATCATCAATGCAGATATAAGTATCAGTTCCTCTAATAATTGAATCTCCAGTTACAAGAATATCTTTGCTGGCCACCTCTGAAGAATCTTCAGCTTCTAATACAGTAATATCTGCTCTATCAATTATTACAAAGGATAGATTTTCATCAGCATTAGTCATTACTCCCACTGTTTTCATTGTGTATTAAATTCCCATCCATCTGGCATTGTAAATCCACAGCTTGAGCCATGTAGTCATCATCTGCCTTTCGCCTCTTTTTTCTTACAGTGATGTTCTTCAGTCCTTCCACATTCAGTGTTGATTTCTTCCTTTTTACCTGCCCCTTGCCTTTATTTTCTTCCTTCTCCTTTGCACAAATGATGCCTTTTTCTGTACACTGAAGGTTTTCTTATAAAAAATCACCCTTCCCTGTCACCTGTGTGTTACACAACAAAGCAGTGGCCTTTTTACTACGTATTCTCCTTCCTTTACAGTCATTAATCAGTTTCTTTTTCTTCCTTGTTGTTTGTTGTGAACTTCTTCCTTTCTTTCTTTTTTTGTTTCCTTCTAAACAAACTGGATCCTCAGATTGCTGAATACTTGCATCCAGGATTCCAAAGTTGTCAGGGGCGTTGTCTTGTCTCATAGGGTTGAATGACCTTTGCAGGCAATAGATGCATCATTTCCTAAATGTGTTCTACTTGTTCTTTGCCTAACATTATTTAGTTCATTAGTCCAGTCATTAATATATGTAACAACAATTCTCCAAGCCATGCCATTTGCACAAGTGCAATCATCATCATCAAGTGTAGATTTACTTCTAACAATAGTAAGCAAATCATCCAACTTTTGATACAAGGAACACAGATCACCAGTGTTATCAGCTGTTACCTTTAAACATGCATAGCATTTATTACACTGCACAAGATGTTTGTACATTAGCAAATTGTTAATTGCATACTCATTTAAGGAATCCATATTCTGCTTCAAACAAATAAAATATTGTAAAAGAAAAGACTAATCAAAATCAGTATCCACAGAATTCAAAGAGAACTTACATCAACTTATATGTCAAAAATCTCACCAGCAATATACAACTAAATAATAAAGTACAGCAAAATTGTTCTGACCATACAAGTTCTACAAGCCAAAAGTTATAATTTCTTTACCAGTCAACTCCACAATAAATCACAATCCAAGATAGAATTTTTAGATATGACTTAGAGAGTAAATAGCACCAAATTCCTAGGGGTACATATCTTGCAAGAACTAAGTTGCGGCACAAACACTTCCTATCTTATAAAGAGAGCCCAACAACATATTCACTTCCTTAGGAGACTTCATAGAGCTAATCTCCCCTCACAGGTCCTACTCACCTTTTACAGAGCCACAACTGAGAGTGTATTGACAGACAACATCATTGTCTAGTACGGAAATTGCTATCTAGCTGATCAGATGACACTGGATAAGATTGTTAAACTGGCCACCAAAATCATTGGCTCCAACCTTCAATCCCTACAGTGCATATATTCAAAGAGATGCTACAGCAGAGTCCAAAAACTATTGAGGGATATGCACCATCCTGCAAATGGACTGTTCAAACTCCTGCCAAAAAGGAAGTACTACAGAAGTATTAACTGCAGGAATCCAGATTCCATAACAGCTTCTTCCCACACGCTATCAGAGTGCTGAATAATAAACCCATAGCCTAAAGCACTATGTGAGTAAAACATTATTTGTGTGCAATATGTCATTTGTGTTTACATAAACTCTCTGAATGGCTCACTTCATATGTCTCTATCTGCACTAGGAAAACTGTGAACTGTAAGTTTATGGTATATATTGGTGGTGGGCAAGTTTACGTGTGCCTCTTATTTATTACAGTACTGTTTTTGCATATCCTTATATTTCTACTGAGTCTATTCCTGCTGTTGTAGTTGTCATGTTTCTGATGTAAATAGAGATTTTAAATTCGCTTTACTTTATTTACTTTATTCTATCTTATTTTTTTATTTATTTTTATTTAATTTAATTGACATTTTTTATTATTTGAATTTATCTACCTTCTGTAAACTATCATTCACATGGACAAGTCTGTATCATCACAGTATCATTTAGTAGCATAGTACCATATAGTATCATATTATCATAGTAGAATGCTAGGCTATTGACCTAATGGGCCTTTTTAAGCCTACCTATGCTTCTCAGTAAAATATGATAGATTTTGGTTCAAAAGGGTTTTGTGGTGGTATATATACTTGGGCATGGGTGACCAGGCATATAACACCTTTTTAACATCAGAAAGGTGCATGACAAACTTTTGTTGAGTACCCATAAGTGCTGCTAAGACTGGAACTTGCACTCAGGACTGCAAGTTGGAAAACAGCTGTGGCATGAGGTAAAAAGATGTTAGATACTTCACTCATACTAGTAAAGAAAAAAAATGTGATTGAGTGAAGTATCTAATGGTTTTTAAAGTAATGTGTTCTTCAGAGGTCCATTTTATTTCTGTCTGGTGTTTGTTTGACATCACTAAGCTTTGGGAGCTGGTAAAATACTCTCCAGTATTATTTTTCTTTTTTTTCTGTAACTGGTAGTACATGGAGCAGATAAAGCTCAACACACTGCAAAGAATTATTGTATACTCTCACAGATCATAACCCTAATTACATGCTCTCAACATGGATGTGAAGACTCACCTCTTGAACTTTGCTCTCAAGGTTAATGTCTTAGTATCCATGTTTCAAAACCAACCTAAGCTGGTTATCATGAGTTACCTGATAATAATATTTTATGTTATAAATACAACTACAGTTTTGCAGTAGCCTTTATTCTTTATACAATGATACTACGTTTGTAGTAGCTGTTGTGCTGCTTAGTCAAAAATAGAAATGCAACGGATCAAGAAATGTGATAAAAAGAGATTGGGGTTGGTATAAATTAGGGATATGCATACACAGACACAGTCATACAAAAATCAATGTGGATTTAAAGAATTTATCAAATCATAAAATCATCGAATGCATTTTGTTGTTTAGGACACTGAAATCAAAACGTTTGACAGTGCTGGGGTAATGTTCAAAATGGACTTGAATGTCCATCACACGTATACACAGAGACACACATGATGACACAGACACACAGCCACAAACACAGATACAGACACACAAACACACACACACACACACACACACACACACACACACACACACACACACACACACACACACACACACACACACACACACACACACACACACACACACACACACACACACACATACACACACACACACACACACACACACACACACACACACCTCAATATAGGTATGAATTTCTAGTCTATGACTTCCTGTATTAAAGCTTTAAAAGGCCTGGAATATAAATATCAAGTAGGTGGTAATCAACTTACACCGCAGGAAAATCCAGAACTGCACATGCTGTATACAAGTAATGTGACAAATTTAGACTAACAATTTTTACAGATTCATAGTTAATGAACAGTAGAGAGTAGCAAATTAAATGCAACAAAATAGCATACCAAAACTCTGATCCAGTTAACAAGACTGTGATTACCTGGATGAAGCAGCACACGTGTAACAGGAAAGTTGAAACTTGGTAATAGGTTCATAGGTTCATAGGTGTTTACTAGGCTAGCAACCCTAAGGGCCTTTGTAAGCCTAGCCATGCATCACAAATCTCTGACAAGTTCTGGTACCCTTGATAAGTGTAAGCAGGGGTTTCGGAGGTGAAACATTTACAAGCAGAGGCCTGGGAGATGAGCCATTTACAGGCTGCCTGTGTCCATTAAACACATTGGTGTTAAATCAGGGATGAATTTCCTGTTCCCCATCCAATTGTCCAAGTTAAACTTGAATTGGGTTAGGGAGGAACTCTGCTTCATATGGATGGGGAACCTATTCTAGAGAAGGGTTAGTCTATGGGATACATACCTGTCTCTCCAGCAAGTACTATTTATATCATAGGCAAAGTTTAAGTCTTTAGAATGAGTAATTCTGGTCTTGTTTGTTTTGTGGATGTGCAGGAGATCTATCAGAGTGGGGTCTGACAATGCTCTGTATGCCAGGCATAAATCTCCCCTCAACAGCCTATAGGAGACAGAATATAGGGATAGGGCCTTGAGAAGGTCTGCATAGGACATTTTACTTATGCCCTGTATTCTTTTAGTCGGGAACCACTGTGGACATTCCAATTGTTTGATATGCTTGGTTAGGTATATACAAAAGGGGACATTGATAGGTCTGATGAATGCTGGATGGAGTGGAACAATGACTTCATTGGACCTAGATGCTATATCTTTGTTTATAAGTTGCACTGCATAGATTGATTTTCTCACTACTGTAGACACATTATAGTCAAAGGCTAGATTACTGTCTATGTGTGTGCCCAAGTCCATGACTACTGGGTCAACTCATAGGGATGTGTTGTCAATATGATAGTTAACAGGTGTTTACTGAGTGCATTCCTCTCGTCACCTTTTTTCATCTTGTACATGTAAATTTAAATTTGGAAACTGTAACAGTCAAGGAGTCGTATACTTAGCCACTTGTACAGAGTGCAACGCATATTACATAGGGAAAACAGAAAGAAAACTTAAAACCAGGATCTATGAACACATTTACAAGATGAAAAAAGGTGACGAGAAGAATGTACTCAGTAAACATATTATAGCCAATGGAAATGATCATAGGTTTAAATTTGCTATAATAGATCAGGTAGATAGAACAGTTGGAAGTGGAAATTGGAAGGCTAGATTAGGTTCCTTGGAGAGTAGATGGCAGATATGTCTTGAAGCCACCACATTCCCAGGTCTTAATGAATACATCAGTCTAAAACCATTTTTGGTATTAGGATCATCCTAAATGCGGAGAGTTTAGTTTCTGGTGGATAGTTTAGTTTAGTTATATAATGTAGTTATATAATCTAGCCATATATAATTTCATATCATGTTATATTATTTACCATCACATCATGCAGGTTATCATCATGTCACATCTAAAGGCAGATTATGTGTGTACAGTGTGAAATAGGATCCCGTTTTCATATATATTTAACATTTTTATATATTATTTTTATATACTTCTAACATCTTTATATTTTTCATATATTTTTCATATATTTATACTGTACTGATATTTTACTGTTTTTTTAGTGGGTTTGACCACTATATTAGTTCAGTATTATAGTTTTTTTACCTATTTAATAGTATTATATTTTACTGAGATTTTTAGTACATTACGTAACAGTTACTTTCATATTTACATTTGCGTAATGATTATATTTAGATACATATATATTTGATATGTCATATTACAGTTTTTTTTAACATAGACATGTAAGTTGAGTAAGGGTTATATAGTGTATTTGCATTTGCATGTAAAAGTTAGTTATAAATATGTTTTTAAAGCACCATTTTAAAGTATTATTAAATGTATTCAATTATTTAATTATAGTTAATTGTGGCGCCAAAATTTGGTATAAAACAGAGCTACAACAGTAACTCATTGGTTCTGATGAAATCTGGCATGGACAGATGAAAGCGCTTGACCCTTGTTGATGAAGCATTGTATCATGATTTTGTTTGAAGAGCTGAGTGGATTAAATCGTGGTTTACTTATTCAGTTGGTGGAGATTTATTTTTTCACTGTCTACTGTCTATTTACCTCCGCATTGCTCGAGTCACCAGGTACTGGGATCGGAATTCAAAGACATCACCACAGAGCAACCAATAACCCAAGAGGAAATATTGACAGTACTGGAACAACAAGAGATAGTGAACTGTTCCCTTTTGGTGGATGAAAATAAATTGTGTGATATACCTTTTAGGGCAGTTCCTAATGAAGCTAGGATTTTGTACACAAAATTTCTGTATGATAAAAGTATCTTTTGGAAAGACAATTATGACAAAATGCTGTCGTTCATTGAATATATTAACAACAACACCAATTTTTCTCTTTCTCATATACTATTACATTGACTGATTTTTCTATTTAGATATATATATCAAACAGGATTATGTGAGAGGTGCGTTGATGTCATGTATTTAGAGAAAACCCACCTATTACAATTCCTTTTTACATTACACCAGTTGTCATCCTCCACCAAAAGAAGGCAGTGTTCAAAGGGCAGATTATGAGGGCTGCCCGTATGGTCTCCTTTTTTGATTATTTTATTTTGGAGTGTCACAATTTAGATGATATGTTTAAGAAGAGGGGATAGACCACTAATTTAATTTATTATGTAATGGAAGGGGTACTGGCTAAGAGACGTAATGGAATATACATTCCACTGTTAAATCAGAGGGAGAAGATTACGGGATCATTAAATGTACCAGAGGCCCCCATTAACTTGTCCAAGAATGTTCATGATGAACAGCAAAAGTGTAATAAAATGGATATAAATTTCACTACCACTTTTCTTACTTCTTATTCTACCGACAGATGGTTTACTGAAGAAAGATTGAATATGAATTGATGCTTATTATTAGCACTTTCCCATATTTTGAATAAATTAGCTTCAAGACCTAGAATAGCATATAGGAAGGGGGTGAGTTTTAAGAATTTATTTGAGAATTTACCAGCTACTATTTCTAGTGCTTCTCCCATGATGTCTGTTTGCAGCTGCTGCAAATATTGCAAATATGTGCATAATGGAGATGCAGTTAATATTCAGCAGCAATGAAATTACAATGGGAAAATATAATTGCAATACCTTTGGTGTAGTTTATGTAGCTGCTTGTCAACAATGTTCTGCATTTTATGTTGGTAAAACAGAGGAAATTAAAGGAACGTATATACAAGCATTTATACGTTATTGAAAATAAAATAAATACTAATGTTTTATATAAACACATTGAAGTTAATCCAGAAGATACTTTTTTTATTTTTTGCTGTGGAACAAGTGATGTGTTATCCAAGAGGAGGTCCCTGGCATCTGTTATTAGAAAAGATGGAGTTCTGATGGCAACTTTTTCTTAATGCTTCTGCACCACCAGGTTTGAACTGCTTAAACTAAAGGCATATTATAGATAAACAGAATTAAATTATAAGTTGATTTTAACAGGAGGATTAATATAAGGTTATTTCATATTTTTATACATATTCATATTATAGTGGTTTGTCTACTTAGGGCACTGTTTATTGTATTGTTTTAATTGTTTTTAATTGACTATGTGACCTGAAGTTTGTTATTTTAAACCTGCTTGCATGTCTTGCAAGCATTCTGATGAAGTCCAGTGAGAACTGGGGACAAAAATGCTAAATACATTTTAAGTTGTTGGATCCTCTTGACATTCTTTGGTCTTAAAAGTTTAGTTTAGTGTGATTACTACATCTACTGTGGTGTGCAGTATCCTCAAGATGGAGAAAATGGATCACAGACTGAGCTCTGTTGCAGTGCTAGCCACACAACGGTGTACATTATGGCTCTAGGTGATTCGGTCATGTTGACTAATGTCGCCAAATGGGCATGGGTATACTGGTAATTAGTGGATTGAGGACCTGGCCTACTCCGGCCTACGCTAGGCACCCATGCTAATGGTGGGTGGGGTGTATGTGCCCCTGTTAGTCAGTGTGTATCCATTAATAAAGCTCCACATCCCTGGGTCAATAAGCTGTTGTCCAGTTGCCCAGCCTAGATTATTACCTGGGATAGCTCTGTTGAGTGAAAGATGGACATCAAGCCAATCAACCTGCCAAACACTCAGTTGCTACATTTCAGTGTAGTTTCACTGGCAATACGCATCTTGGATGTGGATGACATGATGGTATAGAGGAGGCTGGATATCCTATGTATCCAAGAGACAAGATGGAAGTGCAGTGGAGTAAAGACACTTATCTTGAGATCCAACATCTAATATTCAGGAGGAGCACAGGCTAGAAACATGAGAATGGTAGTGAGAGAGAGGCTTCAGATGACAATGATGGATGTCATCAGAATTGGTGACAGACTCATGGCAATCAGACTTCAGTGTAATGATAAGGCAGTATTCATAATGTCTATGACCCACAGCAGGGTTGTGATAGTGAAGAATAGGGTGCATTCAGACAGCAGTTGCAGGACCTACTAAATAAAGCAGGACAACATGAATTGGTGTTGATAATGAGTGACATGAATGTACATATAGGGACAGACAGAACAAGATACAAGATATGAGGACTCCCAGCATCCACATGGGTGGGGCAAAAGGAATAAAGAAGGAGAGGACATTCTAGACTTCTAGGGCAGGCACGGTGGTGCAGTGGTTAGCATTGCCGCCTCACAGCAAGAGGTTTTCCAGTTCGATTCTCAGCTGGGGTGCCTTCTGTGCGGAGTCTGCATGTCCTCCCTGTGGTTACGTGGGTTTCCTCCGGGTGCTCCAGTTTCCTCCCACATCCCAAAGACATGCAGTAGATGGATTGAACACTCTAAATTGGCCCTAGGTATGAGTGTGCGCATGTATGTGCCTTCTGTGGAAGGTTGGGCACCAGGCTGGCAACTCGACACTGTAAATAAAACTTCACTGCCAGTCATGAGCGAACAGATGATCCACTGTGGCGACCCCTAACGGGGAAAAGCTGTAAGCAGAAGAAGAAGAAGAAGAAGAAGGACATTCTAGACTTCTGTCTGGCAAATGGCTTGATAATAGCCACACATGGCTTAGAAAGACAGGCAGTCATAAAATCACATACAAGAGTGGCCAGCATGCAACTCAGCTAGACTTCCTCTGAGTAAGAAAAGACACTGGGTTAGAATCAGTGATTGCAAAGTCATCCCCACTGAAACAGTTGGCTCACAGCATAAACCACTGGTTGCCACAATCAGGTATAAGCAATGGCCAGAGAAGGTTCTAAGGTCAACAGAGACTAGACTGAATACCTGGAGTTGACTAGAGAGAAAGTATAACAGCTCATGGAATTAATCAGAGCTCTAGTGCCCCAAGAAGAGAAGGAAATAGATGAAGTTGAGCAAGAATGGTAGTGCCTCATAACAGTATGTGTGAGAACTACAGAACAGATATGTGGCCAAGTCTGGTATAAAAAAGGTACATAAGGAAGGCTAGTGGTGGAATGCAGAAGTCCCAGAAATCATCAAAAGAATGAAGGAGTGCAAGAAAAAGTGGGAGGTAGAAAAGACAGACCAGGCCAGGGAGGAATACTGGTTGGCTAACAAAAAAGCTAAGAAAGGAATTGCAATAGCAAAGAACAGAGCATCAGAGACACTATACCAGCTTCTGGAAATTAACTCAGTAGTTGGCACAAATAAACTATATCAGGTTGTAAGGCAAAGATAAAAAGATATAGAAGATAAGAGTCCCTTCATAATGGATGTCCACAACAACCTGAGCACCAGTCCATAGGACATAAAAGGCAGATGGAAGGAGTCCTTCCAACAGCTTCTGAGATGAGAGAAGAAGAGGAGCCTAGCCTAGAAGAAGTAAGAATAGCACAAAATGTAGCAGGATCAGATGAGGTCACAGCAGATATGATAAAGATGTAGGGTGAGATAGGGGAGAAATGGCTCTAGAGGGTACTCATATCAGTGTGTTTTGAAAGACGTATCCCAGATGACTGGAGAATAAGCATATTACTGCCAGTGTACAAGAACAAAGGTGGCATCAACAAATGTGGTTAGTACAGAGGTATCAAACTCCTGTCACATTGCATGAATGTTCTGGAGAGGGTGACTGATACACGGATACGCAGAGCAGAGAAAAGTAAGATGGGAGATGAGCAGTTTGGATTCAGATCAGGTTGCAGTACAACTGACCCAATGTTTACAGTAAGACAGATAGCTGAGAAGAAGCTATGAATGAGGAAAGACTCCAATTGGGCATTCCTAGACTTGGAGAAAGCATATGACAATATCCTAAGAAAGCTGGGCAGTATAGCAGTTTTTTTAAAGTCCCAGAAACATTGGTAGAATTAGTGCAGGCAATATACAAGGACCCAATAACTCAAGTATGAACAGAGTTCGGTCTCACAGAGTGGTTCCTGGTGGGACTGGGTATGCACCAGGGTTCAACTCTAAAGCTACTGCTGTTGATACTGATGATGGATTACAATAGAAAACAGGTCAGAGGGGACAGAGCAACAAAGTGGCTGTATGCAGATTCTGAGCAAGAACTTCAACAAAGGATAGGGGAATGGGATGCAAAACTGAAGGCACATGGGATGAAACTAAGTACAGATAAGACAGTGGTAATGCCAGCAAACTGGGGAAATCAGAAGAAGCTAAGACTTGAGATAGAAGGGAAGATAGAGGAACAGGTAAATAGCTTCAAACATCTTGGAGGAATGGTTGAAGAGAAGGGAAATTTGAATAATGAGGTCAAAGCTAGAATCAGAGGGGCTGCAGCTAATTGGCATAGGGTGTCAGGTGTAGTATATGACAGCAGAATGCCCAAGAACCTGATATATAAGGTGTATAAAACAGTGGTATGACCAGTACTACTGTATAGTATGGAAGCCTGGGCAGTAAAGGCAGAGCAGATGAAGAAGCTAGAGGTGATGGAAAGGAAGTGCCTGAGAATGGTGGTAGGATGCACACTGTGGGGCAGACGAAGAAATGAGGACATAAGAGCAGAAGCCGGACTAGCTCCAATTGCAGAAAAGATCAAAGAGAACAGATTATGATGGTCCAGACACTTGTGCAGAAAAGCAGAAGACAATCTGATGAAGAAGATTTGGGACAGACAGGAAGAAGGTAAGAGGAAGTGAAGGCATCCATCAAAAAGGTGGAGGGAATGTGTGAGAAAAGATCTGCAAGAGTCAGGCATGAGTGTTGTAGAAGGCAGGAGTGTGGCACTGAATCAAGAGAGATGGCGACAGTTAACATGAAAATCCGACCACATGTAGAAAATGTGAAAAAAGGGGGTTGATGATGATGGGCTAGCAGTGACAGTAAGAGCTACAGTTCTCTCTAATTTATAAAGCCATAAATTGTGGCTACTATCCACTTTAAAAAGAAAACTGCCTATTCTAGACAGTGCACATGATCTAAGGAACTCAAAAACCCTAGCTCACCCATGATTAAAAAAAAAATAGGTGAAACTGTTTTCTCCAGAATGGGACCTGCAACCTGGAATCATTTACTACCTGAAAAAACTCAAGAAATTACAAAAGACTACCTGAATTCTCTTGCAATTGTTTTACAGAGCATGGTTAACAGCTAGAAATTATGTTACTTTTGATAAGTGTTAAACTAAATCTCATAGATTGTACTGCTGTATTTACTATTGAAATGTCATACTTTAAAATAATGTTGAACTTAACAACTGTAAATATTATACATGTAATCATGAATTGTTCTGAATGTCTCATATTGTACAATTGCTCTACTGAGACCTGGTTGTGACTGAAAAGGTTTATCTGGCCAGTTCACTCACCTGGTTATCAAATAATAAATAAACAAATAAAGGCAGACTTGCAGAAGGAGTTTGTTCCAAAGAACAGGTAGGCACTGAATAACAAATCGATCCATCTTTCCAGTATTATTTTTTTGAGTAGCTGTTGATCTTTGCCCTTGTATTGACTTTATTGAGCTAAGAAAGTTACCTGTTGGAGGAATTGGCATAATAGTTAAGGTCTTTACCCAAGAGATACAAGATGCAGGGTTTGATTTTGACTTCTCATTATTGGCTGGGCTTGTAATAGACTGCAGACCAGCTGTGAACTGCTGAATCCCTAATAGCCCCATAAGCAAGACACAAGTTGCTGCTATAGAATCTAAAATAAGTTGGGAACAGGGGCCAAGCCTCCAGTCTTTCCTGGTTGTTAAAGTCTTTGAATCCCAAGATCTTCTTTAGTTATAAGCCTCTAGGCGTCTCCATTTGCTTGATTTGCTTGGTAAGGTACACCCAAAGAGGGTGCTGTACTGAGTGGTGGTACTAGCCAGCGCACAATGCAAAGTGGTAAGCCCCTTTTTTTTAGATATGGTTGATATACACTTATCTATGAGCTGTGCTAGGTAAAATGTTTTGCAATGTAATGGTCAAAGGTAAAGGAGCTGCCCAGCCACGTACTCAGGTTTATCACAAATTCTTCATTTTGAAGGGAGGTGCTGTTGCTCATCTGTTCAGGATAAAACAGACGAACAGTTGTGGGTTCAGTTCAAGCAGCTTTATTATATACAAACACATCAGGATTGAGACTTAGTCATTTAACCTTAAATAAACCTATAAACAGACTGACTACTGTACTCATACATGTTAACACTCTGGCTGTTTTGTCAAAATGGCACTGCTGCCTGCACGTGCTCACTATTTATATGCATATACCTAAACTTGGAAATGCTTCTTAAAGTTACAACACACACTCTGTTCTACATTCTCCCTCTTTGAGAAATAGATCATAGACTAAATGTCAGAATTCACTGACATGCAACTACACAGAAATGATCCTTTGACACACAATTATATAGAACTAATTCTTTGACATGCAATTATGCAAAACTAAACACATATAAAACAATCATGTGTAAGTTGCTGTGTATTTTACACTAGGTCTAGAAATACGACCTGATCATGTAACATAAAAGTCAGCATTGGATCTAGCAACGGGGACTGTCTTCAAGCAATGTTCAACTTTGGGGACATCTGGGACATAATCAGGAATGGGAATAGGTACTGAGACATGTTCTTCAGTATGAACATTGTTTGGGTTGATCTGAGATCTAGAGTCTGTATCACAGGTACAATACTGCAATACTGATTCAGACACTGAAGGAAGATGCCGGCAGTCTATACTGTATTCTGTACCCTCAGATTCCACTAAGTAGGATCTTGGCTCTGCACATATACCTCTCACTTGACCAATTTAATCAAAGCCTTTCACTTGATTGCATCCTTAGTATCTCTCCTTTCAATGGATGAAGAAATCTGCTCATTTTATCATAGCTGGACTGTTGAAAGGAATGCTTTTTAAAGAGTTGGGCTTTGATTGCTCTGGTGTTTTTAGCATTGGGCACCAACAAACCAGAACTGACTGATAGGCAAGCTTGTTCTGGTTTGCCTAGATAGAAGTCTCTAAGCAGGCGAGCCAAGTAGGTTTATCACGGGGTATATTTATTAAGTAAATTCAAGAAGACATTGTTATTGTCACACTTTGACCTCCCTAGTAATTGTTTTGCACACTGAACTGT
This sequence comes from Protopterus annectens, assembly GCF_019279795.1. Taxonomy (NCBI): domain Eukaryota; kingdom Metazoa; phylum Chordata; order Ceratodontiformes; family Protopteridae; genus Protopterus; species Protopterus annectens. The sequence goes on from NC_056727.1 coordinate 789,880,245, forward strand.
ATATTCAGCCAGGCCATTTTAATGTGGGTATTTCAGACTGCTAGCAATATGGATAAAGTCCCACAGTTTTGAAAATGTCTAAAATAATTGACTGTCAAACTGGGTATGTTGTCAGAAATAACTTTGTGTAGACTACCATGGACTGAGAAATGACGTTTCAACTTAGCAATAACAGTACTGGGCATTAAGTTAGGTAGCAAATTGATCTCAAACCAGTTCAAATAACGGTCTACCAACACTAAGTAATGCTGATTGTTCCACTCAAATATGTCAGTGGCTACTGTTGACCAAGGTAGTTCAGGGAATTTCTGCAAATGCGGTTTATTACTATTGCATACTGAACAAGATGCAAGCACTTTATCAATGTCTTTTGACAGAGAAGGCCAAAATACTAGTCCTCTCACCCTTCTTTTGGTAGCTTCAGAACCTGGAGGGCCATGATGCAAAGTCTGAATGTATTCATGTTGTAAGGAATTAGGAATAATAACATTAGGATCTTTGAAAATGATACCATTTTCCCTCAACATCTCATCTCAATATGGAAAATAGGGTTGTACTTCTGCTTTGATGGCCATCCAACATTGATGAAGTGTTTGAGCTTCTGTAAAATTGGATCAGCCTTTGCATGACCTCTCAGCTCATCAAGTCTCGTGATAGAAAAAGTATGCACTTCCATGACATCAAAGTCAAAGTTTTCTGCATCAAGCTGTTCTGTGGTATTTCTGAGTGATCTGGATAAGGTATCAGCCAGATAAAGAAGTTTGCTTTTTGTATAGACCATTTTGAAGTTGTATTTTTGTAGTCTAAGCATCATTCTTTATAGTCTTGCTGGAGCTATATGCACAGGTTTTTTTAAAATAGTGACTAGAGGTTGATAATCAGTTTTGATTTGGATAGCTCGGCCATAAATATAATCATGGAACTTTGAACATGTGAACGCAATTGCAAAGGCTCCTTCTCAATTTGAGCATACTGCATTTCAGTTGGGTTAGAGTTCAAGATGCATAGGAAACTGGTCTGCCCTCTTGAAGAATAACTGCATCAAGACCAAACTTTGAGGCATCACAGGGAAGAACTACTGATTTGTGGACATCATAGTATTGCAATGCGGATGGACTGGTAATTTGCTGTTTGAGGTCATCAAATGTTCTCTGGTGCTGTTCCAACCATGACAAGGCGACAGTTTTGCATGTCAGCTCTCATAAAGACACTGATAATGCACTAAAGTCAGGGATAAATTTGCCCAAATAGTTAACCATACCAAGGAAACTCTGTAGGGCTTGGACATTGTCTGGAGCTGTCATCTAAAAAATGGCTGCTTGTTTGGAAAGTCTAGTCATAAACCCATACTGGTAGATAAATGACCTACATAAGTAACTTCTGGTAGCCTGAATTTACATTCAGAGGATTGAGCTTCACGTTCACCTCATGTACTCTGTCTAGAACTTTTCTGAGGTTTCTATCAAGCCCTACTTCTTCATTACCTCCAACCAGTATATCATCCACTATTATAGCACACAGATAACCTGAAAAAACATTGCTCCATTGCATGTTGATAGACTTCACTGGGAGAATTTATTCCAAAAGGGATTTTGGGAAATCTGTATCTACCAAATGGAGTGCTGCATGTAGTCAGTAGTGAAGATTTGCAATCAAGTGTTACTTGCCAAAATGAACTCTTTGCATCCAAGACAGAAAAAATAGTGGCATTTGGCATGAGGGCGGAAACCTCCTCAAATGTACACATAGAATGATAAGGTCTCTTTAATGCTTTGTTCAAGTCTCTTGGGTCAATGCATATTCTGATTTCATCTGGGATTTTCTTATACGCAACTACCATGGAAGACACCCACTCAGTTGGTTCTGTGACTGGACAAAGCATACCTTGTTGTACCACCTTGTCTAACTAGACCTTGACTTTGTCCTGCATAGCTATTGGAACTCCCCTCACTTGTCTGACCACTGGACTGACCTCTGGGTCTACTTTCATGGAGTACACAACTGGAAGTTTACCTAGCTTGTCATTGAAATCATCCGCATATTCTGAGAAAATAACATCAGTAAAGCTGGAACTAGGACATATGCTTACATGACGAACTTCTTTGGCACAATAAATCAGTTTCATTCTTAAATTGTCTCTGAGACCTAATAATGACTGAACAGGTATTCTAACTACATAGAATTGCAAGCTGTAACTGCTCCCAGCTGGATAGCATAAAAGCACTACTGAGCCTTCAGTTTGAATCTCTTCACCTCCATAAGCAACAAACTTTGCACAATTAGTCAAATTAAGTTGTTCACCAGCCCTCCACTCTAACAAATGTTTTTGCTGACATAACATTAAACTTTGAACCAGTGTTTACTTTGAGCTCCATTTGTTTACTATTGATCAGGACAGTACAAAACACTTTGTTCTTTGCCAACAAATCTACTGCATTAACATTTTCACTGACCACTGTTCCACCATCTACATAGAAAGTAGGGTTGCAGTTTTCTATGTGATCAGCTTTCTTTTTTTGAGTGACCTTTCTTAATAATTTAATGAGGTTTACTTGATTTACAAAACTTTTGAAAGTGGTTAGATTTTTTACACTTGTGGCATTGTTGACCTAAGGCTAAGCACTTCTCTCTTTTAAACTCATGATAGGCACCACAATTATGACAGTTAACAATAAGATTTGACTTTGATTTTGCTGACTCACCTTTATACTACACTGAGCATGTCCTTTTTGCTGAGCTAGTCTTAGAATGCCCTAGAAAGTTATGGTTCCTCCATGAAAAACCTGCAGGGGCTGAAGCTGCTATGTGCTTAGGTCTGCTTCTGCTAACTACATGCTGCATGCTGTCTATGACTGCTCTAGAGGCTGCTAAAACCATTCTCTTATCACTTGCAAGCATATTTGTGTGTCTTTCTGTGAGTTCATGAATTTGATAAATCTCTATAGCTTAATCACTGTCATAAAGCAAAATCTTTCTTAATGCAGCATTATTAACACCACACAAGCCTGTCCTTTATTAACTTATCTTTCAAATCACCAAATCTGCATGCATTAGCTTTATTTCTCAAGTCAGTGATATAAGCTGCAAATGTTTCTCCTGACTTTTGGTCTCTTGTATAATATAGGTGCCTCTCTAATGTAACATTTGTCTGGGGGGTGTACATTTTTCTAAATTTATGTTTTGAGCACTCAGGGTCCTTGATTCAGCCAGTACAATAATATGGCAGTTTTCCCTCTCTCCTGCACTTACTGCTGTTGCATACACAAATGAATGTTCTCTTTCAATGGGTTCTGACCCCACTAAGTTAAGCAAAATAAATGCCCTCATACATGCATCTTTGTCAGAAAAAGCTGCTTGTATGAAAATATTGTATTCCTGCTCAAATATTTCTCAAATTCTCTGCAACATTATGATCAAATATAAGTGGACTGGGTCTGTGAAATGCCTTTGCCATATCAACATACAATAGTGAAGGTGCTTAAAATCATGTACATATATATATATATATATATATATATATATATATATATATATATATATATATATATATAGACCAGAACTATGCCCAATAGCACAACAGACTCTTTGAAATAACTGCACTTTGCCAAATACGTCTCTGTAGCACAAGAACACTTTAAAACCACTGTACTTTGCAAAACCACCCTTTATCAGTGTAAGAAATACTTTGAAATGATTGTACTTTGTGAATGAACTGTAAGCAGCACAAGACACTCAGAGTAAAAAAAACAGTTTGAAATGAATGCACTTTGCAAATGAACTGTATATAGCACAATAAACTTTTCAAAATGGCTGTAAGTTGTGAAATAACTGTACAGTGTAAGAAACATTTTGAAATGGCAGGCACTGTGTGAATAAATGTACACCGCACAAGGAACTTTTTGAAATGGCTGTACTTTGTATTTTGCAAAATAACTGTACTTTGCATACAGTAAACTCTTTTAAATAATTGCATCTTAATAAAGCACACACTCTGCAAACACTTTGTACACTCTGAGATACTTTGAACAACTCTAGTTATGCTTTGAATGGCTTTGGTCAATGTGAAATAGTAGTTTATGCCCAAAACATGGTTGTTCACTAAAAAACATGTAGTCACCTTGCTTTCCTAAGGTTATTTTGCCCTCTTATTGCACTTGTTATGCCCACTTGACCTCTAATCATGCTCATTAAACTTATCTTGCACTTGTTTTACTTTAAATATGCTCACTATGAAAATCAGATGCAACTCTGAACCCCATATAAGTATTTCTGATAGTTTTATCAAATCATGGTTTTGTACACATTTTTTAATAAATAATGCATTTTGTGCCTTCCATTTGATTAATAATATATTTTATGCTACTTGTTTGATTAATAATGTGTTTTGTGCCTTATGAATGCTTCATATCATTTTCTTTGCAAAATAAATAATTTGTACAAGTATTGGTTACTTGAAGTTGATTTCTGGCCCTTTTTGATCATCTGACCACTGTTATCACCCAGCCTGCTCAATATACCTTCACTATCATCTTTGCACCTCATTGCTTGAAGAAGTTGCACTCTTGGTCCTGGCTCTGACACCATGTCACTCATCCGGTCAGGATAAAACAGATGGACAGTTGTGGGTTTGGTTAAAGCAGCTTTATTATACACAGCCACATCAGGACTGAGGCTTAGTAACTTAAACTTAAATAAACTTAGAAACAGACTGACTACTGCACTGATACATGTTAATACTCTGGCTGTTCTCTCAAAATGGCACTGCTGCCTGCACATGCGCACTATTTATAAGGTTACCATACGTCTGGGTTTCCACGGACACATCCTCTTTTTTTGGGCTTCTGTCTGGGTGGTTTTTGAAAATTCTGTGATTTGTCCAGGTTTTAAAACCCGGACAAATCGCAGAATTTTCAAAAACCTGACATCCCTATTTCAGAGTCTTTCCTCCGCTTTGTTTTTTTTTTTTTTTTTTTTTTTTTTGATTGGCTCATATACCAGTATATGAGCCAACCAAAAAATGGACTTATGCTTGATGTTCTGCATTGAACAGAAGAGGGTCCGCTGTGCCCGTTTTTGATTGGCTCATATACCGGTATATGAGCCAATCAAAAAGCGGAGCTCTGTTCAATGCGGAACTGCTTGATGTTTCTGCATTGAACAGAAAAGGGGTCACTGTGTGAGGTTTTGATGGGCTCATATACTGGTATACGAGCCAATCAAAAAGTGGAGTTCTGTTCAATGCGGAACAGCTTGATGTTCCACATTGAACAGAAGAGGGTCCACTGTGCGCGTTTTTGATTGGCTCGTATACCAGTATAAGAGCCAATCAAAAAGCAGAGCTCTGTTTAGTGCAGAACTGCTTGATGTTCCACATTGAACAGAATAGGACCCGTTGTGTGAGGTTTTGATGGGCTCGTATACCAATATACGAGCCAGTCAAAAAGCGGAGCTCTGTTCAATGCGGAACTGCTTGATGTTCCGCATTGAACAGAAGAGGGTCCGCTGTGTGAGATTTTGATTGGCTCATATACCGGCAACCTAAGAGGGGAGCAAAAAATAAATAAATAAATAAAAAATAAAAAAGGTCTTTAGTTTTAGTCGTACAAGAATAAAGACCTTTTTTTTTTTTTTTTTTGCTCTTCAGCCCTAACAGGACGAAATAATATTCGTCCTCTTTTACATACAAACAAATATGGTAAACCTAACTATTTACATGCACATGCCTACACTTGGAAATGCTTCTTAAAGTTATAACTCATGCTCTGTTCTACAGGTATTATCTATGCTGTAAGTAGGAGGTAGGTGCACTTACAAAATACTACATTGAGCTTGCGCTCATTTTTAGTATACCAGCTATTGACAAGTACAAGCTTTTGCTGGCATGTATGTATGTCAGAGGTGGACATGATGACAACATCTAGGTTATATCATCTGGTGGTGATCACTTCAATGGGGAAAATGAGTCCTGTTCATTGCAGGAGTGCTGATCATTAGTGAGCAGTGAGAATAAAAAGACAAAAATATGAATGATATTGAACAGAAACATTCAGACATTTATACTGGTGAGACATGAGTATACCAAAAATATATTGCAAGAATAAACTACTGAGAGAGAACTATAAAAATCAGTATAAAAGGAAAAGTGGGTATTACCACTTCTAAAAATCCTAATTAGGAAACAATTCCCACTGAACAGGAGTGTAGAAAGTACTTAGCTCATATCAACCAGATCACACTATGAAAGCAGGCTGGCATCCAAATTGGAGTGCAACAATAACACATTATTTATATCAGAAAGCTAAAGAAAAATGTTGCATATTGTAGATTTTAGCAAATAATGTTGTGATATCTGGACCTCAGTTGCAAATATCTTGCCAGATGACTTCAGTACCAACATAAAAAGTCTAAGGCTGTACCTATTGCACCCTTGGGTAATTCCCCCCCCAGAAACACAGATGAAATGATGAGCCAAATTCAGAAAAGTTTCCACAACATGTAAACCGGTGTATACCTCAAAGTAACCATTTCCAATTCAGAGTCAGCCCTACCATGATGTTGCACCACTTCCTGTGGTGCAGTCCCACAGTGGGCTGTCTCTGCAGCCTACTGCATATGCTAATGAGGCATTCCAGGGGAGGAGTCTGTGCTGCTTAGCCATGTGATCTCTACACAGAGATGCCTGTGGATAGGCATTTACTTAACCAAGTGGTTCTGAGAATCAAACAGCTATGTAAGTTACCTTGGCTACCTGTGTTAATGAACACCAACAAAAGTCTGCATTCTCTTGATCATTTTAGAAGTAAGTGCCTGGGAGTTTGGATGACAAGTAGTGTTGGGGTGTTTGTCTGTGTGTATGTGTGTGGCTGCATGTGTGAGAGTACGGAGATGTATGAATGGTGTAAGTTGTGTGTAAGTCTGCATGACAGGTCACAGTAGGGGAGGATAGCTAGCAAATCGGTAAGGTGGGTTCATATGTGTGTGTGGGCATCTGTGTGTCTGTGTTCTGCAACATGACATGAGTAACACTAGACACTAGGGATATTCTCTTTATATCATGCCTTAAAGTTAAATAAACTATATTATTACAAATTCTTGCAACATGAAAGATGTGCGATCGTGGGAACACTAGACAACAAGGATACTCTGTTTACATCTTGCATTAAAAGCACCAGTGAAAATTCAAACCCAGTTTCCTCAACACACACATAGGTCTTGAGCAGAGGCTTGACTCAATGTGTCACCATTAGACACAATGGTTAGTCATTACATATTCCCAAATGTTTGAAAAAAAAAAGTATTAGCTTTAACCCTCTATGCTAGCCATGGGGATATTTTATAAATAATAATAAGTATGAAACTCTAATGTCTGGCATTATTGACTGACTACAATCATTCATGATGTAAAAGGGTAGAGAAAAAATAAAGTGGATACATCAGGGACAGGAAAGAGGTATTCTGGTGCGTGTGTGTTTGCGCATGTATGGGTGTTTGTTTGTTACACTAAAAATCCATCATGATGCAGGGGGCCACCTGTGTTACCCACCACAGGAAATTTACTGATTTGCACTTGTGGTAGTTATGGGTGATTCAGAGACATAGAAATTAGCTGATAATGAGGTCTTTCCTTACTGAGGCTTACATGTCTCTGAATGGCATTTTTCCACATCATAGAATCAGTCCCTTTTGGCTGCAATTCTCACCGCCAAAGGTGGGGTTCTTTCTTAATCCTCAGAGAAATCTACATAAATGAAAAAAAATAACCACCAGCTCAATAGTATCCTACATAATTCTCCAATAGTTTTCTACACAACACAAGGAATAACTAGCTGAAACCTTCCCTAACAATTACTCATTACTTATTTCACATGCACAACAAACCTATAGAACATAGATAAACTGAACCTAATAATAGTAAGACACTACTGACTTCACACAAATAAATTCAGAAGAATATAGTTTTGATAAAGGACAGTTCTACCAGGTACCAGGTACTAGTCACTTAATACATGTTCTTATCATATCTTATTCATCAGCATCAATTTAAATGTGTAATATAATTTTATAATTTGATATACCACAAATGGCCTGGATAGGGACTGCCTTAATGCTGTGATTTTTGGCTTAGTCTAACTTTCTTGCTCCCACAGTGCATTTTGTGCATCCATTACATGACACTGTCTAGATGCAATAAAACAAATGGCTGATTTATGTATTTAATTATAATGACAGTTTTGTTATACTGTCTCAGAAAACAGTATCAGTCTTTTCTTTTTAATGACTTCCTTTACTTTGTGTTGAGTGTAGTCTGCTAAAACAATACTCATTCATTCTTAATTTTTTATGTTTGGATGCTTAGTTTATCCATTTCAGAGATCCTGCCTCTCAGTAGGCATAAGGCAAGATAAACTGATTTGGTAAAGTATATGGTCTGCCATATTAAATGATGCATTTAATTATTATTCCAGGCAAAGTATCAACAATAAAGGTGTTCTTACAAATCTGAATTTGCAGTTCTGGTAAGAGAGCACACTGTCCAAAACAATGTCTTAATTAGCTATCATGCACAGCAGTCATGACTTTAACGGTGACTAACATATGAAACATCAAAGACGTTGAAAGGCATCTTCAAGCAGTATCTGTTATTTCACCATTCAGTACCAACAGTTAGGAAAGTTGAAGCAAGAACACTAGACACTGTACGTGAAAAAGACAAAAGTAGCAATAATTCTTGAAATAGCTACTCCTACTGACTACAGCATCTTGTATAATAAAAGAAATAAAGTAGCAAAATGCCAAGATATATAAGCAGAAACTAGAGTAATAAGGGACAAAGGCACCCTAGTTGTAAAAGCAACTGGGTAAATAAAAAAAAAGTATATAAGCTAACAACTCCAAGGGTGAAGCTCTTTACTCCCACTGTATAGCTAAACTGTGGAACTCACTCCCAATAAACATAAAAACTACCTCCATAATTCAAAATTCAAAGATACACTTAAATCACATCTAACTGAAAATTGATTATGCTCCTGTAGCAGTTCGGGCTAAGATATTACCCCATCATTTTCAGACCTCCCTGGCAATCTATCTCAAAACATTTGACTAACATTTAGGAGTCATTTGTGCTAATACAGTTGGAAGGATACTAACACATAAGAAATGACTGTATATGACCACTTTTGAATGTATTTTGATTATTAATACTCTGTTTACATTATTCTCTGTACTGTCAATACACCTAGTATTGTTATTAAGATACTACTACATGGTTTATGTACACATACTTATATGTGATTTGTGTACTTTTTGTATAACCGTGTATTCTCCATTGCAAGCATCTCTGTCATGTTTATTTGTGGAACTTTTCTCCCATGGCCTCCGCTGAAAAAGGACAGGTAGTCCAGCTGGACTTTCCCAGGAAACGAATATAAAATAAAATAAATAAAAAAATAAAAATTAAGCAAACTGCTAATATAGGAAAACCCATATGAAGTGAAGAAAGAGGACATTCTAAGTATGTTGCAGCTGTTGACAAGGACACTTTTAGCAAACATCAAATACTGAAACACCACTGATTTCACGAATTTTAAATATGCCCTAACATGGGAAAGTGGTGTCATCATGCTTTTACAACTGTAAACATTTATCAAAATTCAATGAATAGAAACCTCAAATTTTGCACAAGTATATAGATAACAGCAACATTTCTCTGGCCAGAATAATGGGCTTACTATTTATTAATGAAATGATACAATATAACTGATTCCTGTTCTTCCTCTAGAATGATTTTCTTCAGCAACAAACTCTCTGAAAAAGTTTCATTTTAGCACTATGTGGGATTTATGACATTTAACTGTCTTCAACAAGATGCACACAGGAAGGGTATAAAATTATCACTGACTTAAGACAGTATAAAATGAGTTTAGTCTACCCTATGTCATACAAGCTGAGACAAATTCCATTCAGAAATAGTATACAATCTTAAAAAAAGGAAAACAAGAGATTGTAGCACCTTCATGATCTGTAACAATAAAAACGGTAATGAAAAAGTGAAAGGTATGGAAGTGTTCATTTTCACTAAACTACACATAGATGTTATTATATTGGGGGGGGGGGGGACTCTGTGTCCTTACTACCTTATTATCTTGGTAATGATATTTATTATTTTTACTTTTTACATTTGATTACTGGGTAATGTCCAACTGGGCCAGATAGCCCATTTTCAGCAGATACCCAGAGAGAAAAGCTCCAAAGAAAGTTGTTAAATTAACTGTTTTGTATGTGATATAAAGAAATGGTACACACCATGCCAAACAAAGCTTTAAGAATTACAAGCGGTTAAAACAGAGATTAAACTTACATGGAGAATAAACATAAGATCAGGACATAATATATCATGAGAAATGACACAAGTATGCCAACATAAGTAAGATAATAAGACAGTGAAAATGAATGTAGCTAGAGGAAGGAAAAATTGGGTGTAAATTAGCCTGGGGATGGTAACTTAATGATAGCTTAATTGTTAAGCCTTAACTCCTTTCCCTAGGCTCAGAAAATGTGACCTACACCATTTTAGGGACCTCTTTGCCTTCACCACATGGATAGGAGCATCAAATGCCTGTCCCAAGGTTGCTTCCTTTTCTCCTGTCCTCCATTGAAGGGGATCATGGATTGCTGCAAGCAGGACCTCAGGTTAAAAAAGATGATTGGTAGATAGCACATCACTCAACCCACTCAAATAAGTTATATTTTAATTTTCTGTTGAACCGTCCAAGAGGCAGGCCATGTTTGGCCTTTCAGTGTATAAAAAGACATGCTAGAGTAGCCAGAAGGGTAGAAATGCTTGCAGGACCCATTGAAGAATTGAATAGATAGGTGATTAATTTGGTTAAAGTTTTTACATATGTTGTATGTTTAGGAAGAGTCTGAGCCAAGGCACTCTAGTCAGATAACTGAATATCTTTAAATGAGGGTCTAAGTCAGAATTGGTTGATTAAGGTGTAAAAAGAGCAAGCTAAACTGGTTATTTTAGATAGCATTTTGATTAAGTTTATTTATGTTTCCCATTGTAAAGAAATGATTCTGTCTTGTTCATTCAGATCCAGAATGAATGGATTGACCATGCTGGTCACAGTATTGAAATGGCCATAACTGTTAGCATTTTCTATTATTCGTGTTCACTTATACTGCCTATGATACAGGCCAAACTAGGCATAAGGACATAAATGGGAATGAATCAATTAAGAGATTTGATCATGAAGGCGAACATTCCTTAAGTGAGTGATACTATGAAGTGACAAGCTGCCTTTCAGCTTTCAGACTGTAGCAAGAGTAAATGTGTTGGATCCACTGATTCATGTCAGCTCATCTAAGGTAATTTCAATGAATGGGAAAAAAAGTTTGCAAAAACCAATGTCGATGAACAGCTCAACATTTTTTTTTTTGCAGGGGGAAAGCCCCACCTGCACCCCCTATGTGGAGGCAGGGAACCCCCCACACACATCCCCTGAACTTATATATACCAACTCCAGTATCATCAAACATAATTTCAGCAAACAGCACTCTCTCTTTTTGCATTTGTTGAAATTATGTTTGATCATATGACATGCTTCTGGATCCTCTTGGATGGGACCCCAAGATGAACCTGTGCTTAGGTGACATTACAGGCTTTATATAGTTGAGATGCCTCTGGAGAGCTTCCCATGTGTTACCTGGTTTGTTGAAAGTGGGTTGAATAATTAATGGGAGAATGAAGGTCAGGTTGGGCACAGAAATAACTATATATTGACATGAGTATACAGAAACACACATATGCTAATGCACACATGGAAGTGCTGTCCTTCTCTTTAGTTTGGGCCATTTGCTTTACCCTCAGTGTTAACTCTGACAACATTTTATAATCTTTTCATTGTAGAGGCTGCTGAGGTAAAAGATCAGTCAGGCACAAAAAAGAGGTAAATATAAGGGAAAGCCACAGAAGCACAGCATTCCCAAGTCAGGCCATGAGGAATACATGAACAGTGCCATAGCTTTAACAGTAGAGCAGAAAGGTCAACTTAAGTAGTAGGACAGCAACATCACAGGCAAAAATGGCACTTGAAGTAAGAGGACAGCAGGCAGGAGCTCATATGTCCATGCCTGTGTGACATAAACAGACTTTTTAGTTTTCACATGGAAGCATTGAGGTTAAAATAATGAAGTGACCAAACCAAGCCAGTTGTGGCGAAGGCAGAGGTATCAGATGGAAAATATCCAGAAAAAATGGTCAAATACCAGGATGGCAGGAGCATGTGAGAGGCACAAAATGTGCCAAAGAAAAAAAACTCCAACTTTGAACACCAAGTAATTTATTAGAAAGAAACAAAGTTTTCAGGATAACCCTTTCCTCAGTGCTAATATATCACATAATTAAAAAAAAAAAAAAAAAAAAAAAAAAAAAACTTAAATAGAATATAATCATGTCATGTGTTCACAGCCAACCAATGAAATCAATTACCAAAACACATACATATTTTGGGTCTATATTGCAACATCGAATGCTTAAAATAGCGAATGATGTTACATCGACACATATTCAGGGAAAGCTGAAACTGTTGAATCCACAGAACAGTGATTTATTTCCTAGGGAAAGAAATCGCTGTTCCAACCCCCGCAAAAAAAAAAAAAAAAAAAACATTACACACTTCCAAACACATACACACATACCCAATCCTACCTATACCCCCCCAAAAAACAGTAAACAACTAAATACACATATGCACATAACCCAACCATACATTTAATGGAAAAAAAAAACAGTAAACATTTTAAACCATATGCACTTACCTTAACCCGCACCCTAACCTTAAGGTCAGTAACTCTTGCACATTTACATAAACAGCTCCAAACACATACACACTTACCTTAACCCTAATTCTACCCCCCCCCAAAACAAAAGTAAACAACTGAAGACACATACACACGTAACTCAACCATACATCTAACACAAAATATAAAACAGTAAACACTTTCATACATATGCACTTACCTTAACCCGCACCCTAATCCTAAGGTCAGTAACTGTTGCACAATCATGCTCGGGAGCTATACCGAACAAGGGACCACACTACACTTCAGAACATGGCAAAACAACAAAGCGGTCAAGCGACTTCTTTCCCAGGGAAAGAATTCACTGAACAGCCGCTTTGCTGTTTTGCCTGTTCGCTCTACATGTGTCGATGAAAATGCATTCGACATAATGTGCTTTCGTTGTACTCATAGGAACCCACATATTTTATACACATAATAAAAGATTTTTCTAAAATGCAAAATACATATATACATCAATGCTACTGCATTTGTTTTTTCATTAAAACAGGTTTAAGAGTAACAGCTGTATTCAGTCCTGGTTTACAAACAGCTTTTAACCTAAGACTCAAACTTTACTCACTGTTATCTAATATATTATTTATATCACTACCCTGAGCGATTTTTTAACCACAGTAATCACCTTAAACTTAAATTCATGACCATGCTACTTGTAATACCACGCATGTGGTCTATCTTGCTACCTGTACTAGATGTTCCTCTTTTATGTGAGTAAATGTAGTCATTAAGTTTAGAGAACACATTATGAGCACAGGTCTGAAATATGCAGAGCTGTAGACACAAATGACCTAAGTAAATATATTTAGAAACTGATAATGGTCATTATGTATATGCAGTATGTATTCTGCTTTTTAGGAAATTTTTTTTTAAGTTTATTATGTGTATAAAATATGGTCGTGTTTTAGTAATTGTTGCTGATGTCTTAATTGATTTTAGTGATTGCCTGTGATCACATGACATGATTATTTATTTTTATTTTATTTATTTATTTATTTATTTATTGACATTTGTTAAACGGGTTAGTCCAAGTGAGCCAGGGGCCCATTTTCAGTGGAGACCCAAGGAAAAAAGCTCCAAAAGTAATAACTTTACATAAAGCTCAGAAAAAATAAAAGAAATTAATTTACAGAGGAGAATTGCTCCAAAAAGGTAACAGTTTTACAAAAAGACAAAACAAGTTGATAGAGAAACTTTGCCATAAGAATGCAGTTTCATATCACTGATGCAGACAAAAATTGTTACTCAAGTTTTGTTTTTTTGTTTTTTTTTTTTTTTTAATAGATAAATAAAGAGAAGAGTAATGTGTTAGTTGATTGAAAAAAGAGATGGAAGGAGAATGGTCAGTGATGAAAGTAAGTTGCAAAATAAGCAGAAAAACAGATTGATGTCAAGTGGGGGTTTGACATGAGCAAGACCGGGTGTTTAGTAGATAATGTTTAAGTTCTTGTTTGAACAGCTACTTTTGAGGGATGCTTCTTATATTGAGAGGAAGTGAGTTCCAAGTGTGAGCTACTGAGTATTTATAAAGTGACTTTCCAGTAGTTTTATTAGGTTTATATAAGTGAACAAGGTATTTGTTGCTTGCATGGAGGGAATGGTGGGGGTAACAGTAAGATACTATATTAGAGATGGAGGGTCAAAAAAAGGGATTATCCAAGATAGAGTGTGTGATATGAAGTTGGGGAAGAAGTAGTCGTTTAGAGAATTTGGGCCATTGGAGTGTCCTAAGGATGAGGCAGTGATGGGATTTGTAAGGGAGATTGGAGGAAAATCTAGCTATTTTGTTATATGTTTGTTCAACTTTGGAGAGGAGTGATGCTTGAACATTAGTAAGGACAGGGGGAGCATATAGAAGACAGGGTAAAATGAATGATTGAGCTAGGGAGGGTTTGGAGGGGGATGTAAGAAATTTTTGGTTGCGATAGAGAAGACCAAGTTTTTGGTGTTTTCTTTTTATACATTATTGAATATGTATATTAAAATTTAGTTCATCATCAATGATAGCCCTAAGTAGTTTGGTATGGTAAGTGTTGTTAAGGGAGGTGATGGAGATGCACAGTTTGTGATGTGCTAGTGTTTTGGGGAAGAATAGAAGGAGTTTAGTTTTTTTGGGGGATTTAATACTACTTGACTGTCAGACAGTAATGTAATTTGAAAACAATCAAACATGATTATATTCTATTTAAGTTTTTTCTTATTATGTGATGTATTAACACTGAGGAAGGGGTTATTCTGAAGGTTTTGCTTGTTTCTAATAAATTACTTGGTGTTCAAAGTTGGAGTTTTTTTCTTGTGCTGGCTGTCTAATGGTTGTTTACCACTGCAAGTCCTTTTTTTGACATAATGTGCCAAACTAGTGAGCCAGTAAATACCAGTATAAAGCAGACACTGAAAAGTGCCATTTGGCATAATTTGTCTTTGCCTCCCATGCACAAGGTTCAACAATGACTGTTGGCCAGTGCCTTTTGCAGTTTGCATGTTCCACCTGTGTCTCTGTGGTGCTCTTCCCACCTCCAAACTGCTTTTATGGAGTTTGCATTTTCCACCTGTGTGTGCCTCTGTGGTGCTCTTTTCACCTTCAAAAAATATGCTAATTGTTTCCATTTCAAACTCTCCCAAGAATGGATGAGTGGGCAGCATCACAGACCCTAGATGGTATCCCAATAGGGGGAAACATTGTATAGACCAAACACTTTGGGCATCTACTATGTTGCACAGTGTAATCAAGATAGGGGAACACATATCACAGGCTATGCACAGCATCAGGGCTAGCCACTCAATGCCACTCAATGGAGTAAAAGTTGCCTCTAAGTGAGTCAGTCATGTTGACTAATATCTTCAAATGGGAGTAGATATCTGCTAGTCATAAGTGAGCTCAGGACCATCACCTACTCCGAAGCTACGGCCTGACCAGTCTCCAGTTGCCTGGCTTGTGTTACCTGGGATAGCACTGTTGAGTAAAAGCTGGACATAAAATTTATCAACCTGCCAAACATTAACTAAGGATTGCAACACTCAATGTACACACAAAGTCAGTTCACTGTCAGGACAAAGTTTGGCAGGGAATGACAAGATGATAAGGAGGAGAGTGGACATCAGGGCAGTGCAGCAAAGCCACTTGGATTGGGATCCAGAGTCAACCTCTCAGGAGGAAGACAGGCTAGAAATGGTATGGCAATTGTTGTGAGGGAGAGGCTTCAGACGACAATGAGGAATGTCATCAGAATTCTATTGCTCATGGCAGTATGAGTCCAGTGTAATAACAGGGCATGTGCCACACAGCAAGGTTGTGATAGTAAGGAAAAGAGTACATTCAGACAGCACTTGCAGGACCTACTAGATAAAGCAGGACAACATGAGCTGATGTTGATAATAGCGGAACTGAATGCACATATGGAGATAGACAGAATAGGATATGAGGACTGTCTGGGTCCACATAGGTGGGGTAAGAGGAATAAAGAAGGAGAGGTCATTCTAGGCTTCTGTCTGACAAATAGCTTCATAGTGACCAACACATGTGCAGAAAGAGAGGCAGTCACAAGATCACATACAAGGGTGGCCAACATGCAATGGCAAAGTCACCCCTACTGAAACTGTCAGCCCACAACATAAACCACATGTTGCCACAACCAGCAGCAAGCAATGGTCAGAGAAGGCTCTAAGGTGGCAAGAGAGAGCAGAATGAAGACCTGGAAGTTAACTGGAAAGAAAACATAACAGTTCAAGGAATTACTCAGGGGTCTAGCCCCTCAAGAAGAAGAGGAAATAAGTGGACCACCTGAAAACCAGGTCTATATTACATTGATGAACAGATTTGAACATTTAAGTGTTTGTGGATGTAATATAGACCCTCAAAACCACATGTGTGAGGACTACAGAAGAGATATGCAGCCACGTCAGGTATGGAAATAAGGTAAACAAGGAAAGCTGGTGGTGGAATGCAGAAATCCAGGAAGTCATTAAAAGAAACAAGTAGTGCAGGAAAAAGTGGGAGATAGAAAAGATGGATGAGGTTATGAAGGAATACTGGTCGGCTATCAAATATGCTAAGAGAGGAGTTGCAATAGCAAAGAACAACCCATCAGATGCACTCTACCAGCTTCTGCAAAGTGACTCAAAAGATGGCACAAAGAAACTATATTGGGTTGCAAAGCAAAGACAGAAAGATAAACAAGACTGTAAACAGGCACCCTTCATAAAGGATGCCAACAAAAACCTGCTCGGCAGTCCACAGGACATCACAGGCAGGCAGAAGGAGTACTTCCTGCAGCTTTTAAATGAGGAAAACCCCCACAGAAACTGCATTGCCCTAGACACATCCTATGACAAAAGAAGAGGAGGAGTCCACTGTAGAAGAAGTAAGAACACCACTAATGAAAATGAAGTCAGGGAAAGCAGAAGGCTCAAGTGAGGCACAGAGTATATGATAAAAAATGTGGGTGAGATATGGGAGAAATGTTCTCCTGGGGGTACTCATAGTAGTATGGAGAGAAAGGTATATCCCAGATGAGTGGAGAGTAAGCATACTGATTCCAGAAACATTGGTAAAATTAGTGCAGACTATGTACAAGGACCCAATGACTTACGTATGAACAGTGATCAGCCTCACAGAGGGGTTCCCAGTGGGAGTGGGTATGCATCAGGGTTCAGCTCTGAACACACTGCTGTTCATACTGCTGATGGGCTACATTAGTAAACAGGTCAGAGAAAACAGATCAACAAAGTTGCTGTATGCAGACAGTGTGGCCTTACAGGCAAACTCTGAGAAAGAACTTCATCAAAGGATAAGGGAATGGAATGCAAAACTGAAAGTGCATGGGATGAAACTAAATACAGATAAGACAGTGGTAATTGCAGAAAATTGGGGTGGTGCAGCGGTTAGCATTGCCGCCTCACAGCAAGAGGCTATCTGGTTCGATTCTCATCTGGGGTGCTTTCTATGCGGAGTCTGCATGTCCTCCCTGTGGTCGCGTGGGTTTCCACCGGGTGCTCCGGTTTCCTCCCACATCCCAAAGACATGCAGTAGGTTGATTGGACACTCTAAATTGGCCCTAGGTGTAAGTGTGTGCCTTCTGTCAAAGGTTGGGTGCTGTGCTGGCAACTTGACACTGTAAAACTCCACTGCCAATCATGAGTGGACAGATGATCCGCTGTGGCGACCCCTAACCGAGAAAAGCCAGAAGAAGAAGAAGCTAAGAAGTGAGATACAAGGGAAAACAGCAGAACAGGTTACCAGCTTCAAATATTTGGGAGAGGTGGTTGAGGAAAAAGGAAATTTAAATGAAGAGGTCAAAGCTAGAATCAGACGGGCTGCAGACAACTGGCATAGAGTGTCATGTATAGTGTATGACAGAAGAATGTCAAAGAAGCTCGAAAGTAAGGTGTACAAGACAGTGGTGCCACCAGGACTACTGTACAGTAAAGAAATATGGGGAGTAAATGCAGTGCAGCTGTGGAAGCTAGACATGATTGAAATGAAGTGCCTGTGGTAGGTTGTAGGATGCACACTGTAGAACAACAAAGAAATCAGGACAAAAGAGTAGAAGCCAAAGTTTCTCCAATTGCAGAAAAGGTCAAAGAGATCAGACTATGGTGGTTTGGGCATTTCTGCAGAAAAAAGAAGATAATCTGGTGAAGAAGATTTGGGACAGACAGGAAAAAGGCAACAGGGAATGAGGGCATCCTGCAAAGAAGTGGATGGGTTGTATGAGAGAAAATCTGTGACACAGGCCTGAGTGTTGAAGACGTTAGGAGAGTGACACCGAATAGAGAGAGATGACACTCTGACCCCATGTAGAAAATGGGAAAAAGGTTGATGATGATGATGATGACTGAAATAAGTTATCAAAGAGGAAGCTCTACACAGATATGCAGTGTCAGGTTGAGTCACTTAAACAAGATTAAACAGGGGTCAATGTAGTGCCTTTGATGGATTTGGTGAATAGATAAGGCAGGATTGGTAAAGTGCAGAAAGGTAAAATGCACAGATTCTGAGACCTAGTCTCTGACTTACATGCATTTAATGCCACCAATATTGAAGATGCAGCCCAGTCTGGACATTCTCCAGTTTTGGTATTGTATAATTATTAGAAGAGTGCATGGCATAAACAAGAGAGAGAGAGAGAGAGAGAGAGATGGTGGACTCATGGGAGTGGGTGAATGAGCTAGAAATATAGAAGTTTGAACAGCTACCAAGCTGAACTATGACAAGTAGAAAGGAAATGGAAAAGCAGCAACAGGAGTAGGCTATTTGGCCAGACGCCATGCTGAGATTATAAAATGAACGGCTGCCCCAGTGGTTATTGACAAGATAAATCATACCTGTGCTTGATATAGGTGACATGTCTAGAGCTACATCAATTTTACAAAGCAGCATATAAAGAGTGGGATAAACAGTAAAGAGGTGGGGAGAACATACGTGGCTTTAGGTTAGAACAAGGAGGTCTTTTAAAGGTTCCTGGTTATTGCTGGGCTTTTGAGCTGGCACCCATGTGATTCAATAATTCAAGACAATGACTTTGGGGGAACAGGGAGAAACTGCAATAAGAATTTTAATTAGGTTTTTGTCTATGTGAGAACTTATTTTGTAAGACACAGCAGCCTAAAATCAGTATATGTGAAGGGAACAATACTTTTAGAACACAAAAAAATATGAGTATAAAGAAAGGAAGCTAGCAACCTTTACTTTAATTCCCCTATGTTTATGTGAACAATGCACCACCATTATGGCATATTCTCAAGAAATGACCTAGGTTGTTGAGAGTTACTCATCACCTATATTACTCAGAGGGAGGATGTATTAATGAATGTATTTCTAAGGAAGGCAGAAATGTTGTATCTAGTTACATATATATATATATATATATATATATATATATATATATATATGTATATACATAGCAGCAGAAATAAAGAGCTACAGTGAGCCCTGTTTATCTTGTTTGCATTTAAATATTTTTTTTTACTCCTGATGATCAAAGAAAGCCAAATGTGCATGTAAATGAAAGACAAGATTTCTCTGACTAATGCATGCTTTCAAGTTGAGCCACCTGTGCAGATATTTAATGGTTCACTACATCCCTGGCAGAGGTCTAGATAGCTGAAGGTGTCAGGCAAAGAATGATTGTTTTCCAGGACAAATTCCTTTTTATTTCAGAAAGATGTATCAGGAGAGGTATTTATATAGGAACTATCTCAGTTATCGGAAGTGCCACTTAGTGATGAAAAGACGAGAGAGACCAGTCAGGGTGATGCATATTCTGGAAATGTAGGTGGATGCAGTAGAATAGTGTAGCTGCCTCTTCAGTGACAAGACAAATGAACTCAAGGTGCAATATAGCACTGGATGCTGGATGAGTTACCTAACTTTTAAAGGAAAACTCCACTCTCTCATACAGTTTAACTCAATTGTTAGGTTTCTTTTCTCCCTACAATACGGTTCCAGCATTACTAATGCACCAGAAATCTGCTTGTAGTTTTTAAAACTTTTATTTCCTTGCATTGGAGACAGCCCAGCTAATTTTTTTTAAATTCAACTTCTCACATGCTTTACAGAGAAATTTGTCTCCACCTGCATGACATGTCATTGACACAGTTAAATCTGTAGTTTACCCTGTCAGTTACTGCTGTCAATCTTGGATGGCTAATTAATCATGTTAATGTCAGGAAGACAGCAACTGATATAAAAAAAGACAAAGCTGTGGAATTGTTTCCACTGTTTTTATTGTAGAGGGGAGGAGAACCTAACACCCCCTTTTCATAGCAAAATAAAGCAATTAGATCAGTCAGGGGTTTAAAGGCAATTGTCAACTTTTCTGACAAATTTACATAAGCAACAACACAGTATTGAATGCCTAAGCTTTAAATGTTATTTATAATATTTTGTGTTAAGATAACTTAAGAGTAGTAGCAAAGATTTCAGTGACATTTAGAGAAAAGTCAGTGAATATTTTTTCTTGCAAAGTATAATAAATGCATTTACCATTTTCACATTTTCAACAGCCCCCCCAACACACACACACACAAACAGGACAGAACTGCAGAAAGAGAGTCAGGTGGCAACCTTATCAACTAGGTGCACTGATACTGTTCATAAAAAAGGTCTTTTTTATGTTTTGTGTGACAACCTTCCAGAGGAGGATGCATATCTGGTACATGCAGCTCCATTGTAAGAGATTCCCACCATACCTCTCAACCTGGAAACATCAAAAATCTGGACAAGGGCCATGAAAAATAGGTACAAATCTGTACGCTGATTAACATCAAATTTGCATACATAATTATGTAACCCCGCCCACTCCAATGGAATTGTGGGATACCAACTTTCGAACACAAACTGAAGAACAGACAACCAAAATATGGCACAGAGTCCCCCTGCAGCCATTCCAGTGTCCCATTACTTGGCTATTTCGCCTCATTTTCCATAAACACTAATGTGTGCATACTGCTTTACTTCTGCAATGATTATTTGGATTTTATTTTTACATTATTTTTACATTTTGCAGCACATCAATGCACAAACACTAACAGACATCTGATAAACAAAGAAACAAAGCAATACTGTCTCACAATGAAAATAGTAGCAAAACACAGAAACCTGATCTCTACCACGATGCAACCAGATAACAAGTTGAAATGCAGTCAGTAATCCATGAAGTAAGCCAATAAACGTAGTACATGTATATAAAAAAGTTCTTTAATCCAAAAAACAGTGGGTGAAGGTAAGCGCTTTCGCGTGGACACAACCACACTTCCTCAGACAAAGCAAAGTTTAAATAGTGTGATAATTAAGAACAAACCTAATTTAATTAATTACAACAATTAGCAGTTAAAAACATATATAACATATAGCAACAAGCAACATATATAAATGGCAGCTGCATTCTTATTCATTACAGGCCTAAAAGTAATGCTATATAATGTTTATACGGTTGCTATTAGTTACTATACACTCTTTAGATCATTAGAATGCAAGTGCTTCAGTTACACTTAGTATCATTGCGGAACGGAAGTTACGTTTTATATAACTTTAACTCAAACATCAAAGTTAACTAACTAACCGCTGCAATAGTTGCTGAAATCTTGTGGAATGTATACACAAACACGAGAAATTTTTTATGAAACGCTAATATCTGTGTTTAAGGTATCAATAGCTTCAGTTGCAATGAGTATCATATCTAGAAAGCGGCAACATTGTTTAATAAACACAGATCTAGCAATAATGCTATCTGAAGATTATAAAAAATATATATAAAAAATACTCTTCGCTAGAATATATTGTATAAGATATTTAAAATATAACTAGCTTCAGTTACAGTTAGCATCATTACAAAACCGTAGCAAGATTTTATACTAGCTATAATTCAAACAACGAAGCTATCTAACTGCTATAATAGTTAGCTTTCATAGAAATTGCTGAGAACTTGTGAGATATA
Organism: Protopterus annectens; assembly: GCF_019279795.1. Lineage (NCBI taxonomy): Eukaryota > Metazoa > Chordata > Ceratodontiformes > Protopteridae > Protopterus > Protopterus annectens. The sequence continues at coordinate 789,902,543 of NC_056727.1, forward strand.
TACACTAATATAAAAATTATCTGTTTAGAATGCTAATATCTATAAATAACAACAAATATTCTAAAATTATGTGTAACATTGCTAAATCAATTAATACAAACTACGTAGAATATACATGTAAAACCAGTAAACAAATACATTGACTCAATAGCTTGACCCAATACATTCTTCCTATTAGGACCAACAAAATTTGAAAAAATAACATTCGATACGGGAGTAATAGGAAGTTAATTATTAGGCTTAAGTATACTTGACTTGACCTACAGGCATAACTTAACATTTAAAAGAAAAATTATATCAAACACTATAATTAACTTCTTAATTACATAGCTGTTATTATATATAAAAAAGTTTATATGAAATTAGGTGAGATATATAGTCAGTTAAAACCTGAATAATAATTAGTCCATAAGAATACCTGTATCGAAATTAGTTTAGGAAATCATAAAGACTTAGGTCCGATTAAAATGATTATGTAGAAATTTATTTAATAATACCTTTAACACTCATTTTTGCTTGAAAAAATTTTTTTAAAATAATCTATATAAAAATATATATATATATAATGTATGAAATAATATATGTGTATAACAAATATATATATATGTAGAGTATTTTTATATATATGTTGTTCTCCATATATATTGACTATGCTTACCTAATTAATTTGAAACCTAAAAATGCTACTATTATAACAAGACTAAGAAAATAAATTTAAAATTAAAATTAAAAAGTTTAATTGTGAGTACTGGCAACATACTAATTGAATATATATTGTTTTAATAATTAAAAAATGTACACTGCAATTCATAAACAAAAACCCATATTACATAATTAATCAAAACTTATGAGAAAATAATAATGTTACAGAGTAGGTATAAAAATTTTTTGAGAAAAGTTTTAGTGTCAACATTAACGTTTCCTAATATTTAGAATGGGTTTAATAGATACAGAAGTATTTAAACCGGGATAATTGTGAGCATTAAACTTTAAAATCCATCTCAGTTCAGCTAAAGCCAAATTGTTGGTATCATCTCCCCCTCTAGGATTTAGAGCTATTACTTCTACCACTCTAAATAAAAAAGTATGGTCTCTTTGCTTAACTATATGCTGAGCCAAGGCATTGGTATCTGATTCTTTCCTAATTTCATACAAATGATCATAAACTCGATCAGCTAGTCTCCTTTTGGTGAGCCCAATGTAAAAAGCGGTACATTTTGTACAAGTGGCTAAGTATATTAAGTTTTTTGTTTGACAAGTGGCTGATGTATTAAAGTAAAAAGTGAAATTCAAAGTGGGATGGACAAAGACCAAATCAGGACAGATGTAACTACATCTGTTGCAGTCACCACATGGAACTGTACCTGTGCTTAAAGTAGCACTTCTGAAATCTAAAGTATGATCTTTACATAGAATCTGCTTCAGATTAGGGCAGTTTTTATATAGAAAAGTGGGGTGACTGCCAACTAGGTCGGTTACTAAAGCATCAGTCATTAATATGTTCCAATTCCTGCGAATAATATTTTCTAAACTCTTTACATCACTTGTGTACTTTATAATGTAGGGAATTTTCATTAAATTACCAGTTGCTTTAGGTCTAAATAAAGTGGGTTTCTTGAATGCATGTGGGACAGTCTCTGAAGAATGTAAAATCTCATTCTTAATAGAACTAATTAACTCAATATTATAGCCTCTGTTTAAGAAGAATAGTTCTAATTTGTTAATTTCTTGTTGTAAAATTTCACTGTCCTGACACAACCTAGTCAGCCTGATGAATTGACTCTTAACAATTCCAGGGAACATGTGCCTTGGGTGCATACTATTATATTGGAGTAGTGTGTTAGTCCAGGTTGGTTTTCTAAATATGGAAGATGTAATCTTTCCTTGTTCATCAAGAGTCAGAGAGACGTCCAGAAAATTTATGCATTTTTTGGAGGCTTCCATTGTGAATTTTAAGTAGGTAGTAGTAGTTTCTAAATAGTACAAAAACTGTTTAAATTCTTTTAGGGTGCCTTGCCATATTAAAAGGACGTCATCTACAAAACGCTTGTAGAATTTGATTTTTTCAAAAGCAGAGCTACTAAATAGATGTTCCTTTTCCCAATTCAAAACCACCAAGTTTGCATATGTATTTGCGCATGGGGTGCCCATGGCCACTCCCCATGTCTGCAAATACGTTTTGCCATCAAACATAAAAAGGTTGTTGTTAAGTACCAGGTCTAGTAACTGGCAAATCAAGATTATTTTATCTGTGGAAAAAGCAGTATCCCTGACTAACAACTCTCTGATAGCTTCCAGACCCAACTCATTGGGAATGGAGGTAAAAAGATTTTTTACATCAAGGGTTATTAGAATGTGTTCTTTATTCCTAACGTCAAGAGTCAAATCATTAATGCTATTCAAAAGGTGATAAGTATCTTTCAGGATAGATGGAACTGCATCTACTATTGGTCTAAGAAATTTCTCAAGAGCAGTAGAAATCGTTGCAGTAACCCAATTACTACCTGAAACTATAGGTCTGAGAGGTAAGGGTTCAACCTGTTTATGAATCTTTGGTAAACCCTTTATCGTAGGAGTGGTTGGAAATTCTATAAATAGATAATTATAGAATTCAGGAGAAATCTGCCTGCACATAAGTAAATCATGTAAAGTTGCATGCACATTTGTGACTATGGAATAAGTTTCTTTCTGAGAAACTATTCTATAAGTATCTCGGTCAGACAGCATATTTAACATTAATAAAGTGTAATCAACAGTGTTCATAATAATGGTTCCACCTCCTTTATCCGCAGGTCTAAAAGTTATATCTGAGAGTTGTTTAAATTTTTTGAGGGATGTCATCTCATTAGATGTTAAATTTACATAAGCTATCCTCTTCTTGTGAGTAGAAAATAGTTGATAGAAATCTTTCTCACAAGCTTTTAGGAAACATTCTAGGTTAAATGATAAAGGAGGTGAGAAATTGCTTTTACATTTCAAGGACATAGGATCAGTATATATTAACCCACTGCCTTGTCTAGCTGAAGTATTTTTAAAAAACAATTTCAAAGCAATGCTTCTACAAAAAATACGTAAATCACATAGTACATCAGCTAAGTTACTACATTGTGCAGGGATAAAGTTAAGGCCTTTGTTAATTAGACTAGTATCAGATGAGTCCATATCATGATAAGATAAATTAACAAATAAATCAGTCACATTTTCTGTCTTCGTGTCACTCCGTACCTCTCTTCGGATATTTTCCGTTTCCTTGGTCCTCTGCTTTGTGAGCGTCCTCTCCCTTGAAATTGCTGTTTTATCGGGTAGGGTAAAAAACGACTTGCTTCTTGGGCAGTTTTCGGTCTTGCTCCTAGTTGATTTTCATTATGGGTACTGACGAAAGCTAACTGATTAGGAGGTGGTGTGGCAGAAGATGCCGTTAGTCTGGGAAATTCATTTCCAACAGTATTAGGTACATTTGTTTCCGCTGTAGGCGGAAAAGGCAGAACAGAGTTTTCAGCAGACAAAGTAGGAAGATCATGATGTGTGACATCATCTATTGAGTGTATAGGAGATGCCGGCTTTTGTTCACGAGTTTGTGTAATATTATGCCTTGGCCAAACAAAGATCTGTCCAGTTTGGAAATCATTAAAGTCTCTCTGTAACTTCTTAAGCTTAATTTGTTTCAATTTGTCACTGAAAGAACTTACTTGTGAGAATATAGTTTGTAATCTGTTTTTTGCATAGTCCGATTTATATTTTTCACACAGACTTTTGTATACAGAGTCTATTTCATTACGTAGTTTGGTTTCAAGTGGTAGGAAATATTCATTCAGTAGTGACATATATCTAAAACATTGTTCAATGTTTAGGTCTTGCCACTTTTTTAAGAGAGCCGGATGATTACTTCCATATGACGGCATACAAAAAACACGCATTCCCCTAGGGACAATGCGATAGTGCAAAGAAGCTTCAAGGTGCTGCCTCTGCCAGGCGTACCTTTGTAGCAAATACAGCTTATCTTCGAAATCTTTAGCAGTCTGGTTAAATTCAGCAACATTTTCTTCAGGTAAAACAGTTACTAATTCAATGGAGGACCTACCTAGTTCCAGAGCCAATAAAGGGTTTGAGACGCGATGTAGCAGTCCATCTGGTATACTTGAAATGTCCCTCGACTCCGGTCTATAATCAAGCTCCACAGCTGGGGAATCCATCGCATAGAGCAGTTACCACACAGAATAAAAGTTCCAAAAAAATCAAGAGGTAACTGCAGCTTCAAGAGATCAGGAAACACAAAGCAAAAAATCAGTAGCAAAACACAGAAACCTGATCTCTACCACGATGCAACCAGATAACAAGTTGAAATGCAGTCAGTAATCCATGAAGTAAGCCAATAAACGTAGTAAATGTATATAAAAAAGTTCTTTAATCCAAAAAACAGTGGGTGAAGGTAAACGCATTCGCGTGGACACAACCACGCTTCCTCAGACAATGAATAGCCCCACAAGCAAAGTTTAAATAGTGTGATAATTAAGAACAAACCTAATTTAATTAATTACAACAATTAGCAGTTAAAAAGAAACTGTCAAGCAACAGTCAAAGTGTATTTGTTCTAAGAAGTTTTTTCGTGAACATATGCAAGTTCAGCAGATACTTCATTACATAGTATCTAATTAAAATGTACTTACAAAGCAAATCTAGTCTAACATAGTTACACAATCAAAAGATGTATAAAAAGTGCATTCACGTACAAATTGATGTAGAAATTCTGGCAGCAGAAAAATCTCCGACTGCAAATCTGCGGAGTGTAGGTATTTAAGTAAAAGCACTAAACACTATGCTGCTGATTCTGAAGCATAAGGTGTCAAAAATTCAAACTTTTAGTTAAATAACTATAAATGTAATGGTCTTACAATAAAGAATGGTAAACATTTTTTCACAAACTAAGAATATTTAAAGAAGCCGAACGCTCCAGTTTCAGTTGCGGTAAGCAACATATATAAATGGCAGCTGCATTCTTATTCATTACAGGCCTAAAAGTAATGCTATATAATGTTTATACGGTTGCTATTAGTTACTATACACTCTTTAGATCATTAGAATGCAAGTGCTTCAGTTACACTTAGTATCGTTGTGGAACGGAAGTTACGTTTTATATAACTTTAACTCAAACATCAAAGTTAACTAACTAACCGCTGCAATAGTTGCTGAAATCTTGTGGAATGTATACACAAACATGAGAAATTTTTTATGAAAAGCTAATATCTGTGTTTAAGGTATCAATAGCTTCAGTTGCAATGAGTATCATATCTAGAAAACGGCAACATTGTTTAATAAACACAGATCTAGCAATAATGCTATCTGAAGATTATAAAAAATATATATAAAAAATACTCTTCGCTAGAATATATTGTATAAGATATTTAAAATATAACTAGCTTCAGTTACAGTTAGCATCATTACAAAACCGTAGCAAGATTTTATACTAGCTATAATTCAAACAACGAAGCTATCTAGCTGCTATAATAATTAGCTTTCATAAAAATCAGTATATGTGAAGGGAACAATACTTTTAGAACACAAAAAAATATGAGTATAAAGAAAGGAAGCTAGCAACCTTTACTTTAATTCCCCTATGTTTATGTGAACAATGCACCACCATTATGGCATATTCTCAAGAAATGACCTAGGTTGTTGAGAGTTACTCATCACCTATATTACTCAGAGGGAGGATGTATTAATGAATGTATTTCTAAGGAAGGCAGAAATGTTGTATCTAGTTACATATATATATATATATATATATATATATATATATATATATATATATATATGTATATACATAGCAGCAGAAATAAAGAGCTACAGTGAGCCCTGTTTATCTTGTTTGCATTTAAATATTTTTTTTTACTCCTGATGATCAAAGAAAGCCAAATGTGCATGTAAATGAAAGACAATATTTCTCTGACTGATGCATGCTTTCAAGTTGAGCCACCTGTGCAGATATTTAATGGTTCACTACATCCCTGGCAGAGGTCTAGATAGCTGAAGGTGTCAGGCAAAGAATGATTGTTTTCCAAGACAAATTCCTTTTTATTTCAGAAAGATGTATCAGGAGAGGTATTTATATAGGAACTATCTCAGTTATCGGAAGTGCCACTTAGTGATGAAAAGACGAGAGAGACCAGTCAGGGTGATGCATATTCTGGAAATGTAGGTGGATGCAGTAGAATAGTGTAGCTGCCTCTTCAGTGACAAGACAAATGAACTCAAGGTGCAATATAGCACTGGATGCTGGATGAGTTACCTAACTTTTAAAGGAAAACTCCACTCTCTCATACAGTTTAACTCAATCGTTAGGTTTCTTTTCTCCCTACAATACGGTTCCAGCATTACTAATGTACCAGAAATCTGCTTGTAGTTTTTAAAACTTTTATTTCCTTGCATTGGAGACAGCCCAGCTAATTTTTTTTAAATTCAACTTCTCACATGCTTTACAGAGAAATTTGTCTCCACCTGCATGACATGTCATTGACACAGTTAAATCTGTAGTTTACCCTGTCAGTTACTGCTGTCAATCTTGGATGGCTAATTAATCATGTTAATGTCAGGAAGACAGCAACTGATATAAAAAAAGACAAAGCTGTGGAATTGTTTCCACTGTTTTTATTGTAGAGGGGAGGAGAACCTAACACCCCCTTTTCATAGCAAAATAAAGCAATTAGATCAGTCAGGGGTTTAAAGGCAATTGTCAACTTTTCTGACAAATTTACATAAGCAACAACACAGTATTGAATGTCTAAGCTTTAAATGTTATTTATAATATTTTGTGTTAAGATAACTTAAGAGTAGTAGCAAAGATTTCAGTGACATTTAGAGAAAAGTCAGTGAATATTTTTTCTTGCAAAGTATAATAAATGCATTTACCATTTTCACATTTTCAACAGCCCCCCCCAACACACACACACACAAACAGGACAGAACTGCAGAAAGAGAGTCAGGTGGCAACCTTATCAACTAGGTGCACTGATACTGTTCATAAAAAAGGTCTTTTTTATGTTTTGTGTGACAACCTTCCAGAGGAGGATGCATATCTGGTACATGCAGCTCCATTGTAAGAGATTCCCACCATACCTCTCAACCTGGAAACATCAAAAATCTGGACAAGGGCCATGAAAAATAGGTACAAATCTGTACGCTGATTAACATCAAATTTGCATACATAATTATGTAACCCCGCCCACTCCAATGGAATTGTGGGATACCAACTTTCGAACACAAACTGAAGAACAGACAACCAAAATATGGCACAGAGTCCCCCTGCAGCCATTCCAGTGTCCCTTTACTTGGCTATTTCGCCTCATTTTCCATAAACACTAATGTGTGCATACTGCTTTACTTCTGCAATGATTATTTGGATTTTATTTTTACATTATTTTTACATTTTGCAGCACATCAATGCACAAACACTAACAGACATCTGATAAACAAAGAAACAAAGCAATACTGTCTCACAATGAAAATAGACTAAGTTGGCATTAAAACTTCTCTGCCCTTGAAACTCACATTCATTGAAACATTGAAACCTGCATCACATCCAAAGAAAATGCATCTGGCCAGTGGTGGATAAAGATTACCTTTGGGCTGTTTTCAAATCATTGGCCCCTTGCACACAAAACAAGAAATATACATGTGCTCTTTTCTTTGATACACTTTCCTGACTTTATTAAGTTATATTCCTTGTATAATACAGCACACTTGTTAGACAGAGCACATTTTAAATTTGTTTGAATGAACAGTAGGCTATACCGTAGGCAATGAAAGAAAATGCATGAACCAATAATTACAAAACTGACCAATTCAGAACATTTCCATCATGAAAGTCTACTTCTACGCCCAAACTATAAACAGAATGACAGTAGTGTAAGTCATAGGCATCTTGCTCAGCTTCTTGCAATTATTTTCAATTTTTTTGGCGGGGGGCAAAAGGTCAAAAACCAGGGACACATTTTAAACACTGCTTGTATGATTTTGGAAAGTTGCTAGAATAAAATGTTGTGTTACCACCATGCATGTTACTGGCAAGTCTTGAACTCAGAACACTATACACTACAGTCAGTGCAATATACCACTATGCTAAATCAGCAGTTTAAAAAATAGGAAGACTGAAACTTAATGAATCTCTGAAACCCACAAACAACAAAGCAAGAACTGCCTTTAATGAAAGGAGTGGAAGATTTGCTGTGCTTACCTAATAAGCAAAATTCAAACAAGAAAACAAATAAAAGGATATCCACAGTTGCAAGTGATAAAGCAGAACACTATACACTACAGTCAGTGCAATATACCACTATGCTAAATCAGCAGTTTAAAAAATAGGAAGACTGAAACTTAATGAATCTCTGAAACCCACAAACAACAAAGCAAGAACTGCCTTTAATGAAAGGAGTGGAAGATTTGCTGTGCTTACCTAATTAGCAAAATTCAAACAAGAAAACAAATAAAAGGATATCCACAGTTGCAAGTGATAAAGAATTGTTTAATAACAGACTATACCAAGATCTGGAAATAAAGTGTTTACTTTTGAGCATCTGTTACCTAAGTAGATGTTGTATATAAGCATGTTTCAGCCATGACACATATAGTAAGGTATCTGCAGCATAGATCGCAAGTTAAAAAGAAAACAAGAAATGTAGTCCAGCCAGTAATATAAATTATACAATAAAAGCCCATGTACTGATATTGTCAGAAGGGGTATTACTGTGTCTGTTATAGGTCAGCTCTGCTGCTGAAACAACTGAATTAGTAGCTGGAGGGTGTGAATTGCAGATTCAAGCCTGCCTAAGAACTTTATGCAGTTTCCTTACGAATCAGAAATGGACTTAGCAATATAATTATTCTACAGACTCCCATGCTTACCTGCTCATGAAGTTGCGATGCCTGCCTGCTGCTTGGAAAAATAAAAGTAACCGATATGGTACTGCTGCCTGTAATTCCCATTTCCCATTGCTGCTGTATACTTGCTCGCGCCTCGCAGCCGGCCGCCCGACTTGGAAAAAAAAAAAAACAAAACTGATGAGCAACATTACTGAGTCTGCCGTTAATGTTCCTGCAGCCTGCCTGGTAAGATTCAACTTCTCTCGGCGTTCTCGCTGTTCAGTATTCCCGCTCGCACTGCGCAGCCAGCTAGAAATAGGCGGAAAATTTAAATAATGACGCGAGCTCCTTGAGCTCAATTCCGACTGGCTGGAAGCCCTGACGGCGCTGACGTCATCCCGCACGTGATGACGTCAGCTCCGACAGCGCGATTTTTAAAAAAATAAAAATAAATGAAGCAAAAATCAGAATGAAGGGGTGCCAATCGGGAATCGTGGCACCCCTTCATTTGGACCCCAAAACTCGGTAAATACCGAGTAATTCGGTATGGTTGGGAGGTCTGATTCCCACTGACTTTGAGTCAGTCCTTGCATTGTCAGAGGGCAACAATAATATACAGCTGGATTTACTTTAACATACATTTACTATGTGCCCTAAGAAATGGAAATCAGAAGTACTTAACTGTGTTTAAATGCGCGCACACACACACACACACACACACACACACACACACACACACACACACACACACACACACACACATGCGTGTCTTTCTGTACATGTATGCATTCAGTTATTTATAATAAACAACATAGTATAGTTAAGCATTATTAATGTATACATTCTAGTAAATGTTGTTCTTGTTGTTGTGTCTTTCGGCTTTTCCCAGTTAGGGGTCGCCACAGCGGAACTCCGGTCCACTAATGATTGGCAGTAGATTTTTACGTGCCGTGTTGCCAGCTCTGACGCACAACCTTCAACGAAGGTACGCCCATTCACATGTCTCCACACAGAAGACGCTCTAGCTGAGAATCGAACAGGATGTCTTACTGTGAGGCGACAATGCTACCGCAGCACCACCACCGCAGTACATTCTAGTAAATGTTGCTCAGTGATTTACTTGGTCACTGTCACATTGGCTATGTGTTCCACATGCAATCTTGGTCAATGTCTTTCTGCCAGTAATTTTTTTTATTTGTATTGATAAGTGCATTTAATAATTATTATCTTTGCCAGTGTAGCTTATGTTGTGGCTGAAAAGGGTCCTGGGACCAGTTCACTTTCCTGGTTACCATAGTATAAATACATATGAAATAGAAAAAAGGAGGGGAACATGACAGAAACACTTGAAGAACTAGTAAAGCACATCTGCATCACTCTTGAGAGGGAAAAATCCTTCCACTGATGGCATTAGGAAGTAGCAAACAGAATAACTGTAGAGTCCTACTACTTGTCACTTGTAACTATACAGCAAGGATTATTTACTGCAGTGAGAGTTTTCAGACTTCAGCATGAGAGTATGGGGGAGGGTTTATCAAGTTTGTTAGGACTACAAAAGACTCCTGCTTTCTTTTGCTGCAAGTAGCTAACAGCTATTTATAGCCTAGAACAAGCTCTGGCAGACAGATAAATGTGGCTCAGTCAGGTAAATGGAGAACCAGCTCTTTTACAGAAGGTGTGTTTAGATGACAGTGCGTCACAGTCCTGCCATTACATTTTAATGGCATGAAAAAACAGCACCACTTCCTTATGTCTGGTATGAGTCATATAAAGAGGACTTGAAATGTATTCTGGGAAGAAGGAAGAAAGAAAATAAGATCATGTTACCAAGGCAGGCCCTATCATCCGCCATTTTGAGAAAAAATGCATTACAATTGTAAAAGAAGCACCTGGGGTGATATTGAGGCATTAAAATAGCTCAAAAACAAAGGTACAATGAGAAAAATGTGTTTTTGGAGTTCTAAGGTGGTGTTTTCCTTTACTTATAGAGTGGTCAACCACAGTAGCTGGGACACTGCTAAACATACATTTACTGCAGTAAATAATCCTTGCTGTATAGTTACAAGTGACAAGTAGTAGGACTCTACAGTTATTCTGTTTGCTACACACACACACACACACACACACACCCCTACATAAAGTACTAGTCAGTATTCATTTTGTTATTGATCTATAATGATATGTACCGGTACACATGTATAAGCAGTGAGGCATAAACTTTCATGAACAATGTTGCACATGTATGTTTAGCAGTGTCCCAGCTACTGTGGTTGTCCTTTGTATCTGTGCACTTTGCACATCTACATTGTGGCCACTAGAAATTTCTAGAGAACTCAGCACAGCTCCTCGTGGTGTCCAGCAGAGTTCCTAGAGCAGCAGAGACCAGAAAAGACAAACTTTCCAGATTCTAAGTATTTTTTTCTGCATTTTCGACTTTTTTAGCCTTTC
>NC_056727.1:789962372-790084872 GCF_019279795.1 Protopterus annectens
TTTCCCCCCCTTTTTTTTTTCCGCAAAGAGTTGCCACTGTTGCACACTAGGGCAGTGCCGTTAAGCAGGTTTAAACTATTCGGCTACCTAAAGTCCACTCTTCAAATTTTCCCTTAAAACTGCCTTCCTCGAACTATACTACTGATCTAATCAGCGTATCCTATAACTAAAGATCATCTCTACTTGACTCCAAGTAGACTATTCTCTATTTGTTAAACCTAGCACTTGCTCCTACAGTACTTATTACCTTGATACGGCACTCTTATAGATAGCACCCCAAAAAGGCAAACCCCATTTCTCGGTCACCCACGTCCCCGGAATCTCTTTAAAAGTTTTTGTCTAGTCCTTCTAGCATGTCGAGGACCAGTTGCTAGTGTCCTCTCCTGCTCAGCTGGTGAACCTGGGAATATTGAGGCAATGTTACAATTGCCTCATGTACACAGACAACCCTCTCCTCCTCCCACAAAACACAAATACATGCGAGAGATGCAACTATACGGCCAAACTGGAGGCTGAGCTCTCTCAACATAGGACTGGCAAGACCAGTCAGGAGGAAAAGGTTACCACACACACTATAGACCCAGTCTCACATAGTACCATCTCAACCTCAAATCATACACATAAACACACAAAGACATACTGGAGGCTCTGATCAAAAATCTACCAAAACAGCAGAGGCCACCAAAGCAGACACCCAAACAACCACCACCTCAGAACACAACACCTGCAACACATAGACCTCACAGTCAGAGTGTCAAACAGTCACAGCCCTTAAGGCTAAACACAATGCCAGACACACTAGTCATTGGTGACTCCATAGTCAGACACACTGACGTCCCGCTCACCAGACTGAGTAAGGAGAAGGTCACAGTAAGCTGCCTGTCGGGCGCTAGAATCCGCCACATAACGCATGCACTCAGGTCTCTCAACAGCAGGTACAAATACGACTCAGTCATTGTCCACGCTGGTGTAAACGACCTGAGACGTACCTCCTTGGACTACATGAAAAGAGACATTGAGGAGCTCTCTGATTATGTAGCCCAGGCAGGTATGACCCTGACCCTGAGCAGTATCCTACCTTCACCAAGAATGATGCCACAATACAGAGATAAGATGATCAGCTTTAACAATTGGCTTAAACTCTGGTGTCATTCAAAGGGGATCCAATGTCTGTCTGCCTGGGATGACATGCTGGACAAGCCACGCTGCTTCGCAAGGGACGGCTTGCACCTGTCACCCTGGGATTCCGGATATTGGCAAAGGCTCTTGCCACCCCATAGTGCCTTTTTAGGCAAGGCTCAAATTCTAAACCTACCACCCTAGAACACAAAAAAGGAAAAAAACTAAGGGTAATGCTGCTCAATGCCAGAAGTCTAAATCTCAAAATGCACGCACTCGAGGCCCTTCTCAGTATGGAGAACATCGATGTCTGTGCTGTGACAGAAACCTGGTTCAAGGCTCCTGAGAGCACCCCAGCACTATCAGGTTTTACCTCATATCATGTGTTCCGGCCCCAAAATCCGGAAAATACCAAGAAAGGAGGGGGGGTGTCCATATTCATCAAGGACACCCACACCTCCAGACTGGTGGCAACGCACGATGCATCGGAAACCATCCAGGTGCAATTAACCATAGGCAAAACTGCTCTGCAAATTGTAGCATGTTACAGGCCACCCTCGCAAACTCAGGAACCTCACATGGCCTTCCTGAAAACACTAGAGGGGATAAATGTATCACCAAACACCATCATACTAGGTGACTTCAATTACCCTAATATAGACTGGGTACACTACTCAAGCCCAAACACCCTAGCCCAAAAGTTCCTGGAATTCATAAACTCAAATGCCATGGAACAACTAGTCACCATCCTCACAAGAGGAGACAACATACTTGATCTCATCATCACGAACATGGGAGCACAATGTTCAACACCGGAAGTATACCCCTCACTGGTGAGATCAGATCATAAACTAATCTCGCTGGAGGTCCTCATCCCACCCCCACCTGAAATAAAAAAGACCACAGTAAAGAACTTCTCTAAAGCCGACTTCACACTTCTAAAGACTAGTGTGGTCTCCTTTAAGGCCCCCGAGCCGGCGGAAAACAGTACTCAAGCCGCTGAATCACTTACAAATGCCTTCTACCAGCACCTGCAGGACTGCATGGATAAGGCAATCCCAAGCAAAACAAAGACTCTTTGTACCAAAGGCAAGCGTCCAGTCTGGTGGACCCCAGCCATAAACAAACTCTACAACAAAAGGAGAAAGCTACTACAAGATAGAGCAAAATCCTTAAAAGGTAAGACACCCTTGATCACTATAAGCAAAAAACTAAGAGCTCTCATAAAATCATCCAAAGCAAATTTTGAGAGAAAAATAGCTAAAGACTCAAAAGACAATCATAAGGCCTTCTTTAGCTATGTTAGAAACCTGGGAGGAAACTCCCAGATATGTTCAGAACTAGTTCAAAATGATGTGAAGATTACTGATCCTACAGACATTGCCAACATACTGGCTGACAGGTTCAGTGCAAACTTCTACCCCCAAAAGGAGAGCTATCTATACCAAGCGATTGCAGCCCCCAATCATCTCCAACGCCCAACTGAGAACTGCTCTCGGCAAAGCAATAAACACAGCATCCATGGGACCTGATGGTGTCCCCGGCTGTGTGCTCCACGAACTCAATGAGGAACTAAACCCACAGCTAGGACAGCTGTTTAATCATAGTCTTACCTCTGGATACGCACTCCAGAGAGTGGCGCACTGCAACTGTGGTCCCACTTCACAAAGGCGGTGCCTCCACCGACCCTGGAAATTACCGCCCATTAGCTTGACAAGCCTTATCTGCAAAGCCATGGAAAGGATCATAATGGACCTCATAAATAAAGACATAGGGAATTTGCAGACTTTGGATCCATCCCAGTTTGGCTTTGTCAAAGGCAGATCATGCCTTCTAAACTTGGTTGACTTTTTCGAAACAGTCACCAAAGCCATTGATGAGGGAAAGGCAGTCCATACAGCCTACCTCGATCTGGCGAAGGCCTTCGATACAATACCCACTCGGGTATCATTGAAAAACTCATCAGCCTAAATGTTAACCCATACATCACAAGATGGGTTGCAAACTGGCTGAGTGACAGAACACACAGGGTCAGAGTTGCTGGCGCCATGTCAGACTCAAAGCCTGTCACAAGTGGTGTACCACAGGGCTCAGTCCTGGGCCCACTCTTGTTTGGCATCTACTTTTCTGAAGTACAAGCAAACACAGGAGGGTTATGGCTGACAAAGTTTGCAGATGACTGCAAACTGGGCGCCATAGTAGAAAACACATCTGACACAGATATCCTTCAGAAGGGTCTCACAGAAATGGATAACTGGTGCCAGAGCCATGGCCTAAAGTTAAATGCCAAAAAATGCATAGTCATACCCTTCGGGAAAAACAAGGTTACCCCTAGCTACCAAATAGGTGGCAATCCACTGAGCACAGAAGAAGTTATCAGGGACCTGGGGACCCAAGTTGATAGTAGTCTGTCATTCAACACCCATGTAGCCAAAGTGGTTAGGAGGACCTTCTACATTGCCCACCTTATCATGAAGGGATTCTCATCTAGATCAAGGGAGGTCATGGTCTCCTGTACTCATCACTCATCAGACCAATGATTGAGTACAATGCCCCATTCGAATCTATCTGACCCGACACTTGCAGCAGCTTGAGAGGCCACAAAAGTTCCTCACCAAAAGGATAAAGGGTCTCAAACATCTGTCCTATGCTGCCCGACTGAAAGAACTCCAGCTCTATTCAGTCGCCACCGCCTGCTCAGAGGTGACCTTTGCCTAACATACAAGGCCATGTCAAACCCAGATTTGATGAATATGCTTCACCTCAAAAAATCTAGATCCACCAGAGCCACAAGGGCGGGAGACTTAAACCTTGACATGGCTATTAATAGGACGTGCTGGAGGGATAGATTCATCACCCAAAGACTCCCTATGCTGTGGAACAAAATCCCGGTATATGTGAGGCAGAGCACCTCACTGGCCTTGTTCAAGAGAAATCTTGACCAATGGATGGGAGATCGCAGATATACCTCAGGGATTACCTCAGTGTCACTGCTCGACAGGGGCACAGCAAAATAATGGGTATAGTTCCCCATACTAAAGGGGTGGCGTGAGCCACAAAACTATGGGCTAGGCTTGTAAATGCCCTCGGGCAGATAGCCTAGTATGAACCTATGAACCTATGAACCTATGGTCAAGCCAGGGATGATGTAAATCTGGTGGTTAAATAATACTCTTGAGAGGATGAATCAAGTAATAGCACTAAATTAGAATTAGATTCATCAGGTGATCTGAGGTCCTTGTGACCTTGTAAAGAATAAAATGGGTTATCAGAAATTGGATGGCTAAAAGTTTATAACAAAGTAACCATTACAAATGCTGGTCTGAATATTGCATGCTGTGGCGTAGCTAAATTAACTGATATTTCACAGTGTAAACAGATTCCTGACCAACAATGTCTGGAAACTGTATTTTCTCTAATACCAGTTCTAAGAGTCAAAGTTACTACTTTTTTAATCCCCCACCAAGTTCTTAAGGGGGGGTTATGGGAGCATCATTCACACTTACAAAGGGTATTATAAGTACAGTTTGCCAAATATGTACATTACTATGATATTCTAATTAAAAAAACATGAATTCAATTAATATCAAATTAAATGAACCACACTATTGCATGCAAAATTTCTTATTTACTTTGCTGCTACAGCACAATACTCACCTGTAATTATTAAAATACAAAGTGGCCATTCACAGGACGTTAAAGTGGCACTCTACAAGCAAACAAAAGCATGCTACATTTACAGTAAGAGTCAGTATCTGAGTACACAGCTAATACACACACACACACACACACACACACACACACACACACACACACACACACACACACACACACACACACACACACCCCTACATAAAGTACTAGTCAGTATTCATTTTGTTATTGATCTATAATGATATGTACCGGTACACATGTATAAGCAGTGAGGCATAAACTTTCATGAACAATGTTGCACATGTATGTTTAGCAGTGTCCCAGCTACTGTGGTTGTCCTTTGTATCTGTGCACTTTGCACATCTACATTGTGGCCACTAGAAATTTCTAGACATGAAGGATGAAGAGGAAGAGGAAGAGCATACTTTGTGTCTCTTAAAAACAAATTAAATTCTAACATGCTTCCACTGTAAATTAAAATGTATAGAGCACAGTATGCTCTACTGAACACATCAGCATGATCTATATAGTTCTGACATATAAGCACAAACACAGATAAGTGAGCCCATGTGTTTGTGTGCACGCTTGTGGATAAATGTGCACCCATGTGTCTTTGTGTTTCTGCATGAGTGTTTGTGTGCACGCTTGTGGATAAATGTGCACCCACGTGTCTTTGTGTTTCTGCATGAGTCTGTGTACATGTTTTTATCCATTCATAATTATTATTCCGTTACACCAAGTGTTTTTTTTTTAATAATGATGATCTGTGCATCAAGTTAATGTTTAACTCGCTCCATCCCTTTGCTATTTACATCACTTACCTCAGCTCCATGTAAACATTTGTAAAGTATTACCTCACAGTTAGAAACACAGTAAAACTTTTTGTTTTATGCAGAGCATACATACTGCCACTTTCTGTACATTGTTGTTCTTAGGAAACAAATTAGATCTAATTAAATACTCGGTGCACTTAGGTTCATAGCTTTATAGGTAGGTACTAGGCTATCTGCCCGAAGGCATTTATAAGCCTAGCCAGAATGTGTTGGCTTTTGCCGCCACCTTAGATTAGTTCCCTGTGCTTCTGTCCAGCAAAGCCACTGAAGTGATCCCTGGGGTAAACTTTCTGTTTCCCACCTGCTCATCAAGGTTTCTCTTGAAGAGTGTTAGCAAGGAGCTCTGCCTAATGCAGATTGGAATCTTGTTCCAAAGCATGGGAAGTCTCTGGGATAGGAATATATCCCTCCAGCATGTCCTATTTATTGCTGTGGTGAGGTTTAGATTCCCTAGAGCATGTGGTTCAAGGGGATAAGATTTCTTTAGATGGAGCATGTCCATCAATTCTGTATTGGACATGGTCTTGTATGTCAGGCAGAGATCACCTCTGAGTAGGCGGTATGCAACCTAGTACAGCTGGAATTTCTTCAGTCGAGCTGCATAGGGTAATTGTTTGAGGCCAGTGATCCTCTTGGTGAGGTACTTCTGTGGTTTTTCCAGCTGTTGCAGGTGTCTTGTAAGGTACATCCCAAATGGGGCGTTGTACTCTATGATGGGTCTAATGAGTGATGAGTAGAGGGGCACAATGACCTATTTTGATCTGGATATGAACCCTTTTATGATTAGGTGGGCCACATAGAAGGATTTTCTAACCACTCTGGCAAACTGATTATCAAAGGAGAGATTACTATCTCCTTGGGTCCCCAGATCCCTTATTACGTATTCTGTATTTAGGGGAATACCACCTATGTGGTAGTTTGTGGGTATTTTGTTTTTTCCAAAGGGGTTGACTATGCACTTTTTGGCATTTAGCTTGAGACCATGATTTTGACACCAGGTATCCGTCTCAGTGAAAAGCTTTTGGAGGATGTCTGTGTCAGCTGAAGAATCAGTTATAGCCTCTAGTTTGCAGTCATCTGCGAACTTGGTCAGCCACAGTCCTTCTGTGCTTGGCTGTACCTCTGAGAAGTATATGCTGAACAGGAGGGGTCCTAGGACTGAGCCCTGGAGGACACCACTTGTAATCAGTTTAGAGTTGGACCTAGCTCCCACAACTCTCACTATGTGGGTTCTGTCCATGAGCCAGTTGACAACCCATCTTGTGACATAGGGGTTTATGTTCAGGCTTCTGAAACAAAGCACATACTGAGAATGTGCAGTATGCAGTACCTTAGTAGTTTTCCTCAAGCTTTTCTGAGGTGATACATTATCAAGAGTTTGATATTTTTATTTACACCTGCTCCTTTTGCTATATTAGTCCCATGAACCCATATGTTCCTCTCCCAAAGCTGCAATGAAATCCAGCCATAAGCCTTTTGACAGGCGGTCCTTCATCTGCAGGGAAAGTGCCACCTTACCGCCTTTCATATGATAAGGTCACCACCCCTATATTTATCAGGCTGAGAGTCAGGAGGCAAGAATCACATATGCAGCATCAGCAAGGAGATTTTCAGGAAGTAAGGGGATGGGCTACCCTAAATGGGGCAGACCCTATGTCTCACATTATGCACATCCTCATGGACAATGACTTAGAAATTGATCAACTGACTGACTGGTAGCTTGATTGTGACTGGGAAATGCTCAGAGGCCTCTAACAGGAAGCACCTGGTCAGTAGAAGAAGCTCTCACAACCCTTTCCCACAGGGCAGGTGAACTGACACATGCTGCTCACTGCCACCTCCACCCCTGCTTCTACCTGCCTTCTCCAGCCCCAGACCCTGATTCTTTTCATGAATCATGTTCCTGACATACTGGGCACCTGTATATAAATACGACTTCCCATCTTAAAAACAAAGCCCACAATAGTGAAGTCCGACACAGCAGAAACTAAATCATTAAATCCTGCATATCAAAAAAATAGAAAAGTCAAGTCTGGGGGTAAGCTACTTCATCTATACAGCATATCTGCAGCTTTAGCCCCACACATATTTACATAAAAAGTTGGAAATATACTTTTGAGAGGGGAAAAACATTGTCCTCTTAGCTATGAAATGCCTTGTGAAGCAAATTCCCGAATATTAGCATTGCACATTCACACGATGCTTGTCTATGAATACCATCCAGTGTGTCTTAAAGTTAAGGAACAAACCGGAATAAGTTAACTAATTTATGTATGTGTTATGTAATGTATTTATTTATATATTTGAATTGATTTAATTTGTTAAACAGGTGAGTAGGCCGGTCCACTGACTTTTCCAGCTATGACTTTGGCTACGAGGTAGTACATAATTAAAACTAGAGTGTGCAAAATATGAAACAGAACAATACTAAATAAAACAAATACATGCAACATAATCTGGAATTGCTTTTACAGAAAGTATTAAGATCATACTTTCTTGTTAAATCATATTTTGTTATTTAACAAAAACACAGGTCTATCTCTTTCCTTCTTAAAAAAGTTTTTACCCTGTCTAGCTCCTCAACCCTTGACACAGTCTATAACTTCCAGACAGGCAATGTTTACAATCCATATATTGCTATAATACTCTTCCCAAAATCGCACCATCCAAATGTATCATAATGCTGTCTTACGTTCTGTGTAGTATTGTGAGCCGTCCCAAGTATGACTACCTCCGGAATAATGTCTTGCACCACTGATATCATTCATCTCCTCCCTGACTGTCAAGAGAAACATGTATATGTGGGACAAGGAAGAAAATGTTCCAAGATTCCATCTTACTGCAACTTATCAACAGACTGTCTATTTCTTGTAATGCATTTTATGATGCCAACCGCTGGAAAGTGTGGATGCGCAAAGAAAATATTTATGCAAATGTATAAAATTTATGTTTTCTCTATAAATGGTTAGAGCAGTTCTAAAATGAATAAATCCTCTTCGTTGAAGCAGAACTGGTGGAGAGCTAGATTGAACCCATTTTTAATGTAAGGTAAGGAAACATAAACAGGCTGTTTAGTAGGATTCTTGTCCTCAAGTGACAGTGAAAGCTTAGTTTTACACAGCACCATGTTTCAGTAATTTTATGTACCGCATCATTTTATGACATCGGCCTGACAATGCTGTTACGAGCACACCTTGTAGGTCTTCACTTGGGGACTAGTGAGAGAACGTAATATTCCCTCTGGGTTATAGCTATATATGTATATACATTATGCAAAATTGAAAGTCGGTAAACGTTTATTTGATCCTTGAATCGTCTGTGCAGTAGCACAGTCTACTGGGTAATATTCATATTAGACTGGTATCAGAACCATTTTACGGACAGACAAGTCTGACTCTCACTCTGTTTTGTCTGGTTATCACTTTTATTCATTTTTTTGATGTGCATGTCTTAGTCCAAATTGCAGTAGAACATATAAGATCAGATTAGTGGTGGTGCTGTTTTCACTTTGATTTAATTTGACAGATAATAAATATGTCCTTTCTCAAGGGGAATATCAGCAGACTTGACCAGACCTCTACATGACAGTAATCATTTTTCAAGGAGAATGAAAACGTCAAGAAATTGTTTTGTTTAAATATTAAGTAAGGGCATTGCTTATTTAACTGCAGGCTGCAAGAATCCACTGCTATGCTACCTAATATAAGAGATATGTCACACACAACTAGCTGCAAATATTTAATGCAGGTCAGACAAAGATAAAATAAGTGTTGGTATAATCCTGTCTAGGACATTTGTGTATGTACGGTGCTGCTTCCTTGTATTGCACTCTACCTCTGTATATTCGGTTGCTTCATTTTATTGTACAACGCCTTTGGCCCAAGTTATGACTGAAAAGGGTCTTGAGACCAGTCTACCTACCTGGTTAACAAATTTAAATAAATAAATACAAATAAAGAAAAACATAAGAGCTGTGGCTATTCAACTGAAAAAGCCTGGGGGGTCCAAGACAAGGTAAAAGCTATCATACCAAAACAAATATCATACCTCTTAACTGTACAGATTTTCACAGAATATCCAGATTTTTGCCTCATATTTTTAGTTTATTTTTCAAAAAAAATTTATTTATAGCAAATTAGTGGCAAATTATTAAAGATGGAAGTTAGAAAATAATGACAAAGATCTGAGTTTCAGACGTTACACCCTTCAGAAAATTCATGTTAATGCAAAACCTGTTATTCTATCAAATTTCTGTTTGTAATAGCAATATTAAAAAATTGTCCCTATTTTTTGGCCATTGTCTCACTTTTATTTATGCCGTTGTCCAGATTTCTTGCTCTAAGAGGTTGAGAGGTATGAAATCAGTGCCTTACAAACTAAATTGTCACATGCTGAGCAGAGATATTGGCATAAATTTAGCTCCTTCTGCAACTCATATGCCATGATTCATTGAGTTGTACTGCACATTTGCACAATGCTCGCACAGATAAAAGGGCAATATGTATTGGCATAGGAAGTCACTGAATGTTGAAAGGGAGAGAAATAGAGAGAACTATACAAGTAGATACACTCCATGTAATGAAACACATACCTAGAAGTACAAGACAGCGTAATACAAGTGAATATTACATGATTTTGTGAGACCCAAATGTGAACTCGTAGATACACATGTAAAATATAAAGCAGTGCATGCTGCAGCTTTGCTGAACATGTTAATACCTGCCTTGGGAGGATGGAAGCATGCAGTAGCTGTGCTGAGAATAATGTTACACATGTATGTTTAGCAGTGCCCCAGTTAATGCTGTCCTCCTCTATAGCTGTTCACCTTGCATGTCTACAAGCTTTTGTGACAGCAGTAGCACAAGTAATGTGCATAGCCCATTGTGATCGCTAGAAATTTCTAGACATGGATGCCGAGTAGGAGCATACTTTATGTCACCAAGAAATGTAATAATTTCTAACATGCTCCCACTGTAAATTGAAATGTACAGAGCACAGTATGCTATACTGAACACATCAGCAAGATCTCTATAGTTATGAAATATAAGTGCACCCAAGATAAGTGAGCTCATGTGTTTGGGTGTGTGTATGTATGCATGGGTGTGCATAAATGTGTGCCTGTGTGTGCCCCTGTGCTTCTGCATTTGTCTGTGTACATGTTGGTGTCTATCCATGATCGTCATTGTGTGTTTTTTGAAATTGATGATCTGTGCATCAATTTAATGTTTAAATCCCTCCATCCCTTTGCTATTTGCATCACTCACCTCAGCTCCATGTGAACCTTTATAAATTATTACCCCACAATCAGAGCCACAGTACAACTTTTTGCTTTATGCAGCTGATACAGTCTGCACAATAGCAACAACAGCAGCAGGGATGGAACTTGGGGGAGGTGCCTGTTTAGTAATTATGTAAACCTAACTCAGAGAAAATACTTAACAACAAAGATGTTACAAAAGTGGGCAACAATTCTAAAATATCACTATAAATATGTGTATACGCTTGCATGCGTGCATGTGTGTGTGTGCGTGTGTGCGTGTGTGCGTGCGTGTGTGTGTGTGTGTGTGTGTGTGTGTGTGTGTGTGTGTGTGTGTGTGTGTGTGTGTGCATTTCTCTCTCTCTCTCTATATATATATATATATATATATATATATATATATATATATATATATATATACATACATACATACACATTCAAACATATATAGTACAAGGATGTATGTTGAATGCAATTCTAATTAATGCTTATGGAAAAATGTGACACAGATATTGCATATCCTAAGGCTAACATATACACTGAGAGAGTAATATGAAAATTATAGCAGCATAAGATGTTTACATACATACATGCGTATTCACTTTTTTTCAAGGGTTTATGAGTACAGAAGGTATATGTTAGAGTAAAGGGTATAAGTTAGCTGATTAGAAGGGGTTAATAACTGGAAGAAAGTTTATTGGTGATAGAAGTTCAGATGGGGAGGGAAATGTGAGGGAAAAAAGTGTAAGGCTGTTTTCATAGGATCATAGGTTGAGTGAAAGCTGGTATTTAGGAAAAGAAAGGAAAAAAGAATGAGTAAGAAAATTAATAAAATCATCAAAGGTGCCTGTATCAAGTTATCAAGTTAGGACATTTGTGGGCAAATCCAATTATTTTTTTGAAACAGTTCTTTAATATAATCTCAAGGCATTCTTTAACTATATCTGAAATCTGGAAGGGAACACCCAGCTATGCGGTGAACTGATTGTGGATGACACCACCCATACTCAAGTGGAGGCAATAGCCAACCTGCTAACTGACAGATTTTGAGAAAACCTCACCCCGCTGTCCCCACCAGTCATCCCTCGAAGTATACCTACCACCATTCCTCAGCCTATTACCTCATGAAAGCAGATCATCATGGTGATCTCCAAGGCCAAAAACACGGCATCAATGGGAACAGGCAACATCCCTGGGTGCCTTTTAAACAACTTAAAACATGACATTGCAGACCCACTTGGATCCCTGTTTAACCACAGCCTGATAACTGGCTACATTCCAGCAGAACAGAGGATGGCAACAGTGATCCCTCTGCACAAAGTGGGACAATCAACTGACCCTGGGAATTATAGGCCCATAAGCTTGACTAGCCTCATCTGCAAGGCCATGGAAAGAATCATTATGGACCTTATTAACAAAGACATAGGTAGTCTCCAAACTCTGGACTCAACCCAAGTTCTGATTCATTAAAGGAAGATTATGCCTGTTAAACATGATTTACTTCTTTAAGAAAGTCACCAAGGCCCTGGACGAGGGAAAGACTGCATACCACCTATCTTGACCTAGCCAAGGCATTTGACACAATCCCCCACTCAGGTGTTATAGAGAAGCTCTCAAAATTGAGAATTAACCCCTACATAAGCAGATGGGTTGCCAACTGGTTCACCAACAGGACACATACTGTCCAAGTAGGTGACTTCAGCTCTAGCAAAAGACCAGTTACCAGTGGTGTGCCACAGAGTTTTGTGCTGGGCCCCTTACTGTTCAGAATTTATTTCTCAGAGGTCCAGGCAAACTTGGGCAACCTGAGACAGACTAAGTTCACTGACAATTGCAAATTGGGAGCAGCTGAGTCCCCCAATGATGTTAATATACTTCAGACAGGATTAATGCAGACAAATGATAGTGCCAAAGCTACGGCTTAAAGTTAAATACAAAAAAAATGCATTATTATTCCCTTTGGGAAAGCTGACATCCCTGCTAATTACATTATAGACAGCACCCCTCCCCAAGTGTAGACCCAGTAGTACGTGATCTAGGTACAATGTTCACTTTTGCATGTACCTCACCAGACACCTGCAACAATTGAAGACACCACAGAGGTTTCTCACCAAGAAATTACAAGGTACACAAAACAAGTCTTACACAGAAAGACTGAAAGCCCCATCATTGTATTCTGTCTCCTACAGGTTTACAAGTTGCTTAGGGGTTACCAGTGCTTGGCTTACTGGGCAGTCTCTGTCCCAGCCATGATGGAAATGTTGCACATTTGTAAATAAAACTGTAGGAGGGTCACTTGCTCGTGGGATCTTAACTTAGCCACTGACATGAATAGGTCATGCTGGAGAGATAGATACATCACCCAGAGACTCCCATTTCTCTGGAACAAGTTTCCCATTCATGTGAAACTGAGCCCCTCCCTGACCCTCTTCAAATGCAACCTAGATCAATGGTTTGGTGGCTGCAAATTCACTCCTAGGGCGGTGGCCATGTCCTTCCTGGACAGTGGAAGTCAGTATTAGCTACCATAGACCTTTACCTCTGCAGACATTACTCACATAACCACTGGCAATTGAGACAACTTGGGATAAATATGGCTAGGCTTGTAAGGCTTTAGGGCCATTAGCCTAGTAACCTCTTATGAACCCATGAATCTATAAAAAATAATGATTTTTTTTTAAGTATGACTATGAGGGGGGAGCGATGGGGATGAGGGTAACAGGGGAGCAATGCAGACAATGAATCAGTAGAACTGGTAACCAATTAATGCACCCATGCAGAAACAGAGTCTAGAGCACCATCAGTGAGTACAGCAGGGGAAAAAACAGCTTGTTACTCAGATGCCAAGTCACTCCTATGAGGATACACCGATAGATGCTAACCTAGAAAGGGAGTAAGGGCTGTCAGACTCGTGGCATGAGTAGCATTTAGGAAGCTGAAAGACATGATAGATGGGGAAAAAATGATAGTCGGTAATGTTGGAGTAGTGGCTTATGTCAGAAGAGTGGTTTATTGGCAGCTGATCAACCTGTGACAGTGTAAGGTGACTATACTTGGGTCATAACAGATGTCTGGCTACAAGTACAGACAGTTACTGCCAAGGGGCATTCTCAGAAACAAGCATGGGCATGAAACAACTGCCTGCCAAGGAGATAATTCTGTATCCTCTCTGAAAGAAAGGATGTGAGGAATGTGGTTTGCAAGGATAATGGTAAGGATATCCTTACAAGGAGGACTGAGGTCACAAGAAAGAAAACAAAGAAAACTACTAGTTACCTATTCTAGTCTGATGCACTTGCTGTGAAGCTTTTAGGTGGCTGTGATTTGACTGGCTTTGTGGGAATGTCAAATAATTTCACAGTTGCTGATAATGGGTGCAATTCCCAATCAAGTTGGGTTATTTAAAAGACAAAGGAAAAGAAACAAATTCAGCACGCATCAAGATATGAAGGCTTTTAACAGCAGAAGAGTATATAAGATCAGTCAGGATGGAAAGCATTGGAAGATATTACATGAAACTAAGCATAACCTAGAAGTAATGCTGTCTACACTAGAGCTATATGATAAAACATGCAGAATAAATAGCAAGAAATGAAACATTAAATGGACTATGAGACTACTATGGCTCAAATTACTGTACCTGCATCCAGTATATATATTAGCTAGTAATTCACAGCAGATAAAAACAAACACAGCCATAACAACCTGTCCCATGCAGCAATAATAGTAGACAAACAAATGCTTCACATATCCAATTTCTGAAAAGTGCAGCATAATTCTCTGCTTCATAGAGCAAGAAATATGGACAAAGCCACAAATAATGGTGGGTCTAAAGCCCCAAAAATATGGACACTTTTTAAATATTGCTCTTACAAACATAGAACGTTGACAGAATAATAGGTTTTGCATTAGCATGAATTTTCTGAAAATATTAAGTCTGAAAATCAAATGCTTTGCCATTGTTTTATAACTTCAGTCCTCAGTGATTTGCCAGAAAATAACTTTATGAGAAATGGACCAAAAATGTGGGTCAAAAATCTGAGCATTCTGCAAAAATTTGGACACTTGAGAGTTATGGCATCCAATATACATGTGATAGCAGCTCCTATGTGAAGATATGCATAGCCAAGCCTCTTATGTTAACTGTCATGTATACAAATTGCAGGTATCAATGCAAGTCATGCAGTCCACTTAACAGCACACAGCATATAATGCTATGAATTTAGCAATATCTGAGCTGCAGATGTGTAGCTAGGAAGACAGTTATCCTTATGGGAGACCATGCTCAGGCAAACTAGGGTGCCTTTTTGGTAAGCTTATGGATAGATCAGTGCAAGAAATAACAGTGATGGTTGCAGAACTATGTTATGAAAACTGATATTCAACTGCCAATGAGAAACTTGCTGGACATTTATGTTCTTTGTAGAGGCATCCATTAGCACCTCTGTGTGATTCATTACAACTACTCTACCAGGAGTATGTTGCTAGACTTAATAGTGAAAAGTACTTCTATGGATAAAATACCAATCCAGAGTAACCATTCTGCGGAAGTAGATAATCAGTGCATGCATATGCACACAGAGCCCATAGTAACCCCATTGACTGGAGCAGAAAATATCATCTTGCTACTTATTCAATTGGTTTATCACCCTTGTGAAGTTTCATTAGCAGAGGTTAACTTAACAGGGTAATTGGTGACAGAAATGAGAGATGAATAGCATTTAGCAAGCTGAAATATTGTCCAGCTGCTGCTAACCTGGCATGGAGATTGGCAGGGTTCCTGTGCCATATTTCATCATAACAATGCCTACACTGTTCCTCTCTCCTGGTAATGACTGTGGCTGAGGACAGCTCCTGAGTAACATCACAGCAGGCATCAACTTTTTTGCAATGCACCATCACAGGGACTCATAGGAGCCCATTTTGCACTCCCTGAAATAGCTGTAAAGGAAATTGAGCATAATCTTGTTGCTGTCTGCCAGGTACTAGAAAAGCTGCTATTTTCATAAGACTCCTCTGAAAATGGCATCTCTTTAATCTAGATCAAATTAATCTGGTAATGTGATTTCGGAATTATGGGTGGAGGGACATTAGCTTAGCACACACCTATGAACCTATGAACCTATAAAAATGTAGGAATAAAATTGCATGATGCTTACTGTCTCTCACAATTCCAGCATAAGCACAAGGACATGAGCTTTTATAGTGGAGCATAGGTAGCAAGCTGTGCTTTTAGCCTTAAGTATATACTAGTACATGGCTGACACAATGGCATTTACCAAGGTGACCTGTACTGGTGGCAACAAGAATGACTGTCTTACCATATGTTTACCTGTAGGTCCCAACAATGTGGAAGAGCCCTGTGGGGATGGCATACATACCAATGTGTGGCAATAATACCTGCTGTATGTATCATCATGTCAGTGCCTACCTCTGTCATATGGAATACCATCATATGTGCCACTTAGAATACAGTACAGTATACCTAGGTAACCCCTTTTATATGAAGCTGTCTTTCTACAAATCCCAGTAGTATGCAGCTTATAGTTGTGTGTCATCTGTTCAGAGGTCTCTGCGTGTCCACTGAACATGGAGAATTAAAGAAACTGTACAATATTATCCCTGCTGAAAATAATGTTCTGCTACAAGCACTTAGGATACCTGGATAACACCTGTTTGGGAAAGGGAGTGCTAACCAGCTTTTTGGGTTCCGATAATGGCCCACGATATGCATGCTTTGTGAGGCAGCCATCACACATGACAGCAGAGTCAAAAGCATGTTACTAATATGTTATGCCATAGCAAGGTAAAGGTACATTGCATAACAGATAAGAGGTCATCACAGGGGACGTCCACCTGTAATTATTAGGCTAAAAGACCTAGTGGAGTTTTTAGTGTCTGTATTAGTGGGATGTGAGTTCTGAGATTATCCCTGTGGGAGTCGGCACTGACTTGATGATGGTCTAAGTGGATAATGGACCAGGATAGTACCATGATCAGCATATGTCTTTACTTCATCACTGCACATATGTTACCTAACTTTTGTTATAGTAACATCAGGTGTCTAGCCATGTCAGGGTGGCAGCACAGGTAGTGAGTATATTGTCCATCCTCCTTGAATACCTTTAGTGTGCATGCCACAAGGGCACACCTGTAGAAAATGAATTGATGCTCCTGATTATTGACAGGGGACAGTATTGCTACAGCAGCACCTGCAGAGGCTGGGGTAGGACAACAGGTTGATTTTGCCATATGTATGTAGGGGAGGTAATTATAATGTCAAGACACAGCCATATGAGTAACAGTTATACACAGTGGCACTGTCAAGTTCTTCTTTGGTTGGGAATCTACACAGGGAGCCAAACTGGTCTTCAAAATACTACTGATCAACACATATTGTGCAATCACTAGCTTGTGAATAGCTGTCTTTTACCCAGGAAGGGCAAGTTGTCTATATGCAGGGATTTCTCTTTTCTCTGCGTTAGTGTATCGTGTGTGTGTGTGTGTGTGTGTGTGTGTGTGTGTGTGTGTGTATGTATATATATATATATATATATATATATATATATATATATATATATATATATATATATATATATATATATATATATATATATATATATATATATATATATATTTTATACATATATATATATATATATATATATATATATATATATATATGGATTCCCTTCACAAGCTCGAAGTTTCAAAACTTCGAACTGCCAATGGTCGACACCATAAGATCAATGTTTTGAAACTTTGAACGTTTTGAATGGAGACCACTGTACAGCACAGAACAGGAAATTGACTGTTTTCCTCACTGTAGTATGATCTTGGAGCTGATATATTTATTTAGCAGGGGATATGGTGGGGTGCAGGGGGGATCCCCCCCCCTGCAATAATGTAAAAAAATATTTTTGTTTTTATTTTTATTACAAATTCAAAGTTTCAAAACTTTGATTTTATGTTCTCGCCCATTTGCAGTCAAAAGACTGACTGCATAATATTGACACTGCAAAATGTCAGCAAATTAAAAATTCTGCCCTTTTCCTACTGCTGTGTGACCTTGGAGTTAGTATATATAATTAGCAGAGGCTGTGGGTGGTGCAACCCGCCTCACGGGTGATGCAGTGGGGCTCTCCTTCCCACAAAACCATTGACAAAATGTGGTTTGATTTTTGTCAGATTTTTTCCACTGGTTTTCAGGTTAAATTTTGTCACATGTTTCAAGATTGTTTGTGGGGGGAAAGCCCCCCTGCACCCCCACATCCCCCTTTAATTATATATACCATTTCCAAGGTTGCACAACAGTGGTGAAAGGTCATAAACCATTCTCTAGTATAACTTCCATCTTGCCAGTATTTTGTGTGTCCGTATTTTGCAGTTTTACTCTTGTTTACATATTATACAATCAGTCTTTTGACTGTTGATTAAATGAGGGTTAGATTATTGTATCATTTGATTAAATGTACTTTTGACAGAACCACAAATGTTCAAAAAATAATCACTGAATAGCCATTTGACTGAAAACTGTAGAAGTCTACAGATAGTATCTATGGTGTTGGTTTTGATTATGGTAGTTGTTAGTAACTGGCTAAGGGTGGTTGTAACTCTACAAGATTTTGTGTGGACTGGCAATGCCCAGCATCAGGTTGTACCCCCAGATATGTAAATGGTTTTGTTTGTGTGCCAACATTGAGTCACTCTGTGTGTGGTGTTTCTTTTTTTCTTTTCTCCATGGATCTGTGGCTGTGGACTTACAATATATATTAAAGGGTGCACGTGGGGGTGGATGGGGACTTTTCCCCCTGCAAAAAAAGCCTTTTATGGTATATATGTTGCGTAGAATGTTTTTTCCTTACTCCAAAATAAACATGATGCTGGTAGTTAAAACACTCACTATCCCATGTGGAGGAGGGGGTGCTTCGTGGTTCCAAGTACCAATGATGCTCCACCTGTTATTGTGGTGACACAGGAATGCATTGCATCTGCTGTAAGTATTCTTCCATTGAGCAGACTTGCAGGGGTGAGAAGTGGCATCAGCATGTCATAGCTGGCTTCTGACCTGCAGGTAACCCTGAGATTGATCAGCAGATGTGCTCCAACAGGGAGCTGATTATTATGTTGCATGGCATTAGTGTAAATGTTGACAGGTACTATGAGCAACTACAAGTGGACATGAAGTCCAGGCACAACATCCTTCTAGGTCTTATGAGGTCAGCAGTGGCACCCACAGCATTCACCTCCACTTTTACATGAAGGATTTCCAGTCTCATCATCACTGTCCACACTGGTAGCATTGTCTGAGGTCAGGGTAGGGTATATAACAGGGGTTTGCCTATAGGAGCACCATTATAATGTACATATCCTCCTGCATATGGAAGTCTAAACTGCTCTGCCATCCCACATTGTGGCCAGCTACTACACCCACCCTCCTGTGGCAGGACACCTCACATGTGGACAACATCCACATCATGTTCCAACGGTTTTACACCATCCTTGCTTGGGGGATCACCATTCCTAGTACAGCAAGTAAGCAGAATGGCCATAGATCACAGTCAATTAGTGCACTCACACCCCACTTCAGAAGGAAACTGTCTTTGAAACAGAGTTCCCATCATTTTAAGATTGCTGTCTCTGTCTCCTGGTATACGCCCCCCACTCAATGTGTTTTGGGAAGAAATATGTCAACATGTCCTCAGTCACCTATGTTCATGACTGTAACCTACTCCATGCTCTATCCTGTCCAGGGATATGTGAGACTACCCTTACAGTCTGATATTAACACTACATGCATCTCTTTTTTTAGAGTAACACCACACTCTCATTATATGCTCATTACAGTCTGATATTAACACTACATGCATCTCTTTTTTTAGGGTAACACCACACTCTCATTATATGCTCATTAGCAGAGTTGTAGCTATGCCATTTGGCACTCCTGGCAAAGCCCCATCTGGCACTTCCCTCCTCGGGCTTAAAAAAATGTTCTCCATAGTTGAGCATTAAAAAGGTCTTAAACTCTTAACAAAGAGTTATTCTAAATAACACACACACACACACACACACACACACACACACACACACACACACACACACACACACACACACACACACACACACACACACACACACACACACTCTGGTGAAGGTGTGATTGGCAGTAAGAGCTGCCGATCAGTCCTTTATTTGCAAAACTGGAAGCAGTATTGGAAATCATAAGACAGTCAGGGTTAGAGTGGCAACTCTTACATGCTGCTGATTGTGCACCCTGTTAGTAAGCCAAACACTGACTGTCTCTTAAGCAGTCATAACTCTAGTTTTAGCTACTTAAATGATTGCATGTACTGCTTGCAGGACCCATCAGCACCTCTTCTACATTACCAATCATACTCGTTAACAGCTTGCACCCAGGACAGCTGTCTCCTTTGCCCCACCCTTGCTACATCTCTGCTCATCAAGACCAATGGTCTTGACTAGATGTTGCCACTCCGCATGCAGTGTAATGAATTATGGACATTACTGTCTGGGAGTGATGGTTGTGCAGCTGCCAGTTGCTGTTGTTCCCTCAAGCTATTATTGGACAGTGGTGTGAATGCACCTTTTGTGTTGTGTGTACATGTGCACATGCATGTGCATGCACTCACATGCACTTGTGTGTTTGTGTTGCAATGGGTTGGTACTCTGTCCAAGACTCATTTCTCTGTCTTGTATCCATCAAATGCAGGGGTACACTCCAGGTTGCCCACAACCTTGAGTTAGATTAAGCAGGTAACCAAAAAATTAATGAAACTACATATTTATCTTGCCTACAGTTATATCTGCTCAGTTATATAGAACTTAACTTAAGAAAGTATCATTTAAAACAAGCACTTATGCAATCTTATTACTTTTAAGAATAAATGTGATTAAAGTAAGACTTTCTTAATAAAATATAGCAAGAAGGAGGACATCGAGTTCCTATTACTTAATCGAACATTTAGGTTAGTGAATACCTAAATGTGGATCTGGTAATAGAAAAAGCAAATGGACAATTTAATGCAGGGAAAGAATTTCCTTCGCCGTTATGCGGATTTTGTCCCTTTCCCCACTATAGAGCAATTTCGGAGTTGGTATATTTAGTTAGGGGGGGTGTGAGGGGGCCCCCCACTTTATTTTGGTTTATTTTTTTTTTTTGTGGCCAAGGGAATTAATTCCCTATGTTAAATCGGCCATTCGCTGTAATCTTTCAATATTACCAGTCGACATTTAGGTATTCACTAACCTAAACTTTCGACTGGGTAATATAGACGTGAGTACATCACCATCTTTTAAATTTCATGGGTATCCACACATCCCATACTGAAGTTTTTGGAAAACAGAAACTTCTTCAAAAGAGTATCAGAAAGGAAAGGCCAGTTTAATCAAGATCATTTGTTGAAAAATAATAATTACTTTTTTTTTTGCTATTTCATACAGTGAAACAAGCAAACAAATGCACTGTGCAAACTCATGAAACCTTACAGTTTATATGCCAAAAAGGAGGGGCACCTGCATTTCAGCTCTGTGCAAAAGAAAGCAACTGAAATCACTATTAATGAAATTTGTGGGTTGGCAGTCTATAGACAGTTGATATAACAGGCACTATAATACTAGCATTTTAGTTGCAAAGAAAACAAGTCTGCAAACAAGTTGCATGTTACAACAAGTACAGCAAATTTGAATAAATAAATAAACTCTGCTGTCTGCATTACTGCCTCAAAGAAAATCCTCTGATTCCAAGTTTGCATTATAGTGAATACTAAGAATGCAGGATTATATTCATTTCTGTTTTGTGAATATAGAAGGCATGTGGATATGACTTGATAGAAACGTATGCGTGATCAAGTGTATGCACAAGCTATATTTCCCTAATAATGTCTTTTTCAGGGGAACTGGCATCCCCTTAACCCACCTACTGTGTAAACTGAGTAGGTGTTAAAGGGGCTCCAGCCTCTCTTACATATTTTACAGGATATGTTTTTCCAAACTGTAAATTAATATTTAATTCTACTTAAATAAGTAATGGATATTATTAATTGCATTACTAGTATGCTGAATTCATTTAGACACAATAACCAAAATATCTGACTACAACTCTGCAGTTTCTTGACTGACTAACAATCTCAAATGGTAAATGCACTACAAGTTTAACTTTTTTTTAATTTATATTAAAGCTCTACCATGGTCCAGTGTTCTTAACAAATTCCTGTATTATCATCCGAAAGAAAATCTATTGACAGTGTTAAGTAACTTAATATATTCACCTGTATTTGTTAAACAATAAAATAACAAAGAATGAACATTTTCAAAGATGTCATGAAATGATGCCTTGATTACTTGTATCACTGCAACTTATTGTGGTTGGAATAATAAAACATCCCCCTGGATTCTACATGCCTTGTACGAAGTACAGGATTAGTGCAGGAGATCTAGCAGGCAATATGTCTGTTGTGGGATCCAGGAACAGCCTGCAGAGGCATGCACAAGCGCTCCTGCACTAGTCCTGCATGGACTAAGCCCCTGTATGCAAATCACCCTATTTGCAGGAAAAATCCATGCAAATGAGGTGAATTTGTGATCCATGAAGCATGAAATCGGCTGTGCAGGACTAGTGCAATCTGCAGAAATGTACTCTGTTAGTAACAGAGTACATTTCTGCAAAATCCAAAACAGAGCTGTGACAGCTTCAAATAAAGGCTGCATATCAGTCAGGAAGCATGCCAATAATGAAGTATAAGGCCATTGGCATTGCAAACAGCCAAAACAATTTTAAAAAACTTTTTTTTTGCCAATCTCGGCTGTTTAAGCATAGGGCAGTGGCGTGCAAACAGGATCGGGGGGGGGGGGATAATAAAATAAACCTAAAATAAGCATTCTAACTAAAATCATTATTCTGCCATGAAAGTCAATGGCAGGCAGAAGACAACATGGCCAGTGAGTAGTGGTTGCTAAGGGGGGATGCTCACTGTGAGACATGTGACTATGCATTAGCAGGCAATCCTATGCAAATGAGGGGAATGATAGTGAATCCCAGTTTTCCCCAGCATGCTAGTCAGATTCCAACAGTGTAAGGGTAGGAATAGCTTGGTGCAAGCCTAGGAGTTAGCTGGGGAGGGGTGTCAGGCAAACTGTAAGTGAATTGGAGCCCTGTGGCTTGGGTTTGCTCCTAGCTTAGCACAGCTAAGCTAGGGGGTGTGTCTGAATCTGCCTAGCACTCTTTACATTGCCTAAGCAGGTGTGCGTGCCATGGACCGGGTTTTAAAGGAAGGAAAAAAAAAAGTTAAACTAGGAAATAGCAGCACTGTGCACATTGGAGCACTCTGTTTGGGTGGCACGCCCCAGGGCTTAAACATGAAGGCAATGGGAAGGGAAAACGGCAGTAGGAAGGTAATCAATGAGAACTAGCATAGCTGGCAGGTGAAATGTATCGGAATCAGCCAATTACACAGGCAGCAGACCAGACCAGCCCAGAACACTACTATAAACTATGCAAACACCTTCCACTCTGGTTTTTCCCATACTCTACCCCACTGGTGTATACAAGTAGGGAACTTTTAACAAACAAAAATACAAAATGAGAGGGGCTGCAGCAGGCAACATAAAACAACATGTTCAAGAGGCTGAGGGTTGTGAGACTGTGAATGGTGCCGATCAATCCACTGTGAGGAGATGGAGAAGAATGTACAGACACAGAATACCCTAATGTAGTGGGTGCTATAGACTGCACACACATACGCATCGAAGCACCACCCAGTGATCAGGGTAGGGCCTACATCAACCACAGGGGCCTCCCTTCCATCAACTGCCAGTTCATGTGTGATGCCCTGGGCATTATAATGAATGTGTGTGCTGGATGCCCAGGAAGCTATCACGATTCCCACATTTGGCATTTGACACAGCTGTTCCAGGGATTTGCCAATGGGGACATCCCCCATGGTCACTTAGTGGAGGATGCTGGTTACACACTGGAGCTGTGGCTGATGACACCCATCAGAAATGCACACACACCTGAACATGAATGCCATAATGAAGTGCAAGCACAGACCAGACTTATAATAGAGCATGTGTTTGGGATGCTCAAGTCATGGTTCCATTGTCTGGACACATCCGGTGGAGCCTTGGAGTACTCACCAGCTACATGTACCCAAATTGTTATGGTATGCGTCATGCTACACAATATGATCCTGCGGAAACAGATGCAGCAGGAACAGCACGGGACAGGGCCACACAGCCCCCCACCAGTGCCAAGGCCTGCACAGGCACAGAGTAACTCGGAGTAAGAACAACCTGAGATGCCCCAGTAGGCAGATGGAGGCATGCCCAGTATGCCCAGGCCATGACAAAGAGACAACGCATAGCACATACACTGACACAGTAGGGACCCAGGGAATGACACCTCTCTCTGACTCGTACATACAGTAAAAGGGATGCCAAACATGACACTACCTGTACTCAACCATGTATAGGGAGTGTACTATGTGCATCCGACATAGGCAGCCCTCCAGCACCATCCATAATCCTGGCACACTCACAAGGTAAGTCAATCAAACTACCAATTGCCAAATGGAGTAGAATGTGTCATTACTTGTATCTATGGTATGGATGTGAGCATGCAAGGGAATTGGATGGTTGAATGTTATGGCAGCAGATAGTAGACATTCATAGTGGCACCCTGACATCTGTAACTCATACTGGAATCACCATAGTAGCCAGTACTACACAAGGTGGCAAAACCCACTGCAGGAAATGTGCTGTGTGACATGTGTGTCCATATGACTCACACATGACAGTCAGGGAGGTTCACATATTCAAAAACAGTCTCAACCAGCAGAACAAGTGTAGACAAACCCAAACAGAGGATGTGCTATGGCCTCTGAATGATGCCTATGGGTAACCTCCCTCCCAGGTCTACACAGAGAGACTACAGCAGGTCAGGCAGTGGGATGTTAATTCTGAAGGGTAGGAAGTCAGACACTAATATGTAGGGCAACCAAAGCTAAGACCTGTAGTATACTGATATGCCTCTAGTCAGTATGATAGGTTAGAATACAGAATGAAATGGAGTACCTGACATACCAGTATGGTCATAGCAAATGTGTGCATGTGCCAGGTGTGCCCCCCCATCCTATGTAGATATGTAGAAACAGTAAGGTGTGTCCCCCAATCATGTGTAGACATGTAAAAATAGTTAGGTGTGTCCCCCCACAACCCTATGTAGAAATGTAGTAACAGTCAGGTGTGCCCCCCCACTCCCATGTAGACATGTAGAAATAGTCAGGTGTGTTCCCCCCAATCCTGTGTAGAAATGTAGTAACAGTCAGGTGTGCCCCCCCAATCCTGTGTAGACATGTAAAACAGTCAAGTGTGCCCCCCCACAGTCCTATGTAGAAATGTAGTAGCAGTTAGGAGTGCCCCCCACACCCATGTAGACATGTGGAAACAGGCAGGTCTGCCCCTTCCCCCAATCCAGTGTAGAAATGGAGTGACACTCAGGTGTACCCCCCCAATCCTATATAGAAATGTAGTAACATGTATGAGTAGGTATAATACGAGTGGAGCACAGATGCCCAGAGGTGGCCAAGGTAGCAGGATAGGTTGCAGCATTTGCACAATATGCAGGTCTGTGTGTGTTGGAATGGTATGTGTTTCATAATTTGTGAAAGTGGTCAGTATGTATGCATGTTGAGGTAAGACCTGGTGGCCATTACCCACTACTGCTGATAACAGGGACAAGCCCTCATGACTGCAGTGCCAAAGACAATCCCCACCAGTATAACACATGCTATCAGTAAGCCATTGTAAATGTATGGTGGTAATATGTGTCACCATTTGAAAGACTGACATGGCATGGCTGTTGGGCTAGATATACAGGGGAAAGTACCCCAGACATACAGTACATATTGTGTCACTGTGAAATGGTGACACCTTTGGATTTGTACATATAGGTATTATCACTGTAACAGGACCTGTAGTAGGGGATACCGGTGATGTCTGCCTGAACACCTGTAGCTCACAAAGGAGGTAGGACTGATGTATTGGGAATCAGCTAATGTACCTGCACATGCCAGCATACCTCTAATGCCCCATACATATCTGTGTGTCAGATGCAAATAGTGTCCATAGCACACATGCACCCAGCCATGCAAACACCACTCACCGGCACCTCTCTGGCAATATCTGTGCTGTGGGGAATGGGTACAGTACGACCCTATCTGTATATGGCAATAGCAGAAGACTGCAGCATGCAGTGCAGGTGTCCCATGCAGGTGTGTCCCTAGCTATAGGTAGCAGCCTGCCAGCATCCACACCACCTGATCAAGACTGATAGAAGGTATTGGCATGAACAACTATCACATCTACCCTGTGACCCCAGGGGAATATACTGTATGGTGGTCTGGGACTGTAGGACTGACAGAATGCAACAGCCTGCCAGATCTGGCCTGCATCAACACCTAATGCCCCACAGGCGCCTACCAAAGGTCCGTGTCTCACATGTACTGCCAATGCATGTTATGTCATGGACACTCAAATAACAACATAACACACTCCATGTAAGCCATATGCAAGGCCATGTGAACAAACCACAGTAACATGTCCACCATGTCCCACTGCATGAACTGTGGACCAACACTAACACACACCTATGATATGGTGATACCCATAGGGAAATATCAGAAAATCTATGCATAATGTATGGAAGAGGTTAGAATAACAGAGGGAGGTGTGGGAGCATGGGCAACATGAAATGTGGAGGGTCCAACACCAAGCTGTGTGCACACTATCCCTGGCTGAAAACACATAAATTGGTAGCTACACACCTGCCCGTACACCACAATAGGGTAAATGTTCTGAGCAGTGGCCCATGCCTCTGGCTAACATGTGCAAATCTGTACAGCTGTGAGGCAT
Organism: Protopterus annectens; assembly: GCF_019279795.1. NCBI lineage: Eukaryota > Metazoa > Chordata > Ceratodontiformes > Protopteridae > Protopterus > Protopterus annectens. The sequence goes on from NC_056727.1 coordinate 789,989,166, forward strand.
TGCCACAGCAAGATATGGCCATACTGCCATGTTGATGGGCGGACAAGTATGGGATCCTCTGGCAGCACTGTACCAAGGTGCTGAACTGGATACACAAGCTCAGCACCAAATGTCTGCAGCTCCCCCTGCAGAATGGCATAAATTACCATGAACATGCAGGTGTCTGCCCTCAATACCGGACACAACTGTAGTCACCCTTGTCCCCCAAGTCATTACTGTGAGCAAGAATGTCCACCTGACAGTACATGAGGACAGAAAACATCACTGTGTATAACAGTACACATGTCTGAATATCTCTTCTAACAGAAGTACCATGCAGCTGAAGCAGCACAGACACAATCACCTATAGTACACACTACCCCCTGCACATTTTGTCCCCATATTGCCAAATAATTGATGGATACCCTGCAGAAACAGTACGCTACTTGTAGGTGTACAACACGAAGGTCTGCACTGCAGTACAAACTACCTGGAATCGATCCATACATTCAATACAGAAGGGCATATTGGGCATGCTCACACACAGAGAAATGAAGGCAATATCAGCCAACAACATACCGAAAGGTCATACTGGGCATGCTCACACACTTAAGCAAATGAAGGCCATGTCTGCAAACAACAGTGGATCAGACATATCTGGCATTTGCAGATGTTAGTGCAGACACTCCTCAGTATGCAGCACTCATGCTTTGCATACACACTGGATAGGAATACACGCATATATCCAAGGACAACACACTATAATAAGCCAAAAGTAGACATACACAGATGTGTGGAAGAGAGTGAGTGTCACAAGGGGCCAGCCATTATGAGGCCTGTTCCATCCAGCACACAGCCAAATGGCTAAAGCCACATAAGGTTCAGATGTCACTCACTGTAGACCTTAGCCACTGGTATCTGTCAGCACGATGGACTATGTGGTGCAAATGCTAGCTGTGCAACATGACTGTACAAGGAAATAGTAATCTATCAGCTGTATACATGTACCTGTGAAATATAACCCTGCATGTGCCCGCATGTGGAGTGTCAACCTCTAGAAGAATGGGTGATCGCCCATGCACACACACTGCCCAATTGCCGTACTATGACAAGCCTGCTGAGGTCACCTACTTTGAAATACACCCTTGTGAAAGGTGTAGGCCAGTAATCTCTATGGAGCTTCCTATAACTGCGTACTGCTATAGTGTGATAAACTAGTTAGGTAGGAGTTCTAATCCCAGACATGGCAACTGTGTGCGTGTGTGCTTGTGTGTTTCTGTCGGTGTAGAGTGCAATGCTTTTTAGGCTAGTCACACTCACTACAATTTAAATGCCCTACTTTGTCAAGGCTGCTAATGTCATACACTGTGAAATACACCTTTTGGAAAGCTGCAGCCCAGTAAACTCCACAGTGCATTCTATACCTGCGTACTGCTGTAGTGTAAAAAACTAATGAGGTAGGAGTTCTAATCCCAGACATAGCAAGTGTGTGTGTGTCACTGTCTGTGTAGAAAGCAATGTTTTTAGGCTAGTCACACGCACTATAATTCAAATGCCCTACTTTGTCAAGGCTGCCGATATCATACAGTGTAAAATACACATTTTGGAAAGCTGCCATGCAGTAATCTCTGTGGCATGAACTATACCTGCTTACTGCTGTAGTGTAATAAACTAGTTAGGTAGGATTTCTAATCCCAGACATGGCAAGTATGTGTGTGTGTGTGTGTGTGTGTGTGTGTGTGTGTGTGTGTGTGTGTGTGTGTGTGTGTGTGTGTGTGTGTGTGTGTGTGTGTGTGTGTGTGTGTGTGTGTGTGTGTGTGTGTGTGTGTGTGTGTGTGTGTGTGTGTGTGTGTGTGTGTGTGTGTATGTGTGTGTATGTGTGTGTATGTGTGTATGTGTGTGTGTGTGTGTGTGTGTGTGTGTGTGTGTGTGTGTGTGTTTGTGTGTGTGTGTGCGTGTGTGCATGTGTGCATGTGTGTGAGACCGTCTGTGGAGAGAGCAATGATTTTTAGTCTAGTCACACTCATTACAATCCAAATGCCCTACTTTGTCAAGGCTGCTGATGTCATACACGGTGAAACACACCTTTCGGAAAGGTACAGCCCAGTAGCCTCCATGGCATGTCCTATAACCGCATACTGCTGTGGTGTGATTAACTAGTTAGGTTGGAGTTCAAATCCCAGCCATGGCAAGTGTGTGTGTTTCAATGTCAGTGTAGGAAGTAATGCATTTTAGCCTAGCCACACTCACTACAATTCAAATGCCCTACTTTGGTAATCCTGCTGATTTCATTAATTGTGAAATACACTTTGGGGGAAAGAGTACTCCAATAATCCCTCTGTTGTGTCCTATAACAGCTTCATGCTGTAGTGTGATATAGAACTCTGGTAGGGGTTCTATTCCCACACGTCAGTTGTGGATGTTTTGTGTGTGTTTCAATGTCTGTTTAGGGAGCAATGCATTTTAGCCTAGCCACACTCACTACAATTCAAATGCCTACTTTGGCAATCCTGCTGATGTAATTCATTGTGAAATAAACCTTTGGGGAAAGAGTACTCCAGTAAACCCTGTGGTGCCTCCTATAACAGCTTTATGCTGTAGTGTGATATAAAACTCTGGTAGGGGTTCTATACCCACACATGTCAGTTGCAGATATTTTGTGTGCACTTCAATGTCTGTGTAGGGAGCAATGCATTTTAGACTAGCCACACTCACTACAATTCGAATGCCCTACTTTGTCAATCCTGCTGATGTCATCCAATGTGAAATACACCTTTAGGGAGGGAGTACTCCAGTAATCCCTGTGGCACATCCAACAACTGCATAGTGCTGTAGTGTAATAAACTAGTTAGGTAGGAGTTCTAATCCCAGACATGACAGGTGTGTGTGTGTGTGTGTGTGTGTGTGTGTGTGTGTGTGTGTGTGTGTGTGTGTGTGTGTGTGTGTGTGTATTTGTGTGTGTGTGTAACTTGTATCCTGTGGGTGTGAGTGTGTAACAACTGGGCTTAGTGTGGAGTGAGTTTTGCTAATATCCTAATATCTTATAAGGTGGCCCTTGTATGTATCACAATGCCCACAGTACAAGGATAACAGATGTGAAATAGCCAAGAGGCTGGGGTGCAAATCCATACCCATACATGTGACATCAAGGCCAGGCGAACAAAGTTAGCAACCGTAGTATTACCCAGTGAACACTCTCAACCCATGTCTCATACACAAACACACTTGTCTAGGCAACAGCCGCTATGTTGGTAGTACCCTACATATTGCCCACTGATAGTAACTATGGTGTGATTGCAGTGGACTACAGAGGGCATGGCACCCTGTCCATCTGTCCAATAGGCACGTACATGCCAACAGTGCACCTTCCCCATGTTCCCCACTGGACACCTGCAAGACCTGATGTGCCATCAAATGTGACCCACAAAGGACATACCATGCCTGAAAACATACCCTGTATGGACAGATGCCACTGACACCAGGGAATGCCAGTATCATTCTATCAATGTAGGTGCAGGGTAAACCTGCTGTCCATTACCAGTTCCCACCACACAAGGCCAGGACTGGCACATCTGATGATAATCTGTGTACACAAAATGGGCCAGACACCCCAGGTACAGTTCCACTTGTCACTGTACATGCATGTGGGAGGTGTGCACATCCCAGATACCATCCATGTCATGGACTAAGGAACACATACATGGCAAGCAATGCACAGCATTGACCACACACAATAGTCACCCAGGTGCATGGATGGTGAATACAATACCCACCTGTGTGGGCAAATCCAGAAACTACACCCCTGAGCAACAATGCAGACCATTGTCATGTGGGCTGATGCCAAGATATACCCATCACTTAGCCTTGTACAGCTGTCTGGCACAGTCGACCACTACGCACCCATGAAGCAATGCACCCATGCATGTCAGTACTGGCACTGTGTGTGTGTGTGTGTGTGTGTGTGTGTGTGTGTGTGTGTGTGTGTGTGTGTGTTGTATGATCACATTCACACTCACTACAACTCCATTGGCATACTGAAGCATGCTGTCCAATGTCAGACACCTCCACATACCCTTTGCCCATATAACCTCTGTATGATCCCTGTGGTGTATGTGATACCTGCACAGTTATGTGTTGTGACAATCTCACTAGTGATGAGTTGTATTCCTGGCCCTGCCATGTGTGTCAATGTGTGTACGTCCCTGTGAGAGTGTGGCCGTGTTGATATTGGCACCTGTTCATGTGGACAGGCACGTGTACTACACCTACCATATAGCTACCATATCCCTGTTGCAGATGCCACTCACCATTACATATATGTTTTGAGGACTACTCAACATGTATCCTATGTGGCACATCCAATAACTGCATAGAAATGTGATAGCACTACATAGTTGTCAGGGGTTTGATACCCTGTGATGGTAGCTGTGTGACACAAACATGCTTAAGTTTTACTCTCCCACCCCTCCCTAACTTTACTTAGCCTCTGTCTGCCTCTCTCACTCCCTCTCTGGTGGATGTGGAGACATACATCTGCTTTGCTTAGGCAGCAGCATGTGTATTGTAAGTGATGCTCATGATAAACTGATGCCCTCTGCATGAATTGCAGCCCTTCTCTAGTTGATTGCATGTGGAACAGCTGTGGTAACATTCCCATAGCCAATTGCATGGAAACACAATCCAATATCTAGGAATATCATGTTGGTTTTGGGCCTTTTCATGCACTGTGAGCAAGAACTAGACCTGTTGTTTGGCAAACAGCATTACAGATGGAGTGGGGATTTACCTCTAACAACATACACTGTGGAAACGGGCCAACACACAGGAGGGGGATGTGTCTGATTTGACTACAGACTGTAAGTGCTGCTATACTATGATTGGAGTAATGTTGGTTTAACAGGGTGTGTGTGGATATGGATATCCTATATTTTTTTAATACCTGTCATATCAATGCTATGTTTATGAGGAAACACCCATCTGTAGGGTCATCTGCAGACTGGGCAGTGTGTGGTGCATTTTGTTTCTTGTGTTATCCACAGAGCACCTATCTGTAAACTGCAGAAGGTAGTGTGAGGATTGCAGTCTGTAGGTGGTGACAGCCATGAGAGTTACTGACTTTATATCCCTCATAGGACATATGTTGCTACAAACCCTGTTACAACAGTAAATGTATGAGGTTATCACAGCAACATGTCAATATTGGCCCTGTGTTTGTGCCTCAAGCCACAGCTCTGTCAACCTCCGTGCATATGTCATACAGTAAGAGGTGCATATGTGCTGTGCACCATATTTATTGACATCATATCTGATAACAAGCCAGTGATATATCAGACTGCTACACATGATATGTATAGTAGGGGTCATATTTGATGACATAACCTAGACATTCTGTGGTTGTGTGTACAGTACTGAAGTCTGTGTACTTATGATGAGTATCGACACTGTGTGTATTCTTAATATGTACCTTGGCCTGTGTACAGACTGTGGTAGATGTCATTGCTCTTGGTACTGTTCTATCTGATGTTACATGCTGCTCCACTGTATGTTACCCTATTGGCTTACATGTTTGTAGGGCCAAACACACACATGTCCCATACCACAGACAGGCATCGGACCACACTGTATAAGCGGCCCATATGTGGCTGTGGCTGTGTTCACATGGGTTGTGATTATGCACTTTCACACAGGTGTCCGTTACTCTGTGCTGTGACATTCCTGTAGAGCCTGCTATATATGTAGGTACATGTGTATTTCCCCACAGGAAATGTAGACCAGTGTTCAGCCAGTCTGCTGTAGCCTGCACAGTGCTTTGTTACATGCCTAACAGCTTAGTGTACTTAACCAGTGAGATGTCATGTCCAGATACTTGCCAGATGTACTGCTGCTGGGCCACCATAACAGTCATGTATGTCAGACAAAGCAGTGGGATGCTGTACAGATGTATGTCAATAACTAGTGGGTAGTATGTGGCAATGGCACCTCTGTACCAACAGTTATTATGTGCCAGGACAGACAGGGGTATGTGAATGCATAACCTACAGAAGGAATAAAATGGATATCTACTACTACTACTCTTGTGTCTTCCTCTGAATCACCTATGGGGGCAAATGTACACTAGTAGTTCTGTGTTATACCCATCTACATGGCTGTTAACATCCACATTGTCAGGCTTGGTCCACATGTCTTGCACTAAGGGGTTCTGTGTATACCTCGGGACTGTACAGAGTGTGTCAGACTGTCCACATATATTGGCCATATCTCTGCCTTAGTCCACAGGAGAATTACTGTGCTAGGAGTGGTACTATACTATGATGTCCTTAGGATGTCTGTCAGTAGCCAATGGTGCATATGTTAAAAGCAGATGTGACCTCCTACACACACCATGTCTGCTATTACAGTAGCAATAGTATACAAATATACCTGCAATACATACCTGGCATCCCCTTTCACTATGAAATTGGGACTACTGGAGCTGAGGTAGGGCTCCACGCCATGTTCAGGACATATGGTGAACATATATGCATATCTAATTATCCATATATCTATATAGATATATACACATATACATATTGACATACATAGATGGATATGTATATGTACATATATATATATATATATTTATATATATATATATATATATATATATATATATATATATACATATAAACACTCAAATATATACATATACAGAGCAATATATGTCTACACATATACAGATAGAGATACATATGCACATATATGTATGGATATCTACATATATAATGACAGTAGTAGGGATAGCAGAATAGATATGTATGCACATATACTTGTACATATCTACATATATACCAACATAACTAGGCATAACTGTACACATAGGATGTGCATACATATATAGCTATATATACATATATCTGCATGTACATATATGTCTCTCTCTCTCTCTCTCTCTATATATATATATATATATATATTTATATACATATATATACATACGAAGAGATGTACACATGGCCATATATAAGTTGCACTATACAGATGTGTATATATATATATATATATGTATGAGTATACATGTGTATTTACATGTAGACATATATAGACCTTTATATGTATATAACCATATTCCTGTCATGTGTAAACCTCACGGTTGTGTATACCCTCCCAGATATATCTCACCATATGTATCTGCTATGTGTACATCACAATAAAACAACATATGCAATGCAACAGTCTTATTACTAACAAGGACTACATAATTTAGGAAGTAAAGGCAATTGTTCAGTACTACTTAATATGTGTATTGACAGCTATGTTGGTAAAACAATAGATGTCTTCACAGTGGTTAATGTGTAGTGGTAAGTGTTGTGACTTTAGTGTACAGCGTCCTGGGTTTAACACTTGCAAGGGCTTTTCATTTTGTTGCTGGGCATAACAAGGGCTGTCAGATAGAGAGTAGTTAAGGCAGTTTTGAGCAGCTTTAAGCACGTTTGCATGGGTTAGCACAAAGCTAAGCAGTGCTAAGCTATGAGTAAACATACGGGTGCTAACACAGTGCAGGCTTCACTTACCAGTGCGCAAATCAGATCAGCTGTTATTTTGCAGCAATGTTGAGACTTGATAAGCATGGCTTAGCCCTGGTAACTAGGTCACACCACCCAGTCTGATAACACAGCAGGGTAATGACATTTATAATGAGTGTATGTAATGCCATGTACAATACATGCACCTATGTGCTGTGATTTTGGTAGCAAGGGGTGTAAGTGTCATGTGTGGGACACAGGCATATATGAGGCCGGTACAGCACTGTTATCCATGTGAATGTGTTACATACAGGGATAGTAGCCCAGGGTACATGCTGGCACACTGGCATGTAGTGTATCATGGCAGTACTACTGTTGATAGTACTTACCCAAGCAAGGGCAGAGTGCTAAATGTGGTACTGACAACAGGCACACCTGCAGGCATAGCTGGACTCTGAGGCCTCCCTGTTGTATCCCTGGTGTGTGAGCTGTGTCACAGTATATACCCCTTAATGGGTAATGATCCATCATTTGTAATGTAACTGTAGACTATTGTCTGTACAGCACATGTTACTGAGGGCTTCTGGCATACATATTGTTGCCAGACGTCTATCTGTCAACACACTCATGCTACTGCATAGCTACTTGCCAAGCTGATGACTGTCAGTCCCTGTACAGATGTGCAGATGGAAGGTATCCAGCTGGGATATGTACAGGCAACCTACGCTTGATTGACACTGACATGTCTGCCCAGCTGTGTAAGAAGTGGCACATATAGGAGATGTCACCCTGTATGCACCACTTGCCACAGGTACCTCCACTACATTACCACAGTCAACCAAACATGCTTGGGTACAGGTCACCATCACAGACAATAACCATGTGTTGTAATGCATGTTGCATACATGTCAACTTGATCACCTCAGTGGCCATGTACAGGAGGCACCTGGAGGATTGGCTGATGCATGTCATTCATACCCTGAGGGTCATGACAGTAATGACTGTTGACAGATGCCCGCTGCCACCTGGCAGGGGGCAGGGTAACACTGTACATACAACCCTTACACAACCCATCTCCCCTTGGACAATAGCTGGGTACACAGCTATGACCACCTGCGGGGATGCACCCCTGTACTGACACATGTGTACATCTGCATGACTGAGTATAGCAGTGTTTGTGTGTTAGTACACCTGTACTTGGAAATTCCATGAGGGCCTTCACAACCAATGCAACATCCATTGCCATAGTCAGTTGTGGCTGCTGCTGTATGGGACATTACATGTACCCTGTTAAGCTCCCCCCCATATTGGCTACATGAGCCTTGCAGTACCAGCACAACAGTGTTCTACAAATGGGGTGATAGGCATGGGAAACCCATTGTGTTCTGGCATGTGTGTGTAGGTGTGTATGTCCATATATCTGTAGGGTACAGCATTCCTAGGCCACATACTCCTATTGCAATACCCATTGCCACACAGTAGTACAGATAGTGTTGTTGTTGCCCATAGGTGAGGCATGACAATGCAACACCCTACTATGTATGTGGCATGTGCATGAGCTGCATATCCCTGTAGTACCACTGTTGGGGTATACTATGGGTTGTATCGCAGTCATGGCCAATGTGTGATGGTGGGTATGGCAGAGTGTCATCATGGGTTTCAGGGAGTGCAATATACACTGGGGGATGTGGATGCTGTGTACACTGTCATTACACCAAGGTACACCCGGTATATGTCCCATGTACCACAGTATGGTTTCCACTGTCACCATCAACCATACAGGTAACTGTTACCACAATCCAAGCCAGTTATGCATGTTATGTGTGCAGTCTACCTGTAACACGTTGGACACATGGTCAGGTTAGTTAGCAGTGACAGGCCCTGGTATCTCGTATGTGTGTCTAGTTGTTATGTGTCTGTAAATGTATATATGATGGTATGTCACACTACGTATTGTCCCAATACACCCATCACATCCCCCATTAACATACTGTACATGTCTGGGGATGTTCTGCATGTAACATGTAACCTGGGACACACCTCACCCTAAATGCTGTGTGGTGTGTGCAATGTAAGCCACCAACTTCAGTATCACTACATAGTTGGGTAGGGGTCTACTCCCAGTGTTGCCAAGTAACAGTGTGCGTGTATGTGGGTGGGTCTACATCAGGTTGCAGGGTATACATGCCTCAGAAGGCCACCCGTCCATGTGGCACAGGCAATAACCATTTTAGTAATCTGTGACATGTGTTTAACTGTACCCCAGATATGTCACAGCCATGGTGTCACCACAGTGACATACCCCATTGTGGAATATGACTGCAGACCATCCTCATGCTGACACATGTACACCTGCAACACAAATACATACTATTATAGAGACCACATCCAACCAGTGTTACTAACAGTTATAAGGCATCATTGCTGGATGGCTACACTATCTCCCATATATGCATTACACTCTACTCTCTATAACATGTTACACTGCAGCACTATGGTACACTGTAGTGCAGTCACCGTGTGCATCAGAGCCATATCAGCCTCTCCCTACATTGATGGTATGGATGACAGGGATGTGGCACAGGTATCATCATATGCACAGGGTGTGATGTTGGTTTGCCAGAGGCTGAGGGTGGGCCATACATTTGACACCATGTGTGTGGGTGAGTGGTGCACTGTGGAGAGCTGGGCGAGGTGATGTGGTGTGTGTAGGCATGGGGTTGCCCTAGTTGTGTTTGCATAGTGTGTGGGTATGCATGCACACAGTTCTGCCATGTGGCTGCCCTACACAGGTGTTTATGGACAGCTGCAGACCATACCTGACAGGGTGTGCAGTTCACTGCCTCTGGCCACGGACACGTGGATTGTGCCTGCCAGAGGTTCCACAGGCTCGGCCATGTACAGGCCTCGATGTGCTACTCTCACCTACTGATGACAATTGTCCGCTGGTATCAGGTCCCTCTTGGGACTGGCCAGGACCACGTGCACGTGGCCTGCTGTGGTGTGTTGTGAACAGCACACCCCCTGCACTGCTGGGGCTGCTAATGCCACTATGGGAGCCCCTTGTTGTCTTAGCATGTCCACGTTGACTGCCAGCTGTTGGTGTTGCTGACCCACGTCCAAGCAGGTGTTGTCACATCCCCACCACAAGTTGAAGCACGGACACACCACGGCTGATGAGGGCCATTATCTCATCATACCCTCTATCTTTGTGCTCGGTATAAACACGGATGGCTTCTGACATTTCACAGAGGTTGTCACTTACAGATGCAAATGCAGCCCTCTGCAGCGTCAGGCCCTGTCTGGTGTAATGTTCCATATGTGCCTGCGCCGCCATGACAGCTTGAAACATGCACCTGCTGGTACCAGATATGTTACCTATGCAAGGGGCATGATGTCCAGCAGCCCTACCATAAGCACCCTGGGACATCCGCCTATGTGGTGCCCTGCCAGACATCTGCCTATGCCTTCTGCAACTGGACACACTAGACATGGTTACCACACTTCCCTGTGCACTGCCACCAAATGCCATCTGTTCCTCTGCTATGGCCACTGGTGATGGGGTATGTGTAGGCACTGAAACTGTGTTAAGGGTTGGGGTGGCTAATAGGGGGATGTCAGATGTTGGTGCAGTGTCAGCCCCTGACAACCCCACCTGTGCCTCAAGAGTACGATCATCATCTTCGGTGTCTGTATGAACAAGAACATCAGACTGCATGCAAGAGGGACCCTGACCCACCTCACCACCTGTGGGGGAAAACAATAAACACACTTTAAAACCTGTAAAGTATTGCCTAAGAGTACACACACACACACACACACACACACACACACACACACACACACACACACACACACACACACACACACACCTCCGTAATACCTTTCTGTCCATGGCTTCACAGACAGTGCCACGTATCCATGCGTTACATCATCCTGCATCACACTTGTTAACATACACACATTGATACCACTCATTAACATCTCAGTCCTCTAAATGCCCATACAAGTGGCTACAACACAAGGCCTGTTGCTACTTTATCTGCCTGATCTGTGTGTAGTGGTTTTACATGGCCTCACTGCTGTCATTTGGTGTGCACCCTCTGTATGTCCAGACATGATGTGCATGGCCGCTATATGTGTGGGCTACTATGTTGTATCCATAATATCTCACACTGGTGTGTTATGTGTATGTAATGCTTAGTACATGCCAGATATGCTGCTCCTTCTGCCTATCATGTGACAACTGTAATATTTGGATACACTCCATGGTGTTGACTAGTACTTCCTCAATGCATCTGTAGTGCTGCATACGTGGGTTGTAGGTGACCTCTCTGTTGACTGCGATATTAAGGGTGTACCTGGTGTCTACCTTCCCTCTGGATGCCTGTTCCATGCTACTGACCATATTATACTATTTGCTGTCCTGTGATTACACACATGACAGGTATTCCTGGTGTGTAATATGGCACTCCATGTCCGTGTACTGCATGGTCCCAAAGGGAGATACAGCTGTATGAACACCCCACAATCACACATGTGCATTCATGGCCACCCACACAAACACACATGCACACACACATCCTACATGCATCTACCTCCCTCCACTTCACCAGAGTGACCCTGCAGACAAACTAACCACCAGGACGCACACACACACACACACACACACACACACACACACACACACACACACACACACACACACACACATATAAGTGAGGTTGCACAGTGATAGTACATACAGTCCTTCTGTTACCCATCTCTCAACAAGCAGAACATACGGTACAGAACAGCATGCAGTTCAGCTATAGTCAATCCATGCTAGCAACAGTATACATGTGTGTGATGCATGTGCTGTGTCACTAGCTGATGCCCCTTCCCCTGGACACCACTGTACCCATGTACACAGTATTGCTGTGCACCTGTTCTGCACCATGCTATGTATTGCGCACCACAACTCACAGGTGTAGAACCCATTGCGGAATGTGCAGTAATGTGTCAGTTATGTCAGCTTTACTTCTCACAGCCCCTATGTTTTTCAGCAACACAAACCTGGGATGATATGTGTACAGTTGTCATTGGTGAATGCCTGATGCCTAATTTACAGCTGTCAGCATCAACAGACCATGTATGACCACTCCAATACTCTTACACTGACAACCATCAGAGCATACCATGGCTATGGGGGTGTACACACCTTTATTGATTTGACACACACATCCTTGATCTGCCATGGGACTACATCACCGCATATCTTAGCAGCACATGAGCCCGATATGTGACATATGTCCTGAACTTTCACATGCCGTGTCTACAGATTGTGTTAGGTGTGCAGCTGCTGACCGCAATGCATACACCGTGTGGGCATATGTGTGCACACCCTTATCATGATGGTTTATTGCACCTCTTGTGTGTACTACAGCAGTCACTACTCCTGCCAGGGGTATACCAGCATGGGCCATCTGCATTTGCCAGTGTATGTTCAGTCTGCCCTGCACTTGTCCCCCTATTGTGCATGATTGCAAGGTCTACTCATGTGCACATCCCATGGTGTTCACACATTGCTGTCACTATTTCTGTGTGGGTATGGTTACATTGCTGCCACAGGTCTTGAACCTGACTATGTGCAGATAGAGCAATTCCTAGCATCCTTAGGATCCCTGCTGCAGTGCACTGGTGAGTCATGCAGAAACCATCCCCTCATTCAGCCTTTACACAGATGCATGACAAGTAAGCCCTACACATGTGTCACTTTGCATTGTCCCATACACTGAACACCACATGTTGCAGCCTAAACCCAGCTGATAATGTGGACTACTGTAATGCCTTATGCCATGGTGTATCTCTGCAGCAGTTGCCATTGTCCTACAGGTATATACACTGGTGTTGCACTGTATATGGGTGTTGTTCCGAACATATCCCTACTGTAGGCCATGTCTCCCACCAGTATGTGACTCCGTGTGGACACATTCTGCAATGACAGAATGTTAGTTATCATGCAGGTGTTTGATATACCCTTCCAATACCCCATCATGGTCACCCCTGTGAGACCGTGCATTTCACAGTAACAATACATGCACATGTACAGCATACATTCAGGGTAGGTGTGTTAGATGTGTGCATAGAATATACCATCACCACAACATGCCCAGTGTGGTGGCAAGCATCTACATAAAAAAAAACTCACCAGCTACAGGCTGCTGCCTTGATGATATCCTAGAGTGACCTACATAAGAGGTTGAGAGATGCAATGTCAGTGACCACACCTGTGGCAGTGCTATAGGGTGGGGGCAGTATTACAATACATCAACTGTACATTCCCATGATGCTACCATATCTGGACATCTGTTTATCACTACATTGCAGCAACACAATATATCTATGACATGTCAGATATGCATGATCTACCCGTACCAATGCAGATGTATACATAACAGTGATCTTCTGATGTGCCCTGTGTCCTTACCTGCACACTCCTTGGCTGGTGTGCGGGTGACGCCCGCCTCCACGAAGGTGTCCAGCGGTTGATGGTTGAAGGGATGAGCAGGTGTCACGAGGCTGGCCAGGAGCTCCTCCACACATGTCAGGGGGAATGGATGGCATGGCCCCCTCCTGTGGTGAGGTGATCTCCCTGGACTGCAGCAGCACACTGAAGGACATTGCGAAGCAGGTCAGTACAATGATGCCTGACCTGCTCAAAACTGCAGTTGTGCAGTCCAACATCATTGACCCTGTGGACTAGGTCATTCCACAGGGTGGTCTGCTCCTGCTGCTCATGTGCAGCCCTGCCAAACAACACTGGGTAGTGTTGGAGCAAGTGTGATATCACCACATCATTCTCTGCTTGTGAATAGGTGGGCAACCATGCATGTGATATCTAGGCTGAAAGACATAAAGATGGAAACAGATCTGAGCAACTCATACAGCAAGGATACCATAGTTCGTAATACACATCTCTGTCACCCCCACCATATCAGCTTCAACAAATGGTACACACAACTCATTAGGTATGGCTACAGCTTACATACCAGTGGGACATATATTGTATTGTATGTGATTGTAGCCATGTCCCCTGTGTGGGCACTATCATTGCTGGCCTGTTACAGACTATTCACCTGCATGCCATTGTCAGGGCCACTATGGTTCCATATATGTCAGTGGTATGTTTGCTTTGGGATTGCTGCACATCAAACATTCTGTGTTTTTGGGGATATGTATGCATGCTGTTGGACATGTACCGGGATTGTGTAGACTATTACTGCCAACATATGTTCTATAACACTGACACAATAACATGTATATGTTCTATTGGCCAGCAGAACCACCTCTCCAAACCCATCTGCCCATGATACCTGGCCACATCACATGTGTGTCCCAACCTGGGGGCCTCCACATATACTGGTCCAGCAATACCATCAGGTGGAACCAACCCAGGGGGTGTTGTCCCCCACCCCCTTGGGGCACACACAGACATGTTTCTGTCCTCTGAGGACAGGTCTAGGGTGTGTTCTATACGAGGCTCCACAGACACAAGTGGGATGTGCAGCATCAGTCTGAGGCACCCAGTACACATTCACAAGGCCAACGTGCTCCTCCTGCTCAGCCTCCAGACAAAGCACCTTCAGGACGTGGAGTGCTGTTGTGAGTAGCAGTGAGTGGGAGGCTTGTTCCCATTGTGCCCATATTGGGGCCCATGGGGCATCCACATTACAGACCACACACACCATCCAGGGTGTTTACCCACCACATGTGTCACATATCACTCCTGTAGACTGTCCTCTATATCTACCAACCCTGACCACCTCCACAAGTGTACCTGCCATACTTCCCCATATTACCATTGCATACTTCACAGACGGGGGCAATGTGGTCCCAACAAGGGACTAACATGTGACATACCCATCCTTGTTGCACACACTGCCAGCTGTGGATATCTGTGTGTATTGCTATGTGTGCTTGTGCCTCACACATAGCACGCATCACTGTGGTAGTAATATAGGGGACATGTCTTTACATACATATGTGTTTGTGTGTGTGTGTTTGTATATATGTAGACATGCGCATATAGGTATATATGTTTATATATGTGCAGATACATGTGATGTTGTATATATGTGCACATATATATGTCTGCACATGGATATCTGTATATTTGTGGAATACATGGTGATAGACATATATATCTTTATATATTATACATGTGACATATGTACACATATGCATACTTATATGTGGGGTACATTCAGACATCAGCTCCACAATCTCACAACACTTTCCTGCACAGCTGCACTGTTCTGCCTTGCTACAGCACAGACAGGTGCCACATATGGACACAGCCTGACATAAGGGGGGGTATATGTAGAACTCGATTGCAGGTAACCCTATTACACACCTATAGCATTCTGGAATGCTACATTACAGATTAAACTGAGTATCCTGCCAGTTGCGGGCCATGTGTCCCATGTGTCCATCATAATGACATTACTTCCACCACCAACTATTGGCCACGTAATATACATACTTCCCATTACACAACACACACTATGATGGCTTACATCTTGTCAGTCAGTGCTGACCAGCACAACTGATGGCTATGGTCCACTACCCACAGGGACAGACACTATTGTCCATAGCAGTTGTTCAGTTGAACATCATCACAACAACACCTGATGGCACATATAAATCATTCCACATCATATATCCCATTATTATGGACCAGGTACTACATTCTATTACATGTATATATACTTCACATATCTGTTGTGGGAATGATGTCTTGATGAATGAATGCTGAATAAATGCCTTTGCCTTAGGTTTTATTTTTTGAAGTTTTTTTCTTTAGTTCTTTCTCCTTCTCTCTCTCTCTCCAATACATGAAATGAGCTGCTTTGAATAGATTGCAGCATGGCTTTAGTAGGTGATGCACATGATCAGGTGATGGCCTCTACACCAGTGTCCACCACTTGCTAACTGCATGCAGCCTGCTGTGTAATACTTCCAATTACCACTGTCATGGCAACCACCTACTATAAATCCCTACATCATGTGGGCATGGTCCCTTTACCTTTCCTGTGTGGTGGACATCCTTCCTGTGTGTGGGCATCAGTGTTACAGACAGCAGGTAGCAATACCTCTTACAGGAGATCTTGCACACTCAGGCCAGCTACATATTTGTAGGAGGTTCCAGAACTACAGACAGAGTGTGAGTAGAGTTATGTTATGCTTTGTATAGTACTGGTGTTACAGGGTTTGTGTGTACATACTAATTTACCTTGGAATGCAGTCTGTCTGCATAGCTCTCAACTGTGAGCCTATCTTTTTGATGGCCAGAAGTGTGCCTATCATGTTTTGTCTGTCCACCACACAGGTCTTGTGTCAGATATTTCACTGACAGTGTGTGTGTTGAGTGCTATCAGTACATGGCTACATCCATTTATGTTTCTAACCTCAAATCCCTGAGTAAGGGTATGTTGCAGACTATCCTGTAATACCAGCGACTTGCTTAGTGTAGGCATCCGTTTTCTACATATGGGCCTGTGTTCCAGCCTCTGTCCTCCACCTACATACCAAGCTTTGCACATATGACATGCTGTCAGGGGTTGTTCTGTAGTGGGCTGTGAGTATATCACACTGCCATTCCTGACATCAGTCCACTGCTGTTGTATCCCCCACACATATGGTGGGGCTGGGGCTATATATGTGTGGACTTCACCTACACATTACATGTGTGCCCTTATGCACTCCAGAGGCCAGTGTATGTAACAGTGGTATATGCTCCTGCATTATTGAGTCTAGGGGGGATGCACCATAAATAACCTAGGCTGTTACAAAATGTGAGGGCATTAGGGGTGACCTGCATTAAGGTATCAGGATGTACAGTACCATACAATTTACCTATATTTAACTTAGTTACATAAATTGGGTTAATGCAGGCCTACTACCTGTTGCCATACAGACTGTTCTGTTTGTCAGTGTGCTTGTGTTGCCTTGTTATGTAACAGTTACATCCCATTGTGTCAACTGAAGTCTTTACCATCTAGTGATTGTGTACAGAGGGTAGATAGAGGCTACTGAACTATACACCTGCATTACTTACTATTGATTGTTTGGTATGCTGTGGCCCAGTCTGTCTTTACTATTGTACTATTTGAAGAGCTTAGCCTGGACACCCACATTTGTGAACCTTTCCAGACTACTGTATTAGTATAACTGTTTCACAGTTGCATTACTATGTTTATATGGATCTCAATGTCTGAACAGCTATATGGCATGGCATATAAAACTGCAATAATACACCAATAAAGGTTTTCCATTTATGCAAACCGGTGTGTGGTGTTATATCCTATGACCTCTATGTTGGTATATGTTGCAGGCAACAATTGTCATTTGTATGGCTGGCTCATACAGTGTCCTTTTGTTAAGGTGCTAACTGTAGGCATAGTTGCTGTTCCATATGGTGTGCACCTTCTGCATATGTATCTTACTATACATATCTCTGCGTGTGTATGTGTAGTCACATATATATCCATATCTATATATAGATATATATATATATATATATGTGTGTGTGTGTGTGTGTGCGTGTGTGTGTGTTTATATATATATATATATATATATAGATATAGATATGAATATCTGTATCTGCATATATGTGTCTGTGTATATGTATCCTGGGGATGTTGATAGCTTCCACATTGTACATTTCCTATGGGAGCCAGATTGTACTGCATGATATGTTACCAATACCAACCTGACATCATACAGGTGGGATGTAGTACTGTTAACATCTTGTGCCCATGTTGTGTCAGGTCCTGGTTATGGGATCTGCAACACTTGGTTGTGTGCTGCATGGCGGACGTGTTTGGCTGTGGAGGGTATACCTATTCGTACAAGATGTATATTGTTTGGGGCCTCTCAACCCCATTAACGGTGCGTGTGAACATATATGTTTTAGCTATTTTCCCATTGCTTTCTACAGATGTATGTCCATATATACCTATATATATATATATATATATATATATATATATATATATATATATATATGCTTACATAAATATAACTATGTCCGAATATACCTACATAGATGTATATATCTGCTTACATACATGTAACGTGCTGTATATATTTAGACATATAGCTGTAGACATATATTTCTATAGATGTAGGCATTTGCATGTATATATATTCATATATATTTATATATATGTATATATTCCTCTCTCTCTCTCTCCATATATATATATATATATATATATATATATATATATATATATATATATATATATATATATATATATATATATACATATTTAGATATGTTGTATCTGTTTAGATATTAATATATTTACACACACACACATACATCTAAATGTTGGAATACATTATCTGTACTGTTGACTGACTGGGCTGGATGATATGTTTGTGAATACATCAGGGTTAGGTATATCATGAAACAGTTACATAGCAAACAGAACACGTGCATATGTGGGACCACAGTGGTAATAAGAACAGCACGCAGGTACATTGATGGTACCATGCCACTAATGTTGGAATAATACAATATGGCACATGCATGGGAACCATTAATATATTTATCAAACAATTGGACATTATCAGAACATAGGTGTCATTGCATACCAGTTGGGGTGGGTATGTTGATTATTGTTGGAGATATGGTGGGGGGAGAGAAAGATGTCAATTAACAACTAGTATATTCCTGTAGTCCACATTACTTTCCTAGTTAGTACTGTTATCTGTACCTTACAAGTTTTACTACACTATCCTATAGCCTTAGTTTGGACAGTGATATGGCTGTCGTCATCGTTATACATGTACTGGTTTTACCTGCAGTATACACCTCTTACCTGGTGTACCTGTGGAGGGAATATTTGTTAACACTAACTCTTTCTACACATACTCCCAGATTCCAGGTTGATGTTGTGCACATAGCTATCCAACTCTTTCTGCACAGACTCTGGCCATGTGTTGACCACATGCTGGTGTGTCGGGACATATCTAGAATATTGCCCTCTTCCACCTTTAGTGACTTGACACACACATATACATGCTTTCCTACACAGTTATATTATGTAGCACAGTGTGGGAGACAGTGATCAGTGATACTTTATTACTCAGTGAAATTGCAACACTCACAATTCCCTACAATACCAGAGTGAACAGTACCAGTGCAGTTTATAATGGTCTGTATTTTTCAGCACAGTGTTCGTATCCAACATACCTGTGGGAGCAATGTTTGTTAGCACTACGTGACTGTTGCCACACAAACTTCCAGATTACACATTAGTATTATACACATACATCTCACTCTGTTACTGTACACACTCTGGTCACAGCGTGACAACATGGGAGTGTAGATAGAACATACATGAAATATAACTTTCCTAATAGTTTTGGGGGTTGCTACAGTGACAGGTTTCTTCTCATAGGTGTTTGACAATCACTTGTATTCCCTGTTTGCTGGCTAAACATCTGGGATCATCCCACAGACTTAACAGGGGGACAGGGAGCAGATATGGGCCCATACACTGGACATTCTGGCCTCATCTGTACAGTTATGGGGGTATGATTCTATATGCAGCCTACATCCACTCCCAGGATTCAGACCATGGCTGTGTCTGCTACAACTTAAACACCATCCATCACAGTTGTGTCTGGTATATAGATATTGCTGTATATCTCCTATCTGCTTTCTGTCTTATCAATCCCCTGTGCTTTTGCATTCTGACCTTGTATTACAACACTCTTATACAGATTTCCTAGACAGTTATATGTTGTAGGACAGCGATGTGTGATACCTCATTATTCAGAGCAACTGCATCAGTCGCACTGCCATACAATACCAATGTAAACAGTACCAGGGTATCATTCTTGTATTTCTGGGCACAGTGTTTGTATCTGACAGACCTGTGGGAGAAATGTTTATTAGCACTACCTGAATGTTCACACACACAGTACCAGATTCCACATTACTATTATGCATATACATCTCACTCTGTTACTGTACACACTCTGACCACAGCTTGACAAGTTGGGGTGTAATGGGACATACATGGCATCTTAGTCTCATAAGGTATTGGGGAGTTGCTAGTGTACCAGCTTTGTTCTCATAGATGTGTGTCAATCAATGGTATTTCCTGTTTGCTGCCTATACGTCTGGGATCATCCCACTGATTCCCCAGGGGGACAAGTTGATAGGCAACAGATATGGGCCACTTTACTGGACATTCTGGACATATCTGTACAGTTGTGGGGTATGATTCTGTATGCAGACTACTACCACTGGCAGTATTCGAACCATGGCTGTGTGTGCTAAAAAGACAACATTTCACATCTCAATTGCATGTGGGTTTTCTTGTCTGCATTTTCACTGTTTACTGTCTATGTGTCTCTCAGTTGTACTACATGGCCTCTGGGGATTACACCTGTCATATACAGGCATTCCTACACATTCAATTTATGGTGCACAGTGTGGGTAACAGTGGTTAATACAATAGTACTATTACATGATTGCAAATCTACATTACCGTATGATACCAGAGTATACACATGCAGTCCAGCAGTTAGACCTTTATTGTCAGGCTGTTACACTTTTATTGACACACAAACAATATGAGACTTTTCCTGCCATATTCTCTAGTGTATGCAATACTTGTCTTGAACAATACTGGTTTTATACAGGCAATTAATTTACTGCTACTTTTAGTTTTATTTCCTATGACAGTAAATGCATGAGTATTACTGACCTGCCTCAGGTCGCAACCTCACCAGGTGACTGACATGGGCCTCCTGGTTCATGGCCCGCTCCATTGCAGCGGTGGGGTACATAAAAGGAATATTTAGCCATACCTTTCCATGATATACCTGAGCTGGCAATTATTACATACATAGTGGGGTGATACTTACACACAGCTGGAACATCCCCTGCCACTCTAGCCTCTTGGATCAACTGGTCCAAGAGGTCCTCCTTACACTGCTTCAGGTCAGCATAGTGATGCCTGACATGCTCACCAGTTTGGGGTATGCCAGTGGCACTGGTGATTTCACGGGCGAGATGTTCCCAGGCCTCCACCTTATATTGGGAGCCCTGGTACTGGCCCTGCACAGCAGTCTCTGATCATGGTCTTTGACAAGGAGTCCTGCTATGACTCTGAACTCCTGGATGCACCAGCACTGCACCCGAAAGTGCACACCTTCTCCCCTTACTACCATTGTGCCTGCAAGGGAAAGCTACAACCAGTTATGAGATGTATTCCTGCCTTTTTGGTTTAAGTAGGGCCAATTTCCCACACTTTTCCATGATTGGCCAGTTTTGAAAAGGCTAGGCCATGGGCAAACCTGTTTACCTAGGGTTGGCATTGTTTAAATGGGCATAATACTGGGCACATTGAGTTAGCTGGCCCACACATTGCTTACACCTCCTATGCTGGCCTGTGCAATGCTTAGCATTGCTTACATTAGACTTTGCATTACAATTCCTTTTTGGCATTGAGTTATTATTCATTACACCATATATGTATGCCTGGTATCCATGCTTCATGTGTACATACACTGTATGGGGTCCTTGTATTTTATTGGGGACTTCAACACTCTATCACAATTATACCTGACTTCTGGCCTTACTGCTGTACTCCAGTTCACATATTTATGTTATGTAGTGAGTTAAGGCACATATGTCAGTATATTGATTCATAGGTTCATAGGTTCATAGGTTCATAGGTAGGTACTAGGCTATCTGCTCGAAGGCATTTATAAGCCTAGCCAGAGTGAGTCAGCTTTCACCGTCCCATTGATTAATTTACTGAGCCTCTGTCAAAAAGAGCCAATGAAGTGATCCCAGGGGTGTATTTACTGTTACCCTTCCACTCGTCAAGGTTTCTGTTGAAGAGTGTTAGTGAGGGGCTTTGCCTAATGTACTTAGGAATTTTGTTCCAAAGCATGGGGATTCTCTGTGACAGGAATCTATCCTTCCAGCATGTTCTATTTATTGTTGTGGTGAGGTTTAGCTCATTAGAGTGAGTGGCTCGCAGTGACTTGGATTTCTTTAGGTGGAGCAAGTCTATCAATTCTGAGTTGGACATCACCTCTGAGTATATGCCACTGAGTACAGCTTGAGTTTTTCCAGTTGGGCTGCATAGGACATATGTTTGAGACCAGTAATCCTCTTGGTGAGGAACTTTTGTGGTCTTTCCAGCTGTTGGAAGTGTCTTGTGAGGTACATCCCAAACGGGGCATTGTACTCTATGATGGGTCTGATGAGTGACGAGTAGAGAGGCACTATAACCTCTTTATTTCTAGATGCGAACCCTTTGGTAATTAGATGGGCTGCATAGAAGGATTTCCTAACTACTTTGGCAATATGATTGTCAAAGGAGAGATTACTATCAACCTGGGTCCCCAGATCTCTTATTACATCTTCTGTATTAAGGGGACTACCACCTATGTGGTAATTCATGGGTGTTTTGTTTTTCTGAAACGGGATGACTATGCATTTTCTGGCATTTAGCTTAAGATCATGACTTTGACACCAGGTGTCCGTCTCAGTAAGGCCATTTTGGAGAATGTCCGTGTCAGCTGGAGAGTCAATTATGGCTCCCAGTTTGCAGTCATCAGCGTATTTGGTTAGCCATAGTCCTCCTGTGTTTGCCTGTACTTCTGAGAAGTATATGCCAAACAGTAGGGGTCCCAGGACCGAGCCTTGTGGAACACCACTTGTGACTGGTTTAGAGTCGGACCTGGAGCCCGCTATTCTTACCGTGTGAGTTCAGTCTGTAAGCCAGTTGGCAACCTATCTCGTGACATAGGGGTTTATGTTCAGGCTGGTGAGTTTTTCTATAATTCCCGAGTGGGGAATGGTGTCAAAAGCCTTGACGAGGTCAAGGTACGCTGTGTGAACTACCTTCTCCTCATCTATGGCCTTGGTGACTGTCTTGAAGAAGTCAACCAAGTTTAGTAGGCATGATCTGCCCTTAACAAAGCTGAACTGGGTTAGGCCAAGTGTTTGGAGGTTCCCAATGTCTTTGTTAATGAGTTCCATGATGATGTGCTCCATAGCCTTGCAGACCAGGCTAGTCAGGCTTATGGGGCGATAGTTACCAGGGTCAGTTGTGACCCCTCCATTGTGGAGCAGAATAACCGTTGCTGTGCACCATTCTATAGGCACACAGCCTGTAGAGAGGCTGAGGTTGAACAGTGTGTTTAGGTGGGGGGTTAGTTCATTCTGTAGTTCGTGCAAGATGCAGCCTGGGACACCATCTGGCCCTATTGGTGCTGAGCTTTGGCTTTTGAAAGGGCTGTTTTCACCTGTGTGTCTGTGATTTCCGGGACACTACAATTTTCCGGTATTGTTGTGGGCCCTTTTGGGGGTGAGAAGGGGGTGAAGTTTGCACTGAATCTATCTGCCAGGATGTTGGTAATATCATTGGGTTCAGTATATTTTGTGCTATTTTACACTAGCTCAGAGCATATCTGCGAGTTGCCACTTAGATTCCTGATAGATAAAGAAGGCTTTGTGGTTATCGTTCGAATCCTTGGCTATTTTTCTTTCAAAGTTAGCCTTGGAGGATTTTATGAGGGACCTTAGTTTCTTACTGATACTGATCAAGGATGTCTTTCCTTCTTGGGATTTGCTTTTTTCTGAACTAGTTTCCTCCTTCTATTGTATAGCCTGTTTATGGCAGGGGTCCACCAGACTGGTTTCCTTCTCTTAGGGGAGTGAGTCTTGGTTTTGCTAGGGATGGCATGATCCATGCATCCTTGTAGGTGCTCATAGAGTGCATTTGTAAAGGTTCCTGCATCTTGGACACTGTTATCCTTTAGCGTGGGGGCTGTGAAACCTACCACCTCTGTCTTAAGTAAGGTGAAGTTTGCTATAGAAAAGTTTTTCACTTTGGTTTAATTGGTTGGAGGTGGTGCTGTGGTGTGGACATCCAGAGTGATTAGTTTATGGTTTGATCTAACCAGTGAAGGGTTGACCTCTGGTGTGGAACACCTGTCGACCATGTTGGTGATGACCAGGTCCAGTATGTTTTCACCTCTGGTAGGAGAGATTACCAGCTGATCCAAGGCATTTGAGTTGATAAATTCCAGGAAGCGCTGGACCTGGGAGTTTGTACTTGAGTAGTTTTCCCAGTTAATGGTAGGGTAATTGAAATCGCCCAATATTAGGGTGTTCGGTAGGACCTTCATGTTTTCCAGTGTCTCCAGAAAGGTGGAGTGGTGGTCCTGGGTCATGGAGGGTGATCTGTAGCAGGCCACAATTTGCATTGCAGATTTGCCTGATGTTAGTTGCACATGGATGATCTCGGAGGTATCATGCTGCGCCACTAACCTGGAGGTGTAGGTATCCTTGATGAATATGGATACACCCCCTCCTTTTGTGTTTAGGTCCATGTTCTGTCGCCAAAATATGTGGTATGAATTGTAGCCCGGTAGTGCTGGGGTGCTCTGTGGAGCCTTGAACCAGTTTTCAGTTACTGCACAGATGTCAATGTTCTCCATACTGAGGAGTGCTTCGAGCACGTGCATTTTGAGATATAAACTCCTGGCGTTGAGTAGCATAACCCTCATTTTTTTTATTTGTGCTGTTTACGGAGGTGGGTTTGACTTTTGAGCCTTGCCTAAAAAAGGCACTATGGGGGCAGCAAGAGCCTTGGCCAGTATTCGAAAGCCTAGGGGTGGCAGGTGCAAGCCGTCTCTTGCGAAGCAATGAGGCCTGTCGAGCATGTCGTCCCAGGCTGACAGACACTGGATCCCCTTTGAATGACACCAGAAGCTTAGCCAATTGTTGAAATTGATCATTTTTTCTTTATACTGCAGTATCATTCTTGGTGAGGCCAGGATGCTACTCAGGGTCAGGGTCATACCCGCCTTAGCTACATGATCAGAGATCTCTTCCATGTCTCTTTTCATGTAGTCCAGGGAGGTACGTCTCAGGTCATTCACACCAACATGAACAATGACAGAGTCATATCTGTACTTGTTCTGGAGTGACCTGAGTGCTTGTGTTATGTGGCGGATTCTGACTCCTGACATGCAGTTAACAGTAACCTTCTCCTTGTCCAGCCTAGTGAGTGGGACATCAGTGTGCCTGACTATAGATTCCTTTCACAGGTTCAGTTTGGTTTTCCTGTGGTGAAGACTTGTTTGCTCATACCTCATTTTTCAATACTTCTATGATGGCTTGGAGGTTAACTGCTGTGACTATGTTGTATAGGGTCCTGGGTTCGAGACCTACATGGTTGTTTGTTTTATTGATGGACAGAACAAGAGCCATTGGATACAGAGTGATTAAGGCACTTTTGAGAATTTGTAAGCGGGTTTGTATGCTTTTGCATGACAGTAAGCACTGCTAATCTGCTGTTACATCTGCTTACAGAGAGTTAGCTTCAGAATTGCTTAACCAGTGTAGGCATTGCTTAACGCCACGCGAATGAGCTTAAGTTCGCCTACTAGTGCTTTAATGTGCTTACTACTGCTTACTGGTGATTAAACCTGCTTACTACTGCTTTATTCATTATGTCACTGACACTTCACATGTGCATTTACTGCAGTACTCCAGTTCATAAAAAGTACGTTATTAGTGGGTTATGCAACATAAATATTAGTCATAACGTGCTTTGCCATGGAAAATGGAATGTGCTGCAATGGGACTCAAACCAGGAATGCTGCTCGTAAGGCGAATGCTCTACCCACTACACTAATGCTACGCTTCTTCATTTGCATATATCTTCCTTGTTATCCTCTTCAGCTATTTAAGCTGCATTAACCGTAGCTAAGAGATGGGCGCACCCACACACCTATGGTTAGCTTTAACAGGATTTTAAAATAAAAATAAATACAGGGTTTGTTCATTTTATTTGTGATTACTTGCTGTTGTACATGAGGTGGAATTCTGGTGGGGATATGCGGACACCTATAGGCAGTCTCTCTCATTTCTTACCCCTTTCTGATGTTCTTCGTTGTGGGGGCGTGTATATTCTGAGAGCTCTGCTCTCAGACACACCCCCTGCACTCTTACATTCTCTGTGAAGAGTAGAAGCTCAGGCAGCACACCTCATTACTATGCATGGCGCGCTGCTGTCCTGCTCCTAAATGGCCCCCTCTGTGCAGGACTAAGCTAGTCCTGCACGGAGGAATAGTAAATCTGGGGGATGGTCTCTGAATCAAGTTTCCCAGACTTATGGAGAAGTTTATCTACATGGAAAACAAGAGAATGACTCTTCTTCCAAAAATTCTGTAGAATAACAAAAGTATAACACAGTCGTGAATGCATTGGTAGTCTGTTTGAATTAGTGCATATTATTTCAAAAGTCCAGTTTAGTATTTCTTTTTCACTGCACAAACAATACTTCCAGATACCATTTTTTCTCCTTTAACACTTTTTACCAAAGAGGCAAAGGTAATTCCATCAGTTTCTCTTTTACAGCACAACAACTTCTATCCATTTTCCAGTGTTCAAAAGCACTGTCCAGACTACTTTCATCCTTCAGACTTAACCCTCTGGGGATTACTCTTCAGAACCCCATCTAGATGCAGAGGTAATCTAACTCTCTGCAGTGGTAGAGGTTAGTGTATCCCAAGAGGAACTGCCTTATAATTAGCTGTCATGCAGGGCCTCTCTGTGGTTGGTGTGTTTGTCTCAAACACTCTTTATTTCTCTTGTTTGACACTCACATGGTAAAGCCAACTCCTACTAATGTAAAACTAGAGGATTCAACATCAGAATAAAAAAATATGTGTTTAACTATGCAGCAGTATATCTCAGTCACTTTTTACTTTTTTTCAGATCATTACAGATTATCTTGCGCATGCACTAGCTGCATGCAGAACATGTTTGCTTTTGTTTGCTATTGCAGCTTTAGCTGCGCTGAGTTTTTTCAGTTTTTCAACCACCTTCTTTCCTTGAGACTAAGCATGACTAACATGTTAAACCTATGCACACTTAAACACATAAAGTTTTGCAAGACCTTGATATTTATCCATAAGATAGTATGCAGACAGGTGGTATGTTCCCAGTAATGTCAATTTTCTATACTAATATAGATAATTACAGGACTGAAGAACAATATGAATTCCATAAGGTATAAATTACTGTATCTAAACGACATATGCCATCCAGCAACAAAGGAAGTCTTTCTCCATTCAGTACACACTCCAAACTCTGGTAAATCTACAAATAGATTATGTAGTGTATTTTTCCTGATTGTATAAAAAATAAATAAATGTGTGCCATTTTTATGGTTCCCTTGCATCTCTTGAAGTGTGAAGCATATGCGTTTCATTGTGAACAAGTTTAGCTTCCAGATGCTTAACTCTCTGACTGATGCAGGTGAAGTTTCTAAGCAACAATTACAATGTGTGTCTTCTTTTACCTTTTTCCTGTATTTGTGCAATTCTGGAGTTGGTATCAGTAAGTTCAGGGTTGCGGGAAGCTTACCCATCCCTTGTAGGATGGTGCAGGGGTGTCAGTTCCCCCTGGAAAAACACATCAATTTTTTTCATATGGTTGTGCTCCTGACAAGTAGACCTCAAAGAGGTGAGGCTTTGTTGAACTGACCATCAAGTACTCATATTTAAAGCCATTTTAATAAAATTTTATTTTCTAAACAGATGCAAGCAGTAATGCTAAAGGAAGAGGATATAAATTTCAGTCTAGGACAATAACTGTTTGTTGTGAATTTCAGATCTTATGAAAGCATATCATCCAGGTGGAATGATTAATTCAATAGAATTCTTTAAAGCAGTTTGGTCTTTACTTTTTTTCAAATCATTACAGATTAGCTCAGTCAAAAACTGGCCTCAGGAGGTATTATAGGTTCATAGGTAGATACTAGGCTATCGGACCAAAGGCCTAAGTAAGCCTAGCCAAAAGGTTCCCTGACTTATGCCACTCAAAGAAGTTATTTTCCTGTGCCCCTGTTGAGCAGAGCCACAGAAGTGTTCCCTGGGGTGTATTTCCTATTTCCCATCCACTCATCAAAATTTTGCTTGAAGAGTGCTAATGAGGAACTTTGCTTGGCATAGATGGGTAGGTTCTTCCAGAGTATGGGAAGCCTCTGGGACAGGACTCTATCCCTCCAGCATGTCATGTTTATTGTGGCGACAAGGTTTAAGCCCCTAGAGCATGCAGCTTGGAGGGATTGGGATTTCTTTAGGTGTAGCATGTCCAACAGCTCTGGGTTTGACATAGCTTTATTTGTTAGGCAGAGATCACCTCAGAGTAGGTGATATGCTATGGAGTAAAGCTGGAGTTTTTTGAGACAGTCAGTGTAGGGCATCTGTTTGAGGCCAGTAATCCTCTTTGTGAGGTACTTCTGTGGCCTTTCCAGCTGCTGCAGATGTCTTGTGAGGTACATTCCAAAAGGGGCATTGTACTCTATAATGGGTCTAATGAGTGTTGAGTAGAGGGAAACAATGACCTCTTTTTTCCTGGATGAGAACCATTTTGTGTTGAGGTGTGCCACTTAGAAGGATTTCCTGACTACTGTGGCAATGTGATTATAAAAGGAGAGACTACTGTCCACCTGGGTCACAAGGTCTCTTATCACACATTTGGCATTAAGTAGACCTAACTATGTGTTAGTTAATGAGTACAGAGTTTTTACCAAAGGGGGTGAGACTGCACTTTTTGGCATTACTCATTATATTAGTTTATATACTAAGATTTGTTATTATATACTTCTTCTTTCAGCTTTTCCCGGTTAGGGGTCACCACAGCAGATCATCTGTCTGCTCATGATTGGCAATGGAGTTTTACGGTGTTGAGTTACCAGCCCGGCACCCAACTTTCCACAGAAGGCACGCACATACACACACTCATGCCTAGGGACAATTTAGAGTATCAAGTCCACCTACAGCGTGTCTTTGGGATGTGGGAAGAAACCGGAGCACCAGGAGGAAACCCACGCGACCATAGGGAGGACAT
This sequence comes from Protopterus annectens, assembly GCF_019279795.1. NCBI lineage: Eukaryota > Metazoa > Chordata > Ceratodontiformes > Protopteridae > Protopterus > Protopterus annectens. Next base: position 790,018,596 of record NC_056727.1, read on the forward strand.
GCAGACTCCACATAGAAGGCATCCCAGCTGAGGATCGAACTGGAGAACCTCTTGCTGTGAGGTGGCAATACTAACCGCTGCACCACTGTGGCCGCCCATCTGTTATTATATACTAAGATCTGTTATTATATAATGCTAAAGCAGTATGTTCTTTGTTTTATGTTGTAGGTCACATGCAATTATACTTACATTTAGCTATATTTAGATACAAGGTTGCAAATTATATACATTATGCTATTCTTCATATGGTTCTGTAAATTAACTATAATATAGTGAACTTAAAATGAGAAATACATTCAGCTACAGCTGGATAAATTAGGTCCACTGCAGGTAATCTAGTAGACCACTAAAGGGTTAAAAGTAAAGGATTTCTCACAGGTGACTTCAAGAAGTTAAAAGAGTCACCTGAAAACTCATGCTAGAAAGTAATTATAAATGACTTAACAAAGTGATCTACAAGCACTGATGCCTCAGTCTCTAACCTGATTTTAAGGCCAGAAATGTTTGAATTTATAATGTGCATGCTTGACACAGAAATATTTAAGAGACTCACTGTTATCCAGGTTATTTTATATCTTCAAAGAATTTCTCACCCTCCAAAGTTATGTATTTGTTTATTTTATTTATTTAAATGTGTTATCTGGGATGAAGCACTGATCAAAAATGTTCTGCTTCAAGCTCATCCTGGATGAAAACATCTTTTTCTTTCAGCTGTTCCCATCAGGGATCGCTAGAGCAGATCAACTGTTTCCATTTCTTACTGTCCTCTGCATCTTGCTTTGTCATACCAACCACCTGTATATCATCTCTTACCATAACCATAAACCGTATCATAGATCTTTCGCTTTTTCTCTTACCTGGCAGCTCCATCCTTAGTATACTTCTCCCAATATACCCAGCATCCCTCCTCAGCACATGTCCAAACCAATGCAACCTCGCTTCTCTGGCTTTGTCTTCAAACCATCCAACCTGAGCTGACTCTCTAATATACTAATTTCTAATCTTGCCCATTCTCGTCACACCCAGTGCAAATCTTAACATCTTTAACTCTGCCACCTCCAGTTTGGACTTCTGTCTTTTTGTCAGTGCCACCATCTCCAACCCATATAACTTAGCTGGTCTCACTACCCTCTTGTAGAACTTCTCTTTCACTCTTACTGGTATCTGTCTGTCACAAATCGCTCCTGACACTCTTTTCTACCTACTCCACCCTGCCTGCACTCTCTTCTTCACCTCTTTTTCACACTCACCATTACTCTGAATTGTTGATCCCAACAATTTAAACTCATCCACCTTCTCCAACTCTACTCCCTGCATCCTCACCACTCCTCTGTCCTTCCTCTCATTCACACATATATATTCTGTCTTAGTCCTGCTTACCTTTATTCCCCTCCTCTCTAGAGCATATCTCCACCTCTCCAAGGTCTCCTCAACCTGTTCCCTGGTCTCAGTAGAAATAACAATGTCATCCGCAAATATCATAGTCCATGGGGACTCATGTCTAATCTCGCCTATCAACCTGTCCATCACCATTGCAAATAAGAAAGGGCTCAAAGCTGATTCTTGATGTAATCCCACCACCACCTTGAAAGCATCTGTCACTCCTACCACAGACCTCACCACTGTCACATTGCCCTCGTACATATCCTGTACCACTCTTACATACTTGTCTGCCACTCCCGACTTCCTCATACAATACCATAATTCCTCACTAGGCACTCTGTCATATGCTTTCTATAAGTCCACAAAGACACAATGCAACTACTTCTGACCTTCTCAACACCATCAGAGCAAACAGTGCATCTGTAGTGCTCTTTCCTGGCATGAAACCATACTGCTGCTCACTAATCATCACCTCCCTTCCTAACCTAGCTTCCACATCTCTTTCCCATAACTTCTTGCTTGGTTGATCAATTTTATCTCTCTATAGCTACTACAGCTCTTCACCCTTTTTCTTAAAAATCGGTATCAATACACTTCTTCTCCACTCCTCAGGCATCGTCTCACTTTCCAAGATTTCGTTAAACAGTCTGGTTAAAAACCCCACTGCCATCTTTCCTAAACACCTCCATGCTTCTACAGGTATATCATCTGGACCAACAGCCTTTCCACTTTTTATCATCTTCATAACTGTCCTTACTTCCTCCTTGCTAATCCGTTGCACTTCCTGATTCACTATCCCCACATCATCCAGCCTTCTCTCTCTCTCTCATTCTCTTCATTCATCAGTCCCTCAAAGTACTCTTTCCATCTGCTCAACACACTCTTCTTGCTTGTGAGTACATTTCCCTTGTTAATTCTTTATAGGATCATAGGATCATAGGAAGTTACTAGGGTATAGGCCCTGAGGCCCTTATAAGCCTAGTCAAGAGCTTAGCCCATGTTTTGTTTTGTATTTTCACCCTGGATGGCTAGACAGAGGGACCAATCTGGGAAAGATGTGCAGCAGGTTAGGGTAATACTCAAAAATAAGGTATATACAGGATAAAACTGATTAAAGCAAAAGAATAATTGCATCATGCATCCATGCATCTAAAATAAGTCTTGACTCATCTAAAGTATGCAGTAAATATTGCACTAATCTTCACTTGAAGTAAGTATAAAAGAAGTATTCATTACATAGATATAGGGTAAACTTTCTGGGAAGTCAAAACTACTTTTGATTGACTGCAGTATATAGGAGCTGAAGGTCAGAATAGAAAAGGAAGAGATGAGGGAGGGAAATGGTGCACATTTAAGCTACTTCCTATCTTCAGAAACTAAAAGTATTCTAAGAATCGCGCAAACCCATCTGTCTGCTGTACTGCAATGGTGATACAATTCACTACAGTGTTGTTTCTACATACCCTTATTGATTGATTAAAATGTTGTTGTAATCATTCTATAAGTGGCTATATGAACTTGGTTGGTATGTCTAAGCATTCATAATTATTCTGTAACTCTGACTCAAATGACCTGTGTTTGCAAGTGAGGTGTTAATAAAGTTTACTGCTTTTACCTGTCTTCAAAATGCCTGTGCTTAATTAAAAGAAACTGCAGTGTTTTGCTTATCATTATAATATAAATGCAAAGCTGTATAGGTATTAACTAGACAGATTATACATAAGGGAACAATTTCATCATTAAACAAAAAAAAGAGCACTTGAAAGGGTGTTACAAGAATGTTTATTTTCTGATCCTCACAGAACATCAAGCCCCAGGATGCTTCATTTACTCATCTGCTGGTCTGTATTACATGAATAGTTAGCACCCTACCTTTCATGTGTGTGTGTGTGTGTGTGTGTGTGTGTGTGTGTGTGTGTGTGTGCGTGTGTGTGCGTATGCGTGTGCGTGTGTGTGTGTGTGCGTGTGTGTGTGTGTGTGTGTGTGTGTGTGTGTGTATGTGTGTGTGTGTGTGTGTGTGTGTGTGTGGCATACCTTGTTAATCTTGGTTGGAAAATTTGTGAGACTCAAGCTCCAGTTGTTGCCATCTATAGTGGTCATATATTTTTCTTAACCTTATCCTTGCAAACTGAAGCATTATATTGCATCATGTCCCTTTGAGCATTCATATTCCTCAGCCAAGTGCACATCCCTGGCTCATGCTGGAAAAATACCAAGTACAAAAACTGTGAACTTATATTAACTATTACAGTTTATATACTACTTCTATGTAAGTGATTACATACCATGCAGTGAAAGCCACCCCATGAACTGCAATTATCTAACCTGCAAACTCAGAATGAAAGATAATTCAAATGCACAGACTGAAACATCTGAATTACAAAACCATACATATGTTAACAAAACTGTGCAGGTTAGCGTATCCCTTTGAAGGGCAGCAAACATTGACACAGAAAGCTATACAGATGTATAGTATTTGCAGTTTTTTGGTGTCCACATATGAGGACACCTGTTGTAGACATAAAAAGAAAGTAAAGGTGTGAATAAGAAAGTAGGAAAAAAAGGATAGCATATGGGAGTTTTCAATGTGGGAGAAGGAGAGCAAATTCTTTTTTTTTTTTTTTTTTGTTGGGATAGGGCCTCATTTTTTATATGGAGAGAAGGAAAGCAGGGAATGGATTAAGGGGAAGCAGGGTAGGAAGGGGGTTATAGTAATGTGGAAAGAAGACAGAGCAGCACAAAAACAGGGTAGAAGTGTAAGGATTAGAATGAGGGCACACAGGGTAAATGGAGACAAGGAAATGTTGTAAACAAATGATGATGTTGATATTAAATTATGCACAGTGTATGGAATGTGACAATGGCAAGGGAGCACAAATGGCTGGGAATACAGTATATGGAATGAGCACAACAGTATCCAGGCCTTAATAGTTACATTAGTATTAGATCACATTTAAAGAAACGTAAATATCATTGACCTATTTACTTTTTGGTTATTTAAATACATGGATATGATTTATTGTAGCTGAAGGTTAGAAAAGTTGTTATGTATACATCATATGTCTAGATTTTTGGATCTCTTATATTGATTATTTTACAGGTCTATCTATGGTGATAAAGAACCATGATAGTAAAAAATTGACCATTATATATATTCATCAGATATATGTTCCTTCATTGCACACCATGCTCTAAGTCACTTTATGTACATATATATTATTAAATGATAAAGAGGTTATATTATATATGTATTTATTGGTATTTATATAGTCATTAATTCATTTATTTATTTATTTATTTATTGACTTATTTATACATGAATATAGACGCATATTTATATATCATTGCTGTTTTTAACTTTTTTATATAGGAATTGTTTTAATTAGTCATTTAACATTCATCTCATTAGATTTTCATTTATGGTCGTTCATAGAAGTCCCACATTCAGTTTATTTCATTATATTATACATCAGTGAATACCCCGGTCAGCACCCGGTGCATAGCTAGTGCAATTTGAATAAACAGATATACTTAAAATATGATTTTATAATATATATTTACAGTTTTTTATATGAATTTATAGTTGCATTGAGACAATAGTTTGTTGAACGCTATCTCATACAGTGTTAGTATAACGAATACAATGATTTTTCGTTGAAGGAGTGCTGCATAGTGATACTGTGTAGGATAGCTTTAAACAAAGTATGCAAGTTTATTAAATAATTGCAGCAATGAAGTCATTAAGTAATTAAGCCTCTTTGGTATATAAAGAAGGTGCTGCGACAATGTTTTATACATATCTGAAGAAGCGTGCATTGGAAGCACGCGAAAGCGCTTATTCCTGTGGATTTTATGTGAAATAAAGCTCTGGTACATCGTTCGTGGTGTTGATCTACTTCTTTTACTGCATCATACAGAATCTGCTGAGGTGACCCCTGTCTGGTATACAAAACAATCCAGACCCTGCCTTAATGGGACTGTTGCACATCTGGAATACAAGGCACACGCTCTCAACCTGTAGGTGCAGCATCAACCTGGGCTGTGATATCAGTGCTGCTTGTTGTTATGACAGATACTTGTACCACACACTCCCACATCTGTGGAACACAATCCCTGTCAACAGCAAGCCAAGTGGGTCAATACCCCTAGTGATGTGCTCCCTGTATAACTGCATGGGAAACCCAAAATACAGTCCTGTGATCCCACCTGTGTCCCTGCTGGAAAGAGGGTCTGAATGCTGAGATGTTGTAACATGGGCTACATTCTCATCTGTGTGGGTTATAAGGGCTTCAGGACCAATACCCTACTAATGTGATAGCAACCAATCAACCTATACACAACTGTCTGTCAGTGGTTCACCACATTACTCTGTAATGATCTGTCACTACCATACCTGGAAGTCACAGTGCTATGTAGAATATACTACATATATAATGGACATTTTTGCACAGAAGAATGCACTCTGTACCTGCACCCATACCTCCCAACCTCTGACAGCAAGACGTCTGGACAAGGTCATAAATAAAAGTGGGACAATGGCACAATTATAGGCATGTGTTGTAAATATTGCCCTTAAATTCTGAGAAAGTTGGTAGGATAAGGGGTTTTGAAACACTAATGTCTGTAATTATTTTGTAACGTCAGTCTTCAATTATATGCAACTAATTTGCCATAAAAACACAGTTTATGTAGACTGGACAAAACTTCTAGATAAAATCCTGGACAATCTGACAAAAAATGTGCAGTTGAGAGGTATGGCCACACCAGGATATGAACTTTCAGGTAATAAGAATACCACACAAGCAGGAGATCTCCAGTCAGTATATCACCAAGTTGCTGGACTGTTTACACAGCTTCATCAGTCAACTGGCTGTAGCCACACCTCTCAACTGGCCTTTTTGGGCAAAAATGTATATAGTTGGGCTCATAATATTGGTTTGTGCATCATACATCTTGCATTTCTCTGGTAAAGCACTGTGATGATCTGAGGATGTCTGTCACTAGGTAATGACACAATGCATTGCAGTGTCAGACTTCAGATATGTCAGAAAATGTCTGCTAAAACAAACCCAGTACCTGTAGGAAAGTCCTGTTTACATTTAAGAGGTATGGCTGTATCACACAAAACCCTGAACCAGAGTACACCTATCTCTGGAATGGAGTCCCACTCTCACTATAGAAGGTCACACTGGGCATGCTCCTACACTTAGAGAAGCACATGCCATGTTTGAACCCACATCAGACTATATAACTGTATTGTGCATATATGTATTTGCATACAGAGAGCTATGTACACCTTAACTGTCCCTACACACACCCATCAGACAAAATTACCCTCAGCTAGCTGTAGGTTGTCCAAATGTTGTATATCTGCATCTGTTTCATGTGATACACAGACAGTTCTGGGAAGTGCGTGTGTGTGTGTGTGTGTGTGTGTGTGTGTGTGTGTGTGTGTGTGTGTGTGTGTGTGTGTGTGTGTGTGTGTGTTTAGGCTGAAGTATTCTGAGGACATCCCCACCCAAAACAATTTCCAGTTCCCTACTTTGGCAGTCCTGTTGATGTCATTCCCCTTAGAAGCACCTTTGCACAGCTCCATCCCTACAAGCTCTGTGAAATGTGCAATAACTGTATAACAGTATAGTGCAAATAACTAAATAAGCAGTGGTTCTATTCCCCGTTCTGGCAAATGAGTGTGTGTCTAAGTGTGTATGTTTGTAGGCTGAAGTATTTTGAGGACTTCCCCACCCACAACACTTCCCAGTGCCATACTTTAGCAGTCATGTTGATGTCAGTCACCTTAGAAGTACCTTTGTGAACTTATCAGCTCTATAATCTCTGTAGAACATGAGATAACTGTGTAACACTATAATATAAATAACAAGATAGGCAGGGGTTCTATTCCCATTTCTGGCAAATGTGTGTATATGTTTGTAGGCTGAAGTATTTTGAGGAGTTTCCCACCCAGTACACATCCCAATGCTCAACTTTAGCAGTTCTGCTGATGTCATTTACCTTAGAAGCACCTTTGGGCACTTATCAGCCCTATAAGCTCTGTAGTGCATGCAATAACTGTGTAGCACTATAGTAAAAATAACTAGATAGACATGGGTTCTATTCCCAGTTCTGGCAAATGTGTGGAAGTCTGTATGTTTGTAGGATGAAGTATTTTGAGACCTTCCCACCCAGTGTCCTACTTTAACAGTCCTGCTATCATTCACCTTAGAAGTACCTTTGTGCACTTGCCAGCTCTGTAGTGCATGTGATAACTGCGTAACACTATAGTACAAATAACTAGATAGGCAAGAGCTCTATTCTCAGGTCAGGCAAATGTGTGTATATGTATATGTACATGAGTTTGTAAGTGTGTATGTTTGTAGGACGAAGTGCTTTGAGGACTTTCCAATCTACAACACTTCCCAGTGCCCTACCTTAGCAGTCCTGCTGATGCCATTGCCCTTAGAAGTACCTTTGGACAGCACCCAACCCTATAAGCTCTGTGGCATGTTTAATAACTAAGTAACAGTATAGTACAGATAAGTAGATAGGCAGGGGTTCTACACTCAGTTGTGCCAAATGTGTGTGTGTGTGTGTGTGTGTGTGTGTGTGTGTGTGTGTGTGTGTGTGTGTGTGTGTGTGTGAAGATGCTTGTAAGTGTATATGTTTGTAGAGTAATGTATTTTGATGCCCTTCCCACCCAGTACATTTCCCATTGTCATACTTTACAGGGGATCTTGATGTAATTACCTTAGATGTACCTTGTGACACTGTTAAATCCTATAAGCTCCGTGGCACATGTGATAATTGTGTAACACTGTAGTACACATAACACAATAGTTAGGGGTTCTAAATTCAATGCTGGCAACTGTGATACTGTGTGTGTGTGTGTGTGTGTGTGTGTGTGTGTGTGTGTGTGTGCGCGCGACTCACACCATCTCTGTGTATGTGTGTTTGGGTGAGAATGATATTCTCTGGGAGTGTGGGTTATACCATTTTGAGGCATGTACACCCAGTACAAGTCCCATTGCTCTACTTTACAAGGCCTGCTGATCTCATTCACCTTAGATGTACCTGTATACAATTTTCAGCCCTCTAAGCATGTTTATGGTGTGTGGCATGTACAATAACTGCATAATATTATAGTGGAATTACTTAGATAGGTAGGGGTTCTAATCTCAATACCGACAACTATAATAGTGTGTGTGTGAAGCATATCCCCTGTGGCTGTTGTGTGCAGGTTATACCATTAAAAGACCTGTTGACTCCCTACCATGACATTACTAAAAACCCTGTTAAGGGCATCTGGCTCACATGCACCATGTAACACTATACAGCCCATACCAGTCATCTGTACAGATGTACATGGGATATCCACATGTTTGCAACCTATATGTGGTCTGTGTCCCCTGAAAATGAGAATTCCTGTGATATCATTGCCAAATATGTCACAGTTACCATACAGACACACATGCCAGCATCAGACATCGTACCTGACTGACACATCATGCTGAAACAAAGTCTGTCACTCGATCACTTGTGCAGGTATGTAGGAGCAATAGACAAGACCAGTTGCTATGTCTGGTGGGTTATCCCACCATCCATGAAGGCATTTACAAGATTACCTGTTGTAAGAGGTTGTGTGTTATGTCCCAGGCATATAATCTATATGGAGCATGTCATGTGTACGCAGCACTATAGTACATACAAGTGGATACGTAGGGTTACTAATATGTCTATTGGTAACTGTGTATGTGTTTCTTTATGTGTGGCCCCTGTGGCTGTCTTCAGTGTGTGTATGTGATGGCTATACCATTTTGTGTGCCTCTTCCATCCTGTGAATTCCCCAAATGCTAACCTAGTGTCAGCTCATACAGATGTCCTCCACCATGCAAGCACAGATAAACACAGTTTTTAACACCAAGCCACTATGGTAGAATGGTTGTATCATCATGCATTGTACATTAATAGATGGGTAGGTCAGCTACTCTGATAAGTGTCACCTCCATGAGCATGTGTGTCTCAATACATGTTCCCATGCAGCAGTGTGTGAGTGTGTATGTCAGATGGCTCTAATATGTTAAGCGCCTTTGAACCCATCATTGGCAATCCAAACAGCCCCTGCAATTGTCACCCACTTCAACAGTGGTGGCAGACACTGCCACACAACAGTACCACTGTGCTTTCTGTGTTATGTATCTAGAGCTATCATTCATAAGACTGTGCAGGTAGGGGCTGTGTTCAGCCATTCGTCAGCTGCCCCATGTACAGGACTATGACTCTGTGTGCACTACCAGCATGAGAGGCCAGACATGCATATGAGATAGCAGACACACATGCTGGTGATTGTCAGGTTAGACTAACACAGGCTAACCTGTGACAGGAATACATACCCCAAATCTGTCATACACAGTACCAGGCATGCCCTCATCAACTGCATGATGGTTGAGTGGATGTGACAGAAATGGCAGGGGCAACAGGTACTGATAGCTGAATCTGTTGCAGTTAAAGTAATGGCTAAGCTTGTGAGGAACCTAGTGCTAGTACTCAAGTAACCTCCTCTGTATGTGAGCCTGTGGTCCTACAGAACACCCAGGTGACATGTATGAAGGTTAGGCAGCTGTGTTAGGTGTATGTATGCAAGGTCATACTGTCTGCCACAACTGCCCCTTACACACTGTTGTATGTAAACACACCTGGTAAACATGTACATATACAGTTGTACCTTGGCTATGAAAAGGTCACTGTCTTTCCACTCTGCCTTACTCAGCATTGCTACTTTCAGCAGGCACACAGCTTGCAGACACACAAACACCTGGAACACAACCAGAATACAGTACATGACACTACAGTCAGTCAGCAGTACTAACAGCAATAGTGCATCATGGCTAACAAGGTACATATACCTCAATGTGTACCCATAACTACTGTCAGCGGACAGCACATTACACAGCATGACATTGCTACACTGTACTATAGTCACTCTGTGCATCAGACCCATATGAGCATGTCCATACTTTGATGGTATAGATAACAGGGTTGTGGCACAAGTATCATCAAATGCACATGGTGTGGTGTTGGATTGTCAGAGGGTAAGCTGGGCCATATGGCTGACATCATGTGTGTGTATGTGTGCCTTGAAGGGTGATGTTTAATTGGGCCATGCAGCGGAGCTGTGTGTATCTGGTGGTGACTGGCCTGTGAAAGAGATATGTGAGTGTTTGCACACCATCAAGCAATGTAGATGCTCAACACAGGGCTATATTGGACAGCTGTGGAACATAGATGGCAAGATGTACAGTTCACCGTCTCCCAGCAGGGACGCAGTAACTGGTTCGGCCAGGAGTAGACCCAAGGACAGATGCAGAACTACTCCCTGATGGTGACAGCTGTCTGCTCAATCTGCATCCCTGATGGGACTGGCAAGGACAACGTGCCTATGGTGTGCTCCAGTGTGGTGTGGACAGCACCCTCCCCTTGGTAGTGCTGTTGGTACTGCCACTATGGGACTGTGAATGTGCACGTGCAAGTGGGCTCACAGCTGATCATGTTGCTGACCTATGTTCACCTGGCCAATGCCCTACTCTGACCACATACTCAAGCACAGAGATTGCACGGTCAAGCAGTGACAATGTCTCAACCCACTGTCTATCCACATTGGCAAGATGACGTATGGCATCACAAATGCCATGGAGGTCATCACGCATTCATGACCCTGAGCATCTGTCTGGCGTTGCAGTCAGTATGTGCCTGTGCCTCCATGACAGACTGTAACATGCATCTGGTGACACCTGCTGTGGCACTTGCAACACGGGCTTAATGGACAGCAGCCCACTGTCGAGCACCCCTCTCCATCTGCCTGTGTGTGACCTCACATGTTCTATGCCTATGGCTGGTGTCTATACTCACACTCACCATACTCAACACACTAGGCTGTTCCACGCCACCACCCTTAACCTGTCCATTATCTGTGGCTGCTGGGGACTGGGTATGTATGCGCATACTAACTGTGTGCGGGACATTGTGGGTGAAAACGGGATACCAAACAATGGCACAGATTCAGGAACCAACATCCCCACCTGTGCCTCACTATGACCACCATCATCTTGGGAATCTGCTAAGACACTGACATCAGGTTGTGAGAGAGAGGGACATCAACCCCTGTTTTCAACTGCAAGGGGAACACAACATATATAAATTAATACCCTACAGTATTATGTGTGCTGATACACTCACACACACACACACACACACACACACACACACACACACACACACACACACACACACACACACACACACACACACACACACACACACTCCTGGTACAGTCTGGCACAGCTGTGACACCTATGGGCCCTTCAGGGCAGACCTTACAGTAGTTCTGCCTGTCGCAATCCATCTCTTTCACTGCTACAGTAAGGCCTCAACAAAGGGTGACAAATCCTACTGTGTGATAGGCCTAATAGCAGAATGGTAATTGTGGTCAAGACCAAGGCTATTGGAGTGAGCTATTCAGTGTCACCAAGTGCATATGCATGTACTGTAAGAGCTAACTTACTGCTATACAGACCACACACAATGACAAGGTGTAATGATATGTGATGATAACTGATGAAGGGACAAGACTATACACTATCACTGCAGTACCTTCACAGTTCAGACACAGAGGGGTTAATTTCAGACAACATTGCAGGGCAGTCTGCAATACATACAGGAACATGTAAAGTACTAGGTGCATAGCCTCATAAGATGATACCAGGATGTTTTTCCTGATGCCCTCATAAGCCTGGCCCAGACTTTTGCCCATGTCCCTTCCAAGCCAGCACCCATTTCCCCCATTCAGCTGGGACACACATGGGATACAGGGAGGTCGTATCCATTTCCCATGTAGTCATCCAGCTTCTTCTTCAAGAGGGATATACACGTACTCTGCTAGACATGGGGAGGGAGTGTATTTTACAGACAGTGTATTGTGTGGGATACTACACTGTCCCGCCAACAAGTACTATACATGTCACAGACCAGGTGAGGGCCTTGCGTGCATGATGCATGAGTGGGGTTTGTCTTACAGATATGCAGAAATGCCATCGAGGCTGGTTTGGAAATGGCTTGTATGCCAGACATAGGTCACTTATGATCAGTCTGTATGAGACTGAGTACAGTGACAGGGTTTTCAGCCAACCTGTATTGGATAAGTGTTACAGACCCTGGATTTGTCTGGTCAGGAACCTCTGTGGTCTCTGAAACTGGTGCATTAGCATGGCAAGGTAAAAGCCAAAGGAGCCATTGTACTTGGTAATGCATCTGATAAGGATGGAGTACAGGGATGTTGCAGCCTCTTTGTTCCTGGATGGCATACCTATATTTGTGAGGCGGGCCATGTAGACAGCCTTTCATACAATGGTGCCCACACTGTGGGAAATTGTCAGGTTGCTACCAACCTCGGTGCACATGTCACCTCATACCTGATTGCATGCTTAGTACATTATTGCTGTCATAATTATTGTGGATGACATCTGCCACAGCAGGGTGAATGATGCCTCTCCTGGCATTCAGTTTGCGGAAATGCTTCTTGCACCAGTCATTAATTGAGTGAGGGCCTCTTTGGGGATGCTCACATCAGTAGGGGAATGTGAGAGAGTGGCCAGCTTTCAAGCATCTGTACACCTGGCCATCCACAGACCACTGCTTTTGTCCTGTACCTCAAATATGTATATCTCAAACAATACAGGCCCCCCAGACCGATCCTTGGGGTACACCGCTTTGGAAGACTCTACTATTAGAAGTGGGTTCCACTACTTTGACTGAGTGGATACTATCATTGGGCCAGTTAGCTACCCATCTGGTAAAATACAGGTTGATGCCTAACTGTGTAGGCATATGTATCCTAGCCACCCTTGGGGATTATTGTGAGAGAATTGGGCTAGGTGAAGGTAGGCATTAATCACCATCTTCCCCTCGTCCTTGTGCTTGTTGACCACTTCAAAGAGGTTGACCGGGTTTAACAGGACTGATCGCCCTTTGACAATACCACGCTGTGTGGGCTCAGGCATTTTGAGGTTGCCGATGTCCCTGTTCATAATGTCCTTGATATTGCCTTCCACACCCTTGCAGAGCATGCTAGTTAGGCAGGTGTGCATGTGATTGGCTGGGTCAGTGGATTGCTCCACCTTTGTGTATAGGAATGACAGTAGCTGTCCTCTGAGGAGATGGGATGACACTGGTGCTCAGGCTTTTGTTGACTATAGTGCATAATGGATCTGAGAGCTCATGCCTGTGTTCATGTAGGATGCAGCCAGGGATGGTATCAGGCTTATGGAGATTCCTGTGTGTTGCCTTTGACAGGGCATTATGGACCTCCTTCCTGATGATGAGAGGAGGGGGCAGGTGCTGTACATAAACATGTGTACAGATGGGGAGACAGGGGGTGATGTTTACACTTTACCTGTCTGCCGCCAGTTGCCTATATCTATGCCATATGTGTATGTGGTGATATTGACTACCACTACAAAGCAGATTTGGGATTGCAGACACATGTGTGGAAGGCCTAGTGATTGGCCTTGGTGGATGTGTCCAATTATCACTCAAAGATAGCCTTAGGATAATTCACCTGTGACCTTATTTGCTTGTGCAGACCAAGGTGACATTGCTTCCAATAAGGCACCTGTCCCTTCTGGGACCTGTCCAGCAATTATTTCAACCTATTATGTTATTTGTGTATTGCTGCTGTCCACCACGGATGTTTACCCTACCTTAAGGGAGATGATGTTGTCCTGTCAGGTGTTGCTGAGTCCATAATGCTATGTAGGTGCTCACATAGTATTGTGGTGTGGGCGTGGACACTACTGCTAGTTTCAACTGATGTGATGTTGGCTGTAAAGCTACTTCTACCTACTCTGAGAAGATTTATAGTCATTTGTGTAAAGTTAATTTTCTTTACCCTGACAAGGGGGGGGGTCAGGGGAAATGGTGACCTGAACAGTGATAGCTATGTGGTGAGATCTTACCATGAAGGATAACACTGTAGGAATGCTACAGTGGCTACTCATGTTGGTTAGGACCGGTTACAGGATATTTCCACATGTCATAGGAGTGTTGACTGGCTGATCCACTGCATTGCCATTGACAAAGCTGAGGAATCTCTGTGCATTCATGTTCAGGTGGCATAGGTCATGCACACTATGGGTCAGTAGTTGAAGTCACACAGAGCAGGGTAGATGATTGAATCCTGACAGATTCTAGCAAGTTCCAATAGATGTGGTGGGTGTCCATAGTCATGGTGCTCAAAAGCAGCAGTTGAGTCCAGCAGATCTTGTTGTGACCTAGTGTTTAACTTCCTATTAGACATTATTGCATCCACCCTTCTGCATTCCATTGCAAGCTTACGTGATTGACATACCTGTTGTAGTACTGAAGAGTTTCCATAGATAAAACAAATGGTTAGATTTGTGTAGCCACAGTCTGTCTTTATATAGATGGGTTCAGACCTGTGTTGCATAGGCAGCAGGTTGTCTTTTGTAGGTATTGCTCATGAGCAGGTGATGGCCTGTGAACCAGTTGGTGTCTCCCACTTGCTACTTGCACCCAGAGCAGCTGTGATGTCTTTCCATTAACCAATGCCATAGCTATGCAGTGCTATAATTAAGTCCTTCATGTGGGCCCTGCCCATTTTCCTTGCCTGTGTAGGGGACATTATGGGGATGTGGGGGCTACAGCTTCACATCCAGAGCAAGTGTGTTGTCTTTCCATTAGCCAATGTCATAGCAACACAGTGCAATAATTACGTCCTTCATGTGTTCTTTGCCCCTTTTCCTTGCCTGTGTGGAGGACATTATAGAGGTGTGGGGGCTACAGCTTCACAGATTGTAGGTGGAGATACCTCTCAGGACAAGACATGTGAAGACAGCCCAACAACATGGGGCACAAAGCTCCATAATTGGTTACAGATTGTAAGTAAGTATTACTGTTATACACATACAGGATTGCTAGATTAACAGGGTTTGTCTGGACATGCATTTTCTGTGTGACTTGACGTCTGACAGTTATATATCTCTGACATGCCTCTCAATTGTCCAGATGTCTACAGACTGCCCAGAGGTTTGCCTGTTATGTCTGGGCTGTTCCTCAGACAATTTCTGTTTTTGATAAATCAGTAGGATAATGTGAGGATTGTAGTCAGTAAATGTTGACATCCATTAGTGTTTCAGACATCATATCCTTCAGGGATGTTATGTTGTAACAAACCCTGTAACACCAGCAACTGTTTCAATGTGTAACACCATTATGTGAGATGTGTCCCTCTTTTTGGCCCCCTGTCCCCCAAGTATGTCATACTTTGTCATTATTTTGTGACTGCACTCCTGATATCATCCCAGTGACTTAGCAGACTCCTGGAAGTGGTATGCAGCAGTGGCAATAAATATGGTGCCACACCCTGGACATTCTGTGGAAATCCGTACAGTTGAGAGTTATGTATGTCTGGCCATTGTTAACAGGCTGCCAAGATAGTGTAGCAGTGTTGTGTGTAAATGTTTGTTGGGCTGATTAGGGAGAGTAGCAGATGTGGGTGTCAAATATCCATTTCTATCTGACTGTGCATGCTGCTACTGTTGCTGGTGGTCTATCAGCTGTATATGTCTGTAGGGGCAGACTGATAAATGTTCTGCAACACCCCAGGATTTTGAGTAGACTGTGATTTGGGCCAGTATATGTTGGTGTAGTGTGTGACTGGCAATCAGGATATGTTTGTTCAAACAGTCATTCTACTCTAAAGTTCATTTGGGATACTGCTTTGTTGCTGCGGCTGTGGTGCAAATGGTTGTGGGTGGACATTTTCACACAAATATCTCCTTTTCCCTACAGTTCCATCCCTGTAGTGCATGATATATTTGGAAATACATGGGTAATTCCCCAGAGCTGATTTGTGGTAGTGTCATATTGGTCTCATTGTGGTTCAGAAGGTGCTGGGTGAAATGGTTGTCAGCTTTCAATGTTTTTTTCTCTTCTGCTACATGACTGAAGTCATACCTCTCCACTGTCCAGATGTCTAGACACTGTCCAGATGTGTGGCTCATATGTTGGGTCTGTTCCCCATAACAGTTGTGGGTTTCTGACAAATCACTGGGATGATGTGGGCATTGAAATCAGTAAATGATGACATTCATTTGTGTTTCAGACCTGGAATCTATGGAATTATATGTTAAATCAAACCATGCTACTGAAGCAGACATCTACGTGTATAACAGTCATATTTCAAAGATGTCACTATTGTTTGCCCTATATCCCCCCACTTTGTCAGGCTTTTTGCAGATGTCTTGCAGAAAGAGGTTGGTTTTATATATATAATAAATATATATATATATATATATATATATATATATATTTATGTATGTATATATATATATATATTTATGTATATATATATATATATATATATATATATATATATATATATATATATATATACACACACATATAGGTCTACTTCACATAACCGAATGCTCAAATGTTCGAAATTCATATGGCCGAGACCATATGATTGAACATTTGAATGTTCGAAAATGTGAACTAAACCAGTAAAAATTAAAAAAAACACACATTAAACTGTGTATAGCAGGGGGGCTTCGCCCCCCATGCACCCCCCACATGGGATGCTGCACCCCCCCACACTCCCTACTTAAATATTTCAACTCCGAGATCACACTACAGTGAGAACAAGGGAAATCTCCCAGTCCGCGCTGTATGCGATTTCCCATTCTGAATGTCGGTATTTCAAAACTTTGAACATATGCTCTACGATCATATGGGTTTCGAAGTTTTGAATTTCAGCATTCTGAAGGGGACCCATATATTTTTTTATGGGAGAATGGGGAAGTGGAAAATTGGCCAACCCTCAAACATCAGGGGAAAGGGAACCCCCGGTGGAACAGTTACAGATAACAGTAGGACCAGGGTATAGTGCAATTCATAGTGAAGGTGAGATTTTTGTGAGGCCTGCAGAACAGCAGACAGAAGACCCCATATTCCCAAATATATTACAAGTCAGTGGGGATGTTAAAATATACAACTATACACCCCATGACATTCAGCCTGAATCTTTACAAATCTTGACCAAAGGAATGAAATATATTCCAGACAGGTCAATGGACCTTACAGATACATTAGTTGAGACTAAACTGTTTCTCAGGAAATTAAACCTAGGAATATTCTTCCAAAATGATACAGAATATAGATATAAAGGAGAATTAAAAAAGAAGAGCACCTTTACCCCCCTTTAGCCAAAACCTTAATGTCTTTTGAGAATGTTATAAATAAAGAAATTTATTCTTTGTATAATAAAAACAAATATAATACTAAGTATAGAGCAACTAATCATCAGGCTACTTTAGCACTAGAAAAACTTAATGAAAACAATATCAGAATAATGATAGCTGATAAGGGGGGAGGGGTAGTACTATATGATAATACTAAATATAATACTAAAATATTTGAAATACTTAATAACACTGATCAATATGAAGCATCATCATTAAATGAAGTGAATATTTCATATAGACGAATTGATTCATATTTGGAAGAATTCTTACTTGATAACAGAATAGACGAAGAATTGTATAAATATCTAAAGGTGGATTTCCCTATATTGGCAACAATTAAAGGGATCCCCAAGATCCATAAGAATCTGTCTGACCCCCCTTTTAGACCTATAATTTCGGGAAGTGATAGCAAAGTATTTCCCTTTGGAAAGTATATAGATTATAAACTAAAACATATATATACCTCCATTAAGCATATAATCAAAGATTCATGGGAATTTTTGGGGTTATTCACACAAGAATTGTGGCATCCAGAGCTGCTGTTTGTTACCATTGATATTCAAGATTTGTTCTCGTGTATTCCCAAACTGGATGGTTTAGAAAGATTTATGTGTAGTCTTCACAAACACAGTGGACTCACCACAGATGAGATTTCCCTGCTCGCTGCACTTATGGATTTAGTGTTGGATTTCAACTATATTTATTATGAAGGTGAATACTTCAGACAGGTAACAGGAGTAGCTATGGGAGCATCATGTGCTCCCATATATGCTAATCTAGTCCTATTAGACTGGGAAGAGGATTTTGTACTCCATTCCAGTTGGATGAAATATATAACAACTTATGTCCGGTTCTTGGACGATATTTTCATCCTATGGAAAAGGAGTAAGGATGAGTTGTCTGATTTTCTGAGGTACATAAACCAGACCACAGGATATTTAAGATTTACATATAAAGTGGACAAAGAGGGGATTAATTATCTAGGTACGTATATTTTTAATGATGGTACATCTTTTCAGTCAAAAATATACAGGAAAGATACATATAGCAATGGATATCTACACTATGATAGTGCCCACTCATACAACACCAAAAGAGGTAATAATAAAAGGGCAGTGTATTAGAGCAGTGAGAATGACAACAACAAAGGAGGGTATGCTATCTGAACTTAATTTTATTAGCAGAGCATTTATAGAAAAGGGATATCCTAGAGACATGGTAACAGATATTACAACATATGTGGCTAAAGAATGGGGTCAGAAATATCCACCCTTACTTGGTATAGGACTTGATAGTAATAAAGGACAGCAATATCATAATGGAAATGGTAAAGTGGAAAATAGTGCAAAGAGGCACCAAAAAGCCTGCATTTTGAAATATGGAGCATGCAGTAATAAAACTAAGGGTATAATTAATTCAAATTGGAACATCTTAATAAGTGATAGTAGCATAAAAGATAAAATACCAACTTCTCCTAGTTTTGTGTATAAAACAGGAAATAATATAAAGAGAATATTAGAACTTAATTATAACTCTAATAATAGTACCAAATATAAAAAGATTGGTACCAGAAAATGTGGCAATTGCAATTACTGTAGCTTTATTTTTGAAGAGGACTCAATTTCCCTCCGTAATAATGTTAAATCTAGAATTAGGTTTTGTAATGGCAACTGCTTGAGCCAACATGTCATATATCTAGCCCTGTGCAACACCTGCATGAATTACTATGTAGGGAAAACAGATAGACATCTGAAAAACAGAATATACGATCATTTATACTGCATAAAAAAGCAAGATTTTAATAATGCTTTATCAAGGCATCTTATGAACAGCACTAGCTGCACAGGGTTTAAGTTTGCAATTCTGGAAATAGTGAGACCTAACCCACGAGGGGGAAACATAAAGGCATTAGTGAGTGACAAAGAGGTCAGGTGGCAGATTAGACTAAATGCTGCGGTACCACCAGGACTTAATGAAGTAATACCTACTAAGCCTTTGTTAAGATAGTAGGTAACAACTATAGTATAACTTTAGGCATAAGGGTAAAGCTATAAGCAGTGTTATATTTTTAAATCTTTATTAGTGAGGCACCCATATGAGTATACACATTTATACAGGATTTGATTTACGGCTATGTATTGTACTACTTTCATATTATACTTGCACTACATGTTTTAATTATCATTAGCTATATTGACCAAATAGCTGTATAAATGCAAGGCATATTCCATTGTACTATATTAGTTCATCAGTTAATACAAGTATGAATGCTTGAGACAGCAAATTAAACTTATATTGTTAGATTTAGAGTAAGTCATTATTTTTCATCTTAGTATGAAATTTTCATCTGGAAAACAATTTATAAATGATTAGGAGATGTTTAAGTATGAATGAAGGTTTTTTAACCTTATGATGAAATGTTTTAACTAATGTGAAATGTGCATTTTTAAGCACTTTGATTCAGTGCTTTTTAAATTCATATAATTTTATCCTTAATTGAATAATTGATGTTGTAATTGGGGTTTTAGGCGGGAACTTTATGTATAAAATGTAAGTGAGAGCACAGTAATGTTGTTCTGATGAAGTCCATATGTACCTGGATGAAAGCGCTTAACAACTGCTGGTTTTTATACAATAAAATACGAGAGCTGTGGTTGGACTGTTGCCTGGATTATATTTTTTCCGCTGGTTCCAGTTGAATTTTGCATCAGGTTGTTGTAATCCAGGAATCATTCTATTATAAGTCGTTCCTCATGGATTCCCTTCACGAGCTCTCTGGGTATGGTTATTCTATTACCAGAGAAGAGGTGGATAAAATCCACTCTGAACTTGCGATTGTCAAAGGTGAACTTTCACGGCTAATTGAACTACTCACACCGCCTATTACCACTTCACATGGCAAAAATCCTACTAACATCAACAACGTTCTTACGTCATCTTGTTCCTCCATGGGCAATGGCAGCGACGACGACATCCCGAACGGGCAGAGGAGGTTATCCTTACCGCTCTCGTCAGA
This sequence comes from Protopterus annectens, assembly GCF_019279795.1. Lineage (NCBI taxonomy): Eukaryota > Metazoa > Chordata > Ceratodontiformes > Protopteridae > Protopterus > Protopterus annectens. The sequence goes on from NC_056727.1 coordinate 790,039,308, forward strand.
CTGCACGCCGAGGAAAGGTGAAACTCAAGGACTGAGAATACCGGAAAGTGTGTTCAACCTTTCTGTAACACAAGGAAATAAAGAAGAGGATATCTATCTAATTTCGGGTGCAAAACCCAAACGTGCACCGCCAGTAAGGACATATGCCGCAACAGAAAAATCCAAAATCCATATCAGTCACAAACAGAAAGGTACTGTCTTTCAATCTTCCCCTAGTTGAAATAACAATAATTTTAATAGCGACAGGATATTGCATATGCCTTTCGAATTTAGAGCTAATAATAATGTGACTACATTTAGCAGGGATGAAGAAGCTAAACCTGCACCGCTTAAACAAATGATATTTTCTTTTGGTGACAAATTAAACAGGATAAAATTGTTGCAGTTAGAAAACATGTATCTTTGCAAATGTATTGACAGCAATGTGATACCTATGATCTTGCGGTTCTTTAAAGAGCCAATAGGCATTGAAATGAATGAAGAGAATGTTAAAACTTGCAGTAGCATGTTTGATGATTTTGGAAAGAGGTTTATGAAATTTATAATAACTAATAATGATATGAAACTGAGTAGATTTTTGTGTGAGGTAGAAGATATGAGTAATAATATAACCAAGGACCTGTTATTTCCACAGTGGGAAGCACTTTATCATAAACAATATGAATATGCAGACAAAAACTGCAAAAAAGTTTTTGAACGTAAGAATAAAAAGTTACAAAGGGATATTCTCCAGTATAAACAGGGGAGGGCCTATAGATGGAATATTGGAAAAGATAGAACCAAGAGCAAAACATTTGGTAGAGAGAGACAACTTTCCTATAAACCATATACATATGAACAATATTTTTTATGGGAGAATGGGGAAGTGGAAAATTGGCCAACCCTCAAACATCAGGGGAAAGGGAACCCCCAGTGGAACAGTTACAGATAACAGTAGGACCAGGGTATAGTGCAATTCATAATGAAGGTGAGATTTTTGTGAGGCCTGCAGAACAGCAGACAGAAGACCCCATATTCCCAAATATATTACAAGTCAGTGGGGATGTTAAAATATACAACTATACACCCCATGACATTCAGCCTGAATCTTTACAAATCTTGACCAAAGGAATGAAATATATTCCAGACAGGTCAATGGACCTTACAGATACATTAGTTGAGACTAAACTGTTTCTCAGGAAATTAAACCTAGGAATATTCTTCCAAAATGATACAGAATATAGATATAAAGGAGAATTAAAAAAGAAGAGCACCTTTACCCCCCTTTAGCCAAAACCTTAATGTCTTTTGAGAATGTTATAAATAAAGAAATTTATTCTTTGTATAATAAAAACAAATATAATACTAAGTATAGAGCAACTAATCATCAGGCTACTTTAGCACTAGAAAAACTTAATGAAAACAATATCAGAATAATGATAGCTGATAAGGGGGGAGGGGTAGTACTATATGATAATACTAAATATAATACTAAAATATTTGAAATACTTAATAACACTGATCAATATGAAGCATCATCATTAAATGAAGTGAATATTTCATATAGATGTTGTTGTAATCCAGGAATCATTCTATTATATATATATATATATATATATATATATATCTGTATATCTGTGTATATATATATATATATATATATATATATATATATCTGTATATCTGTATATATATATATATATATATATATATATATATATATATATATATATATATATATATATATATATATATACACACACATACATACACACATCTATGTATATATATGATTCACTTTACAAGCTCAAATCCTGAAATATCGAATTTCAGAATCTCGAGCCTATAAAGTAGAAAGTTGAAAACCGCGAAAGACCAGAAGCGCGAAATTTAAAATCTCACATGTCGGAGATGTTGAATTTTGAATTAGCAGTTCTGGTGTTGTGCTGTGTGCATGGATTCAGGTAAGTGTTTTTGTTTAAGGGTTTTGGGCAGGGGCTGTGGTGTGTGTTAGTGTGTTTTGCTACAGTGATTGTGTGCAAAGGGAATGTTGCTTGTGTGGTGGTGTTTCGTGTGTGTGTGTATGTAGTGCGACCTTGGAGTCAGAATATTTAAGTAGGAGGAGTGTGGGGGGTGCATATAATAAGGGTAGGTGTGTGTGTTTGTTTAGTTGTGTGCATGTGTGTTGTGTTGCTTTTTTGAAAGTGTCGGGAGGTATGTGTGTTTGTGTTTGTATGTGTTGTGTACTGTGTGCTGTGTGTTTTTGCGGTTTTGTGGTTTCATGGTTTTGGGTGTCTTGATTGTCTGGTTTCAGTGATATGGAATTTCAACTTCATGGTCTCGAGATACTGAAATTTGATATTTCAGTATTTTGAGATTATGAAGTGAATCCATATATATATATATATATATATATATATATATATATATATATATATATATATATGTATTTATATATACATATATATGTATATAAGAGTACTACGGATATATATTTTCCCTAATGTTAAATGACTGTAGTGCATGATATGTTTGTGAAAACATTGCAAATTCCTACAGCTCAGAGGGTGTAGAGGTACATTGCTGAGACTATAGTGCACAGGGTCCTGTGTTCTAGACTTGGAAACAATGACTTTTTTCATTACTGTTAAATGGCCAGAATACATGATATGTTTGTAAAGCATTATAAATTCCCACAGCTCAAATGGTGTACTGGTATGTTGTTGTGATTGTAGTGCCAATGTCCTGGTTTTGAGACGTGGCAGGGCTGCTTATTTTGTTGCTGGGCAAAACAAGGGCTTATGGAGACAGAGTGACTAAGGTAGTTTTTTGTAGTTGTAAGCAGGTTTGCATGGTTTTGCATGGGGCTAAGTGATGCTAACAGACAGTTAAGCCCTCTTAGCTTCAATTAGCACCGCTTACTCCCACTTACACCCGCGCTAATTTTAATTAAAGAAAAGGAAAAAGGGTGCTAAAAAAGTGGGGACATGGGAGCAAGCAGAGGATAAAACATTAGGAAAAGCAGCCAGGGATGTGCAGGATGGTTGGAGGAAAGGAACATAGCTGTACATTTCTTCTGCAACAACAAGTGTAGAATTTGGAATTTACAGCCTCACACCCCACAGGGAGGGGTGTTGGCGACAGACATTTTTAGACTAATGTGTGGGTAAATGGATTAATTTCACTGTACATGGGGGCAAAATGTTGAGCTATGTATGGGGCAATGATTATTTTTGTGGGACAGATGCCCTTTTATTTTTATGTGAGAGTGTGGTGTTGGGGAAGGGCTGTAGGTATGTTTGGGGAGGTAGGTTGGGTACGATAGGTAACATTTGCAAACAGGCAGGACGCACAAGAGAGCAGACAGGGGCAGTATATGACACATGAGGGGGCTAAACACCTTGGATGGGGAGGGTGGTTGGGAATCAGAGGCCCATCAGCCCCCATATGGATACAGTGGGACAGAGGTCCCCACCCATGGGCAGTCACCACTGCATCTTCACGGCCTGAAGGTGGCTGTGCTGGTGGCTGGACAAGAGGGGTGGCCTGCCCCGCAAGGTGGGACATGTGGCCCTCCATCTGGCACAGCTGCCTACCCAACTTGGAGCAGATAACATCATACCCCGGAACATTCTGTGGGTCATTGACTCCTCTCCACGCCTGCACCGGGTGGGCAGGTTCCATCTCCTGAGGTGATTACACTGGAAGGTGGTGCAGTGCCAGCAGAGGAGGATGTTCCAGGTTGGGTCCCAGATGTGCTGGGGCCTGGTGCCATGGACAGAGGGAGCAGGACAGGCGGATCCACTGGGATCTGCCTTCCCAAATGTGCTATGGTGTTGTGGTTTTCCCAGATATATTGGTTAGTCATGAACAACACATTCCCAAATTAGTTTTAAAAGCATGTGTGGGTGTTCCAATTAATCCAAACAACCAGATTTGAAACAGTTGCATAGCAAACAGAGCACATGCATAAATGAAACAACAGTAAGCATTTTAACAGCATATAAGTTACACTGACCACAACAGGTCACCAATAATGGTATTTGAACAAGGTATGTTAATATGCAACCAATGAAATATATGAACAATAATAGAACACATGTCCCAGCAATAGGTTTTGAGAACAACATACCCATACTATATGAGTAATATTTATTGACGCAGATGGATGGGGAGAAAAAAAGTCCATTAACAACTGTATCAGCTTCTATTTTTCACAACAGTACTACACAATATTCTACAGGTCTGCCCTCACTTTACATCTACTTATGGCCCATAGCTTCTGTGGCACATGCATACCTGTTAGACTGTCACTCTGTAATGGTATGGGGCAGACAGAGTGAACTGTGATGACTTTATCGAAGGGGGCTTGTACATGTCAGGGTTACCTACTTGACAAAGAAGGGGTACCCTGCAATGCTGTTGTGTGAGTCTGCTACTAGCATAGTTCACCTGGATTCCTATCTGTGTCCAAGGTGATTGGTAGCAGTGACCACTAGCCTTGACAGCATGACACTTGAGAGACATGTATTGGGAAGTGGGTGTGGTGTATGTACCTATCCTGCTGACATTTGCAGCATGGGGTTGGACAGTGGGATAGTTGTACATGGTGTATTGTTATACCCTTCAAACAGCTACTACAAACATTTCATTACCTGTAAGACCTGTGGAGAAAATATCTGTTACCACTATCTGACTGTTTCTACAAATATTCAAGATTTCTTGAGTACATATATGCACATATCTCAGTACCACTCCCTGGATTTGAACCATGTCTGGGTGTGCTAAAATGAAATACAAGGCTGCTTCTCATCACGCTGAACTACTGGGAAATTACTGTTTTGTGTTTGACTGTTTTCTGCCTAATAATCTGTGGGTTAGACAGTCTGACCTTGCAATCCTGAGATTCATGCATGACAGATAGTTACTGTACTGTGTAGTAATTCTTTGAAAATATACATTCTGGAAAGCAAAGGTTAATACAAGGCACTGCAGCAGAGGACACACTATAATTCATTTGACTTTAGTATTCAGGGTTCTGATCTTAGTGCATAACATATGTAATATTTCATGTCTGTCTTGATTTACAGCTCCACAATCTACTCTTTTGCATACTAGCTGATTCTCAGAACATCCTCTGTTAATTCATGCTTTCAAAGCCATATTTTCTGTGCAGAACCTGTGCACATTCTATTTCTATAACAACATACCAGAATAAACACAGCCGTTGGTGGTTTAGGTTTTTATCGTACTTATATGGCACAGTCCTCTACTACTGCATATGCTGTAGATGACTATTAGTCTGGGAAACTTTTCTTTATTTGTTAGACACAGAACACAGTAAACAATTTAATCCTTATTTATTTCATTATATTCTGCAAGGTAGATCTGAACTCACCAGCCTGTTAGTGCAGCCTTGTCAGTCTGTCTGCATGGGCTTCAGCATTGCTAGCCCTCTCCACTCTAGCTGTAGGGGAAAAAACAAACATTATGCATACCTGTCTATCACATACTCAGGCTAGAATGTGGTACAGCTATATCTGGGATACATACAAACTGCTGGAGCATGGTTGTCCCAAGCATCTTGCATCCGTTGGGCCAAGAATGGCCCCTTCCTCCACTTTTGGTTGGCATAGTGATGATGTACCTGCTCACTGGTTTGGGGGATGCCAGTGGCACTGGTGAGATTGTATGCCAAATGGTCCCAGGCCTCCACTTTATACTGTGAGCTCTGGTACTGGCCATGCAGCAGTCTGTCATCATAGTTTGCTACAATGAGCCCAGCCATGACTCTGGACTCCAAAATGCCCCATGGCTGCCCCCAAAAGTGTAAGCCCTCACCAACACCTGACATAGTTCCTACTCAGAGAAAGCTACAACCGATTCTGACTTTATTCCCACCTGCACTGTTTAAATAAGGCCATATTCCCACCCTGCTGTCATTGGGCCATTTTGAAAATGCTAAGCTCATCTAAGCAGTATAAAAATCTGCTAAGCTGGGCTGAACAGTGCTTAAAGGGGTAATTGCTGAGCATTGCTTAACAGTGTGCAAATCTGTTTAGCTGAGCTGACTGCTGCTTAACATTTATGTCTAAGCAATGCTTAAACCAGCTAGGCATAGCTGAGCACTGGTAACCATTGCTCACTTTTCATTTTTAGGGAATATCAGAATAATGACTTTTAATTAATCACTACTGACATATTAGCAAGTGTATATGACTTACTTTATATGATGTCCCTCTATGTGCTTTCATTACATTACATTACATTATCATGGGGTGTGACTATACTGTATGGGACACGTGTATCCAGCGCTGCAATTGTACCTTATTGGCTGTTTTGGGCTGCATTCTATCCCTTTTAAATTTCTCCCTTTAAAAAACCTGTGTTTGTGCTGGTTTGCATGAAGTGCAGCGCCACTAAGCTATGGTAAACTATTACCAGTGCCAGAAAGTCTACTCTTCAAAATTTTCCTTAGCTCTTGCTAGTTCTCTTCTTTTCTGCACTTAAACTAGCTTATAAAGTCTAGCCCTTGTTCAGACTTCCCATAAAAATTACTGTAGCATATAAATTGCTACCAGCACTAAACTTTCCAAAAAAGAATCAGCCTCAGTACTTAATAAATTACAAACCCTTCCAGGCACGTCCAAATGTAAGTTCCCTGTGCTTTCTCCTGTTAATCTGGTGAATCTAGCCATCATGAGGCAATGTAGTAACTGCCTCATGTACACTGACAACCCTCTCCTCTTAGCCCACTACACTCAAGCTTGTGAGAGATGCACCTATATATAAAGATTGGAAGCCATGCACTCTCCAACCAAGGCTAGAATAACCAGTCAAGTGGGAAAAGGTCAACACTAGCATCACATCACAAGGAACATATAGCCACACACTCTCACAGCTATCACATAATAATACAAAACACACACCCACCTTTGTGGAGGCTCTCATTAAAAATCTACCCAAACAGCAGAGACCTCTAAGGCAGAAATGCACGCAACTACTGTACCACAGCACAAACCATGTCACACATAGCTCACACAAGCAGTGTGCCACACAACCAAAGCCCCTAAGGCAAAACAGCTTACCCAATACACTTGTCAAAGGTGACTCAATAGTAAGGCACACTGATGTCCCACTGACTAGACTGAATAAGGATAAGGTAATGGTCAGCTGTCTTTTGGGATTCAGGCTACACCACATAACACATGCACTCAGGTCACGCCACAACAGGTACAGATATGACTCGGTCATTGTCCATGTTGGTGTGAATGACCTAAGGTACACCTCCATGGACTACATGAAAAGAGACATGGAAAAGCTCTCAGATCATGTAGCCCAAGAAGGCATGACCCTAGCCCTGAGTAGCGTCTTACCATCACCCAGAATGATATCACAGTACAAAACAAAATGATTGACTTCAAAAATTGGCTAAGTTTCTGGTGTCATTCTAAGGGGGATCCATTATCTGTCTGCCTGGGATGACATGATCAACAGACCTCAGTGCTTTGCCAGAGATGGCTTGCATCTGTCACCCGTTGGATTCTGCATACTGGCAAAGGATCTTGCCACCTCTATAGTGCCTTTTTAGGCAATGTCCAGAAGTCCAAAATACCACTGTAACAGTTACAATCAAATGTAATCTGAGGGTTATGCTACTCAACGCTAGAAGTCTAAATTTCAAGATGCACTGGTTTGAAGTGCTCCTTTCAATGGAGAACACTGACATTTGTGCAGTAACAGAGACTTGGTTCAAGGCACCTGAAAGCACTCCTGCGCTACCAGGCTATAACTCATACCACAACTTTTGGCTCCTAAACATGAACTGAAGCCCAAAAGGTTGTGGTGTCTCCATATTCATAAAGGATATGCACACCTCCAGGCTAGTAGCCCAACATAACGCATCAGAGATACTCCAGGTACAACTGACACTAGGTAAGACTTCAGTCCAGATTGTTGCCTGCTATAGGTCCTCCACCATGTCCCAAGACTTCCACTCTACATTCCTAAACACCCTGGGAATTATTAAAGTCCAACCCAACACACTCATAAAGGGTGACTTTAACTACCCTCCATTAAGTGGGAAAACTACTCAAGTGCCAACACACTTGCTCAGCATTTCCTGGAATTCATTAATTCCAATCCCTGGACCAGCTCATTCTTACCCCCACTAGGGGTAGCAACATCCTTGACCTGCTTATTACTAATATGGACAACTGTTGTTCTACACCAATTGTCAACTCCTCCCTGGTCAGATCTGACCACAAGCTAGTCACCATGGATATCCACATCCCACCCATTCATCCAACAAAGTTACCACCGTAAAAAAAATTTCCAAAGCTAATTTTGGGCTTCTAAAAACTGAGGTGGCTAACTTTATGACACCCATACAAATGGAGAATAAATGTAGGACTGCTGAATCATACTCCTATGCACTGTACAAACACATACACAAATGCATAGAATGTGCCATCCCCAATAGAACCAAGACATTCTCCTCCAAAGAAAGGAAGCCAATCTGGTGGTCCTCTGCCATAAACAAACTTTACAATAGAAGGAAAAAACCGTTGCAGAACAAGATGAAGTCCCAAGACTGGAAAAACTCCCTTATTAGCCTCAACAAAAGGCTGAGAACCCTCATCAAATCTTCCAAAGCTAGCCACGAAAACAAAATTGCAGCAGATATTAAAGACAACCACTAGGCCTTCTATAGTTATGTCAAAAATCTACAAGGCAATGCTCAGATCTGCTCAGAGCTACTACACAATGGTAACTCCTATACTGAGCCAACAGGCATTGCCAATATACTGGCTGACAGATTTAGTGCCAACTTTACCCTCCTTTCACCCCCTATCACAATATCTGAGGAATGCCTAGGACCCAATATTACAGATGCGCAGGTCAAAATCTTACTGTCCAAGGCCAAGAATAGAGCTTCCATGGGACCTGACAATATCCCTGGCTGTGTTCTACAGGAATTGTAAAATGAACTGGCACCACACCTGTGTGCCCTGTTCAATTACAGCCTCATTTCAGGCTTTGTCCCCACCAAATGGTGTGCTGCTACAGTCATCCCACTCCACAAAGGAGGTGTGACTACGGACACTGGGAACTACTGCCCCATTAGCCTGGTGAGTCTGGTATGTAAGGCTATAAAGTGCATCATCATGGACCTAATAAATAAGGATATAGGGAACCACCAGATTCTAGACCCCATGCAGTTTGGATTTGTTAAGGATAGATCATGTCTGTTCAACCTGGTAGACTTCTTTGAGTCTGTCACCAGAGCTGTGAATGAGGGCGAGGTGGTTCACATTGCCTACCAAGGCCTTTGATACAATTCCTCACTCAGGAGTCATAAATAAACTCACTAAATTAGGTATCAACCCCTATGTCACAAGATGGGTTGCAAACTGGATTACTGATCGAACCCACACTGTGAAAGTAGCAGACTCCAAGTCAGACTACTGACCAGTCAGGCGTGGAGTCCCACAAGGATTGGTCTTGAGTCCTCTCCTGTTTGGCATCTAGTTTTCTGAAGTCCAGGCAAAAACCAAGGGACTCTGGCTGACCAAGTTCACAGATGACTGCAAACTGGGAGCTCTCTAAATGTTGATATTCTGCAGAATGACCTCACAGAGACCAATGACTGGTGTCAGAACCATGGCCTTAAGCTCAATGCCAAAAAATGCATTGTCATTCCCTTTGGGAAGAACACAGTACCAATGAATTACCACATCAGTGGTAGTCCACTGAAGACTGAAGGTGTTATAAAAGATCTGGGAACACAAGTGGATAGCAACCTCTCCTTTGACAATCACATTGCCACTCTGGTCAGAAAATCCTTCTATGTGGCACATCTCATTACAAAGGGGTTTGCATCCAGGAAGAAAGAGGTCATTTGCTTTCTGTACTCTTCCCTCATTAGATCAGTTATTGAGTACAATGCCCCATTTGGCATGTACCTCACTAGACATATGCAACGACTAGAAAGACCACAAAAATACCTCACTAAGATGATCCTTGGCCTTAAACACTTGCCCTTTGTGGAAAGACTAAAAAGACTCCAAATTTTCTCGGTATCATATCGCCTACTTAGAGGCAATCTCTGCTTGACCTACAAAGCCATGTCAGACCCAGTGCTGTTAGATATGCTACAAATAAAGAAATCCCAATTCCTCCAAGCCATATGCTCCAGAGACCTCAACCTCATTATCACAATCAATAGAACTTGCTGGAGGGACAGGTTCCTAACCCAGAGACTGCCCATGCTCTGGAATAGACTTTCCTTACACATCAAGCAGAGCACCTCACTGGCCCTCTTCAAGAGAAATCTTGACGAGTGGATGGGAAATAGAAAGTTCACCCTGGGGATCATTTCAGTGGCCCTGCTGGAAAGAGGCACTGGGAAATAACTTCGGGCGGCATGTTGCCAGGGAATCCTTTGGGCTAGGCTTGTAAAGGCTCCAGGGCCATTAGCCTAGTACATTCCTATAAACCTATTAACCTATGGGTGATTTCACATGTTATATGCACTCACACTTCCTTTGTAGACCAGGTACACTACACTGGTTGATAAATATCAATTACTGCATAATTGAAAATAGAAATAATTTTAACACTGCTTTCCTATGTGAAAATAAACTGCATGTTTTAGTACTTGAACCGTGAACACCTGCCTGCAAAGCCAGGACTCTAACCACTATGCTATCTTGGTGTTAGAATTTTTGCTGTATATTTTTATTTATCTCCTATGGGATGTTTAAGCAATGGTGAGCAGAGGGCCATCATGCACACACCCACTGAGCTATGCTTAAACATACCTGAGAATGGAAACAAAATAAATAAATAATCAGCCCACTTTATTTATATGTATCTGTACTCCTTGTCAGTCACAGTAAGGGGAATTGTAAGGGGACACATAGGTACAGATTTTAATTATTGTTCTTACAAACTTATAAAGTGTGACTGTGGTTTTCCAGTAAATCATTGGCAAATCACTTGGGATTTAAGTCAGAACATACTGACAGACATTTGGGTTACAGAATTCATACCATTCAGGAAATTTGTGGTAATGCAAACTTTTTATTCTATCAACCTTTCATGTTTATAAGTGCAATATTTAAAATGTGTCCCCATTTTTGGGCTTTGGTCCCAAATTATTTATGGATTTGTACAGCTTTCATGCTCTAGGAGGTTGAGAGGTATGTGAGGCAGGCATCTGTGCATTCTGCGGAAACCTGTACATTTGAGGGGTATGGCCGTATGGCACTTTGGCAATGACAAACATTTGGGTTTCAGACATCATACCCTTCAGGAAGTCCGTGGTAATGCAAACCTTTTATTCTATTACCTTTCCAAGTTTATAAGTGCAATTTTTAAAAGGTGTCCCTATTTTTGGGCCTTTGTCCCTCCATTATTTATGGCTTTGTACAGCTTTCTTGCTGTAGGAAGTTGAGAGGTATGTGAGGCAGGATTCTATATTACCTGATTGAAAGTTTAGGTTAGCGAATACCTAAACGTCAACCTGGTAATATCGAAAAATTAAAACAGCGAACGGCCGATTTAATGTAGGGAATGAATTCCCTCGGCCGCAAAAAAAAAAAAAAAATTAAACCAAAATAAAGTGGGGGGCTTTGCCCTCCACACCCCCTAACTAAATTTACCAACTCTGAGATCTCTCTACAGTGGGGAAAGGGGCAAAATCTGCATAACAGCCAAGGGAATTCTTTACCTGCGTTAAATCAGCCATTTGCTAACCTAAATGTTCAGTCAAGTAATAGGAACCCATGAGGCAGGTATCTGGGCAATCGGCGGAAACCTGTACAGTTGAGGAGTATGGCCGTATGGCACTTTGACAATGCAGAAGGTGTGGGACAGTACCTGTCACACACCCCCTGCATTGCTTCCTATTGGGATGGGTGCTTTCAATGTCCGAGGACACTGACAGCACTTGCAAAGTGCCGTATGGCACTTTGACAATACATGGAGTTTGTAACAGAACCTGTCACACACCCCCTGCATTGCTTCCTATACGTACTTCCTGCTTTCAGTGTCCACAGACACTGAAAGCACTTGCAAAGTACCATATGGCACTTTGACAATGCAGGGGTTGTGTGACAGAACCTGTCACACACCCACTGCATTGATTTTTTGCTCCTCTATCTCTTTCAGTGTCCATGGACACCGTTTTACTAATATTTTTGATTTTGGTGTCTGCAGACACTGAAATACTTTTGAAAAGTGCCGTATGGCACTTTCTGAGTGCAGGGAGCGTGTTAGATATGTGTACATTACTTAAACATGCCCCCTACACTCAGTAGTGTTTGTGTCCATTTAGCCTTAGCAGTAGCATGCCTTTATGAACATGCAAGCAGTGCTGCTGTTAAAGCTAAGGGTAAACAGACATGGTTCACTCCATGTGGGAGTAGCACTATTCCTGCATGGAGTTTATTGAATCCCAGGTATGGTGTCTTTAAAGGGTCATTTACATATATCCCATCTACCTCTAATAACAAGAGATTTAAGGAATCACACACTGGAAACTCTGCTTAGCTAGATTTTTCTTGTAGTTTTTACTGACTATAAAGAAAGCTGGTAGAACAGCAAGTACATGTTATATTTCAATATATATACCCCCTTGGCTGCATGGCATGCAGCAGGCAAGTGTGCAAATGTAATGCCATATGTAAGAATAAAATGGCACAGCTACTCATAGCAACACAACAGTCAGTGTGCATACAAAATGAGGTACTACAAAGTAACCCCATGTGATAATAGGTCCCTGCAGAAGTCAGCATGACAATGGTCATTTTAAATGAAGTGCCACCCACACCTCAAACAGAGAGGGAATACTTAGAAAGTAGTATACATAGTCAAAAAGCAGAACTTTAGAAACATGTACCAGTATAACAACAGGCCCAAACATAAAACATGATATCAGACAGTCAAGAAAAAAGTATATAAAGTTGTGAGCTTACCATATCATTCAAGGTAATGCTGATTAATTTCCAGTGCTCATGTATCCTAGGGTTCTTCTTTTTCAGGTCATTGAAACAATGCCTGCATGGTTCCCCCATCTAAGGATACCAATGCCAGGCATAATCTTTCCCAAAGGGTCCAGTAAATGCTCCCTTTAATGGCTAAGAAGGACATAACACATGATCTTCCTCTTCTTCATGCACAGGCCAAATGGTCTTGGTGGGGACTAGCAGAATTTCCATTCCTCTCCAGAGAGAGAGATTCCCAGAGATCTAAATACTGAGCTAACTAAACTTCAAATCACACTGAATATGACCAAAAGTCCCCTCATATCCTGTTACAGGACACTCTGTATATCCCCAGAAAATCATGTAAGGTTCTTAAACATACTCAATGAACGTTTCATAAATAAGAACTCCATTATATTGGGAGACTTTAGCTATACCTCAATACACTAGAATACCTATACCTATATCTCCAGAGCAGGATATGCTGAAAAGTTCGTAAATTTAATAAACAAAACCTCCCTTTACCAGATAATTAAAAAATCCACCAGATAGCATAGTATTCTCAACTTGGTGCTAACAAATATACCATCTGCATGCACTATTCCCATGTTATCTCCATCCTTAGTTAAGTCAGATCATAAACTACTGACACTTACCCTTAAAATCACCAAGTCTGCTGAAATCATAATCTCTAAATACAAGGATTTTAAATGCACTAACCTCATCAAATTTTGTGCTCAAGTTTCTAAATTAATTTATGGCAGCATCAGCCCCAACACTAACACAGTACATAGCTTCATAAAGGAGTTCTAGGTGAACTTAATTAAAAACACAGATCTGCAGTTCCAACCAGATGCAAATGTCATAGGAAATTCAAAAGCAAACCAACATAGTGGTCCACCAACATAAACAAATACTACATCAAAGGAAAGGAACTCCTAAACATGTACAGCAGATAAAAATGTTGTATCAATGATAATAGCAACAATAGTACTCATTATTTAATTAGTTATTGATGTTTGATTACTGGGAAAGTCTGACTGGGTAGGAGCACATTTACAGATAATGCCTGGGGAGAAAAGCTCCAAGGTATTACAAAACATTTTAAGAACAATAATTGTACAGTCTTTAAAAATAAATAAACAAAACATGGTTTAAATAATTATACCAAATTAGGCATACTATGAAACATTGGTTAAGAATAGATACAAGTTATATGATGATTTAATACTTAGAAAAATTTTAGCCAGTTTATAGAAATTAAAAGCAAGTTAGAGCATTGCAAGCAGGAATTTCAATACGAAGTGAGAGAAAAGTAGGCTTGTGGTATATTTAGAGAAAAAGCCAGAAAGAGAGAAATTGATAGAAGTAAGGAAATGAGTGAAGAAGACAGAGTAAGGAGATGTAAGGTATGAATAGGTATTTGTTCATATTTCGGGATATAGTTTATCCTAGTGTTGAGCAAGAAGAGAGCCAGCATTTGGCTAAGAAGTCTTTTAGACTAGGTTTGAAGGATGGGAGGGAGGGTATTGACCTGATTGATACAGGTAAGGAGTTCCAGGCCTTAGCAACATGGTATGAGAATGAAGGTGACCAGTGGATTTTATGGGTTTGTGGACAGACAGAAGTTTTTGGTCACTGGATCATAATGAATAAGTAGAAACATAATTGTATAGAATGATATTTAGTACTGGAAATGCAGATGGATTCTGAACAATTTTATAGGTGATAAAAAGAGCTGTTTATATGTTAGCTGATGAGGTAGTTCTAACCAGCTTAGACTTTTTAGTGCTATACAGTGCTGGGTTCTGAAAGGGGTATTTGCTACAAATTTAGCAACTCAACTTTGTTATAGCATTGCTCAAATTTTGATTTTTGTGAAAAACAGTACTAAATATTGAAAAATAGTATTAGATCTACTAAAACAGATCATGAACTTAGGTTAGCAGCTAAAGCCCAGGATAATTACAAATCCTTATTTTGCTGCATTAGGAAGATTTGAAATAACACCCAGCAGTCCTTAGAACTTAAAAATAGCACCACCTATTCTGAACTAATAGACATTGCCAACACAGTAGCAAACAAATTTAGTGCATATTGTATCTCAGAAATGACCATCTAAAGTCCATATATAACTAAATCTCTCAACATCTCCATCATAACAAAATAATGTGTATTGATGGTACTCTCCAAGACCAACATTTTTTCCTCCATGAGGTCTGATAATATATCTGGCTGTTTATTAAATAGTACTTAATTAGCCCTTGCAAATCAAGTCCTCAAATTGTTTAACCTGATCTTAGCCCTGGAGTTTGTCCCTGAGGTCTGGCACACAGCAGCAGTGATGCCACTTGATAAAGGTGACCTTACCACTAACCGTAGGAATTATAGATTCATCTGCCTGATGAGTCTCATTTGTAAAGCTATGGAACATATCATAACTTACCTGATAAATAAAGACATGAAAAATCTCATCAGACTAGACCTGCAGCAGTTTGACTTTTGCAAGGTCAGATTCTGATTAATAAATTTTGTGAACTTCTCAAAAGAGTAACACAGGCTGTTGACAATGGTCATATTGTTCACACAGCATATCTTGACCTAGACAAGGCATTTTGCATTAAAACAGATCACTATTTCTTAGAACTCTTCTTAGTTCTTCTTAGTTCTATTTCTTAGAACTGGTGCCCTGGCACAAATGTATTATCATAACTGTCAATACTATATAGTATAGACCTTTGTATATGCTACCTCTTTCTTTCTTTCTTTTCAAAATTACTACTCCTGCTTTTCCTAATAACATGGGATTAGGAATCCTACTCAGTATTTAGTATTTTAAGTATTATACATATTCTCTAAAAATGATGTAATTTAAGAACTGTACATTTCTGTAAAAATGCTTCTGTATTGTTAATATCCTACATTCAATTAGTTCATTAATCCTTATAAGTTTTATCTTATAGTAATGTTTTTTTATGTAATGTACCAGTATATAGTGGAGCTTTTCTCCTCGGGCCTCTGCTGAAAATGGACATGTATCCAGCCAGACTAGCCCGGTCAACAAATGTAAAATAAAATAAAATAAATAAATAAACTATGATGCAAGATGGATAGCAAACTGGCTAAAACATAGAATCCACAATGTCAGGGTAGCTGGTACCTCATTTGATAGAATGAAGGTGACTAGAGATATTCCAGAGGGGTCAGGGCTAGGACCCCTACTATCCAGCATTTACTTTTCTCACCTCCAGACCATGAACCTGGATGAAATTTGCAGATAATTGAAAGTCATTGCCAAGCCCCCTTTTAATGCCCAAACCCTTCTGCAAGAAGGTACATAAGTAAATACTTGGTATACTAAAAATGGACTCAAATTAAATGCAAAAAAGTGCAATATTGTCACATTTAGAACCCCCCCAGTATTCAGTATAGACAATACCCACTTCAAAATAAGAATATTGTCAGGGTCCTTGTAACACTGTTTAACAACTCCCTCTCCTTTAATCATCATGTGACAACAGTAGTTAGAAAGTCCTTTTACTTGGCACAAGTAATTGCATAGGAATATCATCCAGATCTAAAGAGGTCATTGTTGCCATATACTCATTATTGATTAGACCAGTTAATGGGTACAACATCTCCTTTGGGATGCATATCATTAGAGATACCAAACAACTAGAAAATCACTGGCTTAAAACCTCAACTGACCTGGAAAGACTGGAAGTACTGTTCCTTTATTCAGTATCTTGTAGACTCCTGAATAGTGGCCTCTGTCTTACCTTCTATGCAGTTTGGCACCCAGAACTCCTGGATCTCTCATATCTCCACAAATCAAATAACCTCACTAATATCAGAATCAGGTATCTAAATCTTCATCAGCAAATAACTAATATGTGATGAAGAGATACGTTCATCACATAGCACCCCATCTGCCTCTGGAATAAACCCCCACATAGTGCCATCCCAACCCCCAATGCAAGAAATAGTCTTGCCGGTTATTAACACTGTTCTGTATGACAATGTATTGTCACTGTGTGCTTGTCAGAGCCCATAGGTCTGAGCTCAATGTCAGTATTTCCCCTGCACCAGTTTACTGTGCTCCTCACTCTTTGTTGATGGTTTTGCAGCTGCTGGCCACTGCTGTTCCACAATACTCTCACCAGATGAAGCTGTCTATGAATCTCAACCCAGATTTCATAAATTTGACACATGTAAGGGAGAAAAGTATTGCTAGCTTATAAGAGCGAGAAGGTAGTAAAAGTTCTGGGAAACATTAAGGGTACACAGTTTCATTTCAAGCAATAACATGGGTAGGCTGGTTAAAGTGGTTTATTTTCACTTTCTGTGTTCATTTATTCTTAATTCTTATTATTAACATACCTGAATGTGAATGTATTATCTAAATAGCTTATCAAAGAGTTAAAGCCTTACATGTACTACATAGCTAGTCGAAAGAATATACACATAGTATGTCACTGAGATGTTAACTCATTACATCTGAGTGACACTTCCAGGTGCATCTGGAGTTAACTCCTACTGACACCTCTAGGCATCAATTATTGCTTGTTTATATTTATGTCAATAATTCCAAAACCATGCTATATACAAGGTATTAAAAGATTTCATCTTAAAGCTTACACAATAACAAACTCACCTGCATTAATATTTGACCTTTGTGCAGTACAGGTAAATAGATATTAACTGTTTATATATATATATATATATATATATATATATATATATATATATATATATATATATATATATATATATATAAAGCATTTTCACATTTTTCTAAATATCTCAACAATCAGGTAACACACACAGAACTCCTTAGCCTGAAATGAAAGCTCTTGGCTAGATGAATAAAATGCTGCTGACAGTATTTGTGTAACTTGTGTAACTTGAGTGGTTGCTGAGATATTGTAAGCTGTTTGCAAAATATTACAAATGTAATAACTACTGTATTTACTGTGACTTATAAATCTCAGTTTAAGACATAGAACCTAAGGAATGCTACCACTATAAAATAGTTTGTGCTGAAGAGTTTGCCATTTATACCTCTTTCATAATCCCTATGATTGCAGAGATATGAACATTTGTTTGAAATGTGAAGATGTAATTTGATTCTGTTGAAAGGTTTAGGCTCCACCCATTGGAAGTTACAGAGCAAACTTCCTGAGCTCCATTGGGGTGAATGAGTTAAGACAGAGTTATTGGTGCAGAGAATTTGCTTGTGATTGGTATACTTCATTACAAAAATTAGAAGAGGTACAACAATACCTTATCATTGATAATTATTTTCTCTGTATGGCACAGGCAGGTCATGTTAGTGTTGTCAAACATCACATAGCCTTTGAATACTATGCAGTTTCTGATACTAAAGAGTCATGGAATTATTAACACCAAGGAAAAGAACAGTTAAAAAAGTACAGATATTAATGATTTAAAAAATTATATGAAGACAGCAGAGAGTGAGTTAAACCAATGCTTACAATAAAAAGTAATCCAAAGTGTGGAAATTTTGATATGAGTTTCATAAAAGAGGCTTTAATAAAGCTGAGTTACAGTGAAGTGACATCAGGGTCTCTTTTTCTTGGTACTAAAATCTTAATCATAAAGATTCTGTGCAACTTAAGCAAATAAATGAATTAATTAACTGCAAATTAGAATTATTTTGAACAAACAGGGAGATTTTATGAGTACAGATAAAACCAGATTGATGTAAATATTCATGTGATATTGCATGTTGTTTAATTGATTAAAGCTGTTCTAAAATGAATTCATTCTTTTTATTGAAGGGGTACTTCAAGAATATTAAAATCATTTTTCTACATTAGGGAGGGAAAAATAAAATGTGCATGAAGAAAACTTATTTTTGTGGCACATTATCACATTACACCATTCTGTTAAAATTATCAGTTATGAATATACCAATTAAACTTCACTGTGCCACTATGGTGACCCTGACACAGCAGCTAGAGACAAGATATAAGTGTATTACATTTTGTGAAATCAAATGCCTGTAGGTGACTGTACAGGACTGCTTCTGTGTGTGAACTGTTTCACCTATTTAATAAGCATGTTACTAACTCTGCAAATATTAATGACAGTTTGAACTTCACCGACATTACACCAGCACAAAGAGAACAGCGGGCATCTTCCAGCCAATCAGGAGAGCTGGATTTACATACGACATTACATACAGGAACTGATGGTGGTAGAGCTCTCGATAACGTCCGTAACACCTTATCGCAATAGCTGGAAGGTGGAGGGATGGCAGCTCGAATTTAGGTGAATTCCAGCAAAAAGCTTTGGCACTTTAAATGAACAGCTACTTAAATTAGAAAAACTGAGTATGGACTACCAGAAGCTGCAATTAGAGAGTAGCTATTTCAGTGAATGTGTGCGCACCGAGTGGATTCCAAAGGGCCTCCGATTATGGAAGTTTCCTACAGGCCTGGTAAGAGACTCACTTGGAGCTTCTTGAGCTTTTCAACAAAAATGGATGGGAACTTTTAAAGTGTTTAATCAGAGACAATGACCATACAATGGTCAATCTACTCAATAAAATTAACATAGTAGATCAAAATATTCAGAAGGGCTTACTGTTTGAAAGCAAGAAAGTAGATTATTTTAAAATGTTTGAGAAAATTGATTGCACATTGGTAGAACTTAAACAAAGGAAATTGCATAAACTAAGGAGGGATGAAAAAGAATATGAGGAACATAGGGCTTACTCGCCGCCTCCTATGGGGCAGCAAGGTGTTAGTAGAGATGTTGAATATGATACGCCTAATACCAACAGCAATAACAACAACAATGCTGAGACCAGTGTAATTACCCCTGACCCTTTAGAATACCCCCTCCTGAGGAGGTCAGAGAGACTGAGGAATCAGAGAAGGGGGGAGACAAATTACAGTTACAACAACCAATACCAAACACACATGAAGGGGAAATGTAGAGGGAGGGGGAACAGATATTAGAGACTGAAAATAATTCTAGTGTGGTAATTTTACAGAACAGTGGTGGTGACTTCAAAGTTTACAACTATAGCAATGCTGAATTCAGTAGTTAGATAGCAGACTTGTTTCAAAAAGGTTTAACCATTGTACCAGATAAAAAAGCTTCTTTAGATCAAACTATAATTGACTTTAAGCTTTTTACCAGGAAACTGAACTTTGAATTCTTTTTTAAGGGTTTGAGCAACAACATTCATGAACATACAAGACATAAAATAACCTAGCACTTTTAACCCTACATTGTATCCTACAGTATTGACTTTTGAAAAACTGTGTGAGAAAGACATTAGGGGAAATGTTTAAAAAAGGGGGGGAGTAGACGGGGCAACAACTTAAACAGTGCAAAGATGACACTATTAAAGGAAAGATGTGAAAATGCAGAAATTAGGGTTATGAAACCTGACAAAGGCAGAGGCCTTGTCATTATGAACCATAATTCATACACCAACAAAATGTTCACCCTTCTATATGGTGACACATACTGTGAAATTAGCTTGAATGAGAATAACATCTACTATAGCAAGGTGGATGTAATGTTAGAAGAACTGCTAATGAACCAGCAAATCAAGCCAGAAGAGCATCAATATATGTCAGTAAAATTTCCAAAAATACCCACAATTTTTAGCTGACCCCCCCTGTTTAGACCAATTTTTGATGCTCGAGCATCAAAAGCATTCCCTATAGCAAAATTTATTGTTAGTCAATTAAAAGATATTCTGTATGATTGCTCTTGGATACTCAAAGATTCCTGGGAATTTTTATCCAAAGTCAATAAGGATATGTATACTGATAGTCTTATATTCATTACCATAGCTATCAGGGATTTATTTTCAGTCATACCCCATGACACGGGGATAGACTGGTTTTGCCAATATCTTTATCAGTACTCTACACTCAGCCATAACTATATTCTAACACTCAGAACTTTAATGGAATTAGTGTTGGACACTAATATTATTACATTTGAGCAACAGTTATTTAAACAAGTCAAGGGGGTGGCAATGGGAGCAGCATGTGCCCCCATTTTCGCCAATATAGTACTAACCTTCTGGGAGAGGTAATTCATATTCAACAGTCCCTTTGTCAACTATTGGACATTTTATGGTTGTTTCCTTCACAACATCATTATTTTATGGAAAAAGGGAATGACGGAATTAGATCATTTTTTAGATTTGCTAAGCACCAGCACTGATTTTTTAGAATTCCCATACTCAACTAGTGAATCTGCCATCAACTACCTGGACATCACCATTAAAAAAGATGTGGTTAAGAAACCATTTACATCCACTATATATCGTAAACCCACATACTCAAATAGCCTCCTACATTTTGCTAGCTGTCACCCCTTCATCAAAAGAAGGCATTAGTAAAAGGTCAGGGGGTACAACTTGCTAGTATGATATCTGAAAATGATGAATTTATTGTACAAATGGACATTTTAAAAGGGATGTTAGAACAGAGAGAGAATCCCGGTAATTATATCAACAATATTTTCTTGGAGATAATAAACAAAAGGATGAGTGGACATTTTTTACCCATTCTTGGGACAGGTGGAGGTGTATAAAATGATGTAAGACATGAGAGCAGTAACAATTTTTAAAAAATCAGCTATTTTTAAATTCAACCAACAATTCTACAATATTAGGAACATTATTCAGCATAATTGGAATATTTTTTGCATCGATGCAGAACAGGCCCAATTAGTAGGGCTGGTTCCCAATACTGTTTACAAAAAAGATTGCAGTATAAAAAATATGCTGGAATGACAGAAACCTGATTTTGGTAGAGGCATACGGATGGTAAAATGTGGATACCGCCTACAATGGCAATACATTATTGAGGTTAAGGAAATTCGAATTCCCAACTGTGGAAGGCATATTATATGTGGAAAAATGGCCTGTGATAGCAAAGCGGTGGTGTATTTAACCCTATGCTCCCAATGTTCAAGTTTCTACATTGGCAAAACTAAAAATGCATTTAGGAGTAGGATATACCAACACTGCTATGATATTCATAAGAAAGATGGTAAAAATGCATTGGCAGCACATATCATTGCCAATGAAGGATATGGGTTTAAATTCATCATTATAGAATAGGTACAAATGGGAGAAAGAGGGGGGCCTCTCAACGATTTTTTGGAATTGTCAGAGCTCAAATGGCAAATTAGAGTTAATGCATCAGAGGCACCAGGATTTGATAGTGCAGTGTCCATTAGCTCTGTATTAAGACTCAAGGCACAATTCTTTTTATGAGACCAATGGTAAAAAATATTTTAGAACAGCATGTTAGCAGGCAATATTATTTTTTAATATTTGGTCCATTTTATTAGATGCAAATATCTTGTACATAATTCTTTTAAGCATTTCAAACACTGTCATGACTGCATTTCATGTTGGGTTATGTGTGTGGTTCCTTTAAGGACCTCATTTTATTAATTGATTCATTTACATCAACGTGTTTGTGTATTTCAGGATGTTGGGTATGGTGTTTGTTTTATTCTGAAGAAGTTTCTACTTTAGAGATGAAAGCACTCAATAAATACAGCCTGTGTGGATTTTGACTTTAGTTTTCTGTTTTGTGATTATTCTGGTTTGTGTGGTGAAGTGTTTTTATTATTTTTTTGTCAGTTAATTATTACCTTGTAGCCTCTGTGCTTTACTTTTACCCTGCACTACTCCATCAAATTTACATTGCCGCCTCATTCCTACTATTCTGTGCGCAGACTTGTACTGCATTTACTCTACTCGGTCAGAGCAGAAAAGCTAACTAAACAAGGAATGAACTCCTAAATCATCTGCTTGATTGCTATGTAGCATACTGATAGGATGTAGGAAATCAAAACTGGGGAAGTTACCTCCACAAACAGACCAGTCACCAGTGGGTTATGTGATGGGACCTTTCCTGAAGTAAAAGCCAATACCAAAAGGCTCTGGCTGACTAGGTTGACTGATAACTGCAAATTAGAATCAGTCATTGAATTCCCCAAATGACTTGGCCATCCTGTAGAAAGGTTTGTCCCAAATAAATAACTGCTGCTAAAATCATAGATTGAAACTATATGCCAGAAAGATGCATTACTGTATCTTCTGGGAAGTCAACTACCTTGGAGAACAACCACATTAACAATACGCCCCTAAGAGTTGACCCAGTTGTTTGGCATTTGGGAACTTTTGTGGACAGTGACCTATCTTTTGAACAACATGTGTCCATTGTCATAAGAAAGTACTTATATATTGTATAGCTTATAATTTAAAAAGATGTGTCTAGATCTAGGGATACAATTGCCCCCCCCTCTACTCAGACCTCATTTAGACAGTCATTGACTGTAATGTCCCCCTACAGATGCATGCAACAACTGCAATGGCCAGAGAGATATCTTACTAAAAGGATACAAGGCCAAATAACTTGTCCTACATGGACTGACTCAAAGCCCTGTTACTATACTCAATTTCCTACAGCCTGTTAAGAGGTGACCTGCATCTAGAATATAAGGCATTCTCCAACCCAATACTGATGGATTTACTGCACATCAACAAATCAAATGGCATAAGAAATACATAGTGTAGGGATATAAACCTCTTCTTCAGCATAAATAGAATCATTAAGAGGTACAGGTATATCTGGCAGAGGCTATCACTGCTCTGGGACAGACTCCCCATCCATGTAAAACAAAGTTCATCTTTCTGCATTGAAGTGCAACTTGGACCTATGGTTGGGAAACAGAAAACTTCCTCAGGACTGCCTCCAGTACTACTAATGGACAGAAGTAGCTTCTAAATGCTTTATCCCATGCATGGATCTCCTCAAATTGTCCATGGTATGATCCCATTTATTCTCATTCTCATCAAGGGTAATACATAGTTATATAGTATGAGATGGACAAGGCCAATCTAACATCAAATGGGATGGATTAATTTGAGCACAAAAAGGGAAACTAACTAGGGTTAATATAGCCTACAAGGGCAGCTAGCCTAGTACTTACCTATAAACCTATTTATATTTTCTGTTTCAGAGATTTTCACCACCACTTCCACAATATTTCTTAGATGGATAACATTCTGACTATACCCCAGCTGTCCCAAGTTTGGTTCCTAGATCTGGAGCTTGACAGTGCAAGCAAGGAGAATGGGAGAGCCTGTACTGGGTGATGGAGCACACTGGGTGGAGGACAAACCTCAGATGAGTATGAATGCTATATTAAGTCTGTAGGAGGGGTGAGAAGATGACCTTCTCTAAGGGACACAGACAGGTACACTCTCTGGCTACTCATCACCTGCCCATTTGAACACATGGCTTTGGCATGCTGTGAGCTGTTAGGCCATAGTAGAGGCTTAACTACAGAGCTGTAGCATGATGACTGATTACTTGTGTAATCTCACTGTACTGTGTCTGGTGTTGCAGGGGCCTCCATGGGCAGCAGCCCCCATCAGCGGGACCCTCATAGTGTGGGTCAGAACAGGGAGCTATTAATATGAAGGAAGATGCAGAGATAGAGAATATAGGGAGCCAACACTGGGGATATCTAAAGACAGCAGTCAAGCAGAGAACCAACAAATTAGGATAAAAATATGTGGTATCTATGTTAACCTTCCTTAATCACTAAGTGCTCTCAGAGACATCTATATGTACTCTGCATCCCTTATATCTGCATAATCTATTTTCATAGTTTATTGTTTACTTTCCCTTTACTACATCCCTGCTACCCTCCTTTTGTTTCTGCTCCAGTCCCCCTTCACATTACTATAAAAATCCCTTATTCGGCCTGTCCCCTTCTGTTCTAATGGAAACGATTTTTGTGTAGTACTACATTATCTGACAGCATGCATAAACTGCTCAAACATTAACATAATTCCTGTGGCATTTTGTAAATGAAAAAAAAAATCAGAAAGCTTCCATCACTAAAAGATGAAAACCCAAACAAGAAAGAATCAGAAATAGAAAACAAAAAATAAATCACAAAACACTGAACTACCTCTAAAAGTATATCACAAAATATTGAATACTTCTCTGACACTAAAAACACCCTATATCAATAAACACTAGCTACAAAACTGAGATCAAGTGTTGTCTTGGTATTGGTAGTGTTAGGGAGAGGGTTTTTAGTCACATAATGTGCAGGGTTAGGGGCAGGAATGGGATTAGGGTTAGAGTTAGCGAACACAAGCCCTCCTGCATGACCTTACTAATGTATGTAACCATAACCCTACCCCTTGCCATAACCTTACACAATACATAATGGAAAACCCTTTCCCTAACTGTACCAGTACACAAGACCAAAAGACACAGAATACACACACACAACACCAGAAATGGACAGCACTTCCCCTTACTTAATCCTAAGATGCAAACGTACACATACACATCAACTGCTACAATGCAGTCAGGTGCATCTAAGCAGCCACCACTTTTTTATTCAAACATTAATTTACCTGCATACTCCTACTCACCTAGAAAAACTAAAACTAAATTCAAACATATGTGATTCACATAAATGACAATTCATTTCATATTTTTTCTTTTTACACCCAGGAAGATTTTTAAACCAAATGAACATTCAAACATTTGAATTATGCCCATCAGAAAATCTAGAGTTTTTACTTTTGATATAATGACAGCTCAGAAGAAAATGTCCTAGGCCAGTTTTGTAACCTGCATACTAACAGGAAGTTCAATATAAAAGCAACAATGGAATCCGAGTGTAATGGAAAATGTCTGGCTGTGGCAGTAAATGCAAATATACCAAAGCCTCTGGTAGCTATCTGTGAAATATTGTATCTCAGTCCTCCCTTCTAATTTCATTATGAAACTTTAAAGAAGTAAAAACAGAGGGATATTCTAAAAAACACACCCATAACTCCTATTTATCTCTCATGAATTTCAATGCAGCTGTTTGTTGAATATGAAGCTATCACTTTAGCTGAATAAAAGCATGGCACTGTGGTCATGACCTTTTTTACAATGGAAACATTTTTTGCTAGTAAAATATATAGGAATTTTACTTATAACTTAATGAAAATGTAATACACATATATTTTAGACATCATTTTTACCTAGCTGTTAATGTAGCAGTCAAACAGTTCCCAGGAGTAAATCAAATATAGTGCTGGACTGTAAGAACAAAAGCCGTCTGAAATTCTAGATTGACTAGCTGAATATAATAGCACACGTGTCAGGTTTTTGAATGCATTTCATGGTAAAATACTTCAGGGAATTCTAATAAGATACTTGGGTACAAAACACAATATAAATGACATAATATCCCCAAGGACTTTACTAGATCTCCATCCTAATCTAGATCTCGTAGATTACCCTTGTAAATACATATAATGTATCCTTCAGGGTAACCATTTGAGATACTGACACCTGCCAGAGTGAGCCCTGACATCCAGAGACTGAATGGCTGAAAGAATGGACTTATATATACTAAGTATGAGATGCTATTTCTCTTAATATTCCCTTTTCTCTGAGGTATGGCAATCTCAGATTTGGTATATATACGTTTGGTGGAATGGGGTGGTTTATACCCCTGCAAAAAGAAGTTTTAAGGAGTAGAGAAATTTTCACCATTTGGTCTTTTCTTTTTTTTTTTTTTTTTGGCTTGTCAGCACTCTGCATTTTGAGTGTCAATATTTCAATGGGGAGTCATCGTTTAGTTTAGATGAAATAACAGAAAAGTTGCCTTGGCTGGTGAAATAAAAAGATGCTTCTACTCTAATTGTAAACTTACTGCAATTATGCTCTTGACATTAGTTGCACCTGTCCTTCTTAGTAATAGTCAAATACTTCCCCTCCCAGGAAGAAACTGGGAACAATGCCAAACTGTGACAACCAAAGTCTATGGAATGTTAGATATGTTAGCTATTTGCACAGGAACACATTAGTTTCATTAATGCAATTTACAGTAAATATTTCAGGGACTTTTACTAAGATACTCCAACATGCTGTCCCAGTGAATCATGTCCTTTTGAGCAGGTATACCACCTGTGATTGTGGAGTCATCACATAAATATAATGGTCATTTTCCTATTTGACAGATATTGTTCCTCCCAAAACCATAGCAATAATCATTCAGAAGTGATTCTATAACTGCTTTTTGCTTTTATAATCACGTCTCCCAAAAAGTTACCTACATTCTATGTACTTCTGATGTCTCATCCAGAATAAAATGAAAAATATATATATATAACAGCGACAGTAACATATTTCTGCTTATTGCTGTTACACACAATGTCCCAACAAGCCACTTCATTTTTATTCAATAGTGATCATGTAACAACCCTGTACTTTTATGTACAACATACCTCCCCTACCACAAAAAGACAGCCTTCTGTGCATATCTCTAATGTTTGATTGTGTGTAAGGGAAAGAAACAGTGCTCACTGTTATTTATTTCAATATGTTGTTCTTGTACATGTATATAACCCCCATCCCGCCAGAGTAGTTATATCAATGATTGTTTTGCATGTGCCATGTAACAGACCTTTGCTTTCAAACACAGCCTATCCTCCAAATCAAGATAGCCATTTTCAGTACACAGCTCTAATGTATGATTGTAAAGAATGTAAAAGACATAGTGACCTCGATAATGAATTTCAGCCTGCTGTTCATAGATGCACACACTGCCCTTAGGCTTCCCTGATCAGATAACTGACCTGTATTTTCACACATATCTTGCTTCCCTACATCATCATCATCATCATCAACTCAATTGTTTCTGTTTTTACATGGTGTTGAAGGTAATGTCCTCATCTTGTCCTACCTCCCTATCTCCCCCAAAAGATAGCCACCTTTTGTGTACCCCTCTGATGTTGGGCTGTGAAGAAGATCAATGAAAAATGATCATCGTAATAAATTTCAACCTGCAAAGTATATTGCTCCCACCCTTCACCAAGCCTCATCAATGATCACTTTACTGTTACCACCTTGGACACCTTAATTTCATCCATAGACTTCCCCAAGTACATTTACTTCTGTAAATCACCTGTGGTATGTGATTGCTAAAAGTGGTGAAATAAATGCAGTAATGTATTTCCACCTGCTGCTTTATGGCACACTACCCATACTTCAATTGCTATATTTAAACAATAGTAAAATCATAACTTAGTGCATATTTATTGTGCTGTAACAGAGAGTACTATTACAACTGCTCACAGGTCTATTTGGTTTCTTTCCAGGAAAAGGAAAAAAAATTACATGAACACAAGTTTTCATGTTCTGATCTCAACCCCTCCTCCACCAAGACACAACAATTATTGCTTTACTGTAACCAGTCTGTCAGTTGCGTTCTTCCATAGACTACCTGCCAGGCAGTCGCTGTAATCGATTATAAACTGCTACTACTGGATACAGTCTCATGTCAATAGTGGTAAAATTAAATAATAGAAAAACAACCATATCATTCTGAAGACAGTGTTTGCTGATATTACTGCTAATAGATCTGTATAGTTTTTGCTAGAAGAAACATACTTACACTAGGAAACTTTTCCAGGAGATACAAATATCTGTAGGTCCTGACAGTTTCTAGTCATATGACTAAAAATTACCAGGAAAGGCCAACAATCAGCTGCTTCAGAGTAAAAGCTTGGAAGTGCTTAGAGTGCATAAAAATAAGTCATAGATTGGCTACCATGTCTAATTACTATGTTCTTGGATGGAGTGCTATTAAATAGCAAGACCTCTCACTTCTGGATAAAGTTCCCATTGATTTTAATGGGAAGCTCTGTGGTAATGATTTGGCAAGTACAGTTACAGTACTAGGCAAATAATTATCTCATAGATGTGTTTAGCAAGAACATTTTTAATGTAATTTTAAAATTGTCATAATGAATATAAAATAATAACAATAACTAAAAAAATTAAACCTGGTTGATCATACATGATTGCTAATGCTGATTCATTTGCGTTATTCTGTTTTTCTGAGTCACCAACAAGCAGATTGAGGCTCTACCATGAGAGGAGAAAGAAGGCAAAATACGCTTTTGTTCATCAATTAATCCAGGATAGACAATACTGTCACATGTTGTGGGTAGAGGAGCAGTACTTGTTGTACATGATTGACAGTCATATACCCAGTCACTCCACATGTTCATGTGCTGTATTTACCATTTCATTTATTTACTCCATAAAATAATTAAAGATGCAAGGATCTCAACAACATCTCCTAGCACTTCTTTGAGGACCTGTTATCGAATGTATAACACCATTTGTTGGCATTAAAGAAGACCAGCAGCTGCAGACATGTGGGCAGGCTATTAGTTTTCCATATCCAAATCACATTTACCAATTAAATAATGTTAAGTACTTTAATGTGTTTTACCATTTCAGTCCAAAAGATCAAACCCTATTTTTAGGCTTACCATTTTTGAAAATGCAGACTATCTATACATTCTGAGGTAAATGCTATAAGGAATAATGTCTAACACAATGGTTTTATCTAAGGGTATTTATATATAAAAAATCTAATTATAAATATTCTAAATGTTTTACTATTTTGTTTATATAAGTAAAATCGGTTTGAATATTGTTTCTAAATATGTGCAATAAACAGAATGGCTTCACCAAACATTGAAGATATTGTTAATCAAATAAATTTAACTTTTCTCTTACAGATTTGTGACTATTTACTCACTTACTACATTTAAAACTATTATTCCCCTCTCCACATGCATACTCAAATGTGTATAGTAAAATTACTACCTTTGTTCCAAACAGCCACCCTTTGATTTATGAATTTCAACAAGCATGTGAGTTGGATAGCAAGGCATTATTTTTGGATAATATTAAGAAGTTTCATAAATTAACAATTAGACAAAGGGAGGATCTAGATTCACCTTATCCAATAATGAAATAATAATTAAAAATGCAGATAAGGGAGGAGGTATTGTCATCATGGACAAAGAATGCTATGATTCTAGTATGCTTTCTCTATTACAGGGTACTGAAACATATGAGATCTTGAATAAATTAGATGTTGGGAAGATCATTAATAAGGTTAACAAAGTTCTAACAGTGAAGTTTATTGAAAGCCTCTTATTCTTAAGTCTGTTATCCGAAAAGTCATATATATATATATATATATATATATATATATATATATATATATATATATATTTTATATATATATATATATATATATATATATATATATATATATATATATATATATGTAGTTTCCCTTTATAATCTGGAAATACTGAAATCTTGAATTTCAGTATCCCGAGACCATAAAGGCAAATTTTTAAAATAGCGAAAGTGCAAAATCACGAATTCAGATATCTCAAATTTGCGATTATGGCTTTACGCTTCATTACATCCGCTGTTTTCTGTGGATGCTGTACGGTGTTGTATGTGGATTTAGGTGTGAGTTAACGTAAGTGAGTGTTTTGTAAGGGTTTGGGTGGGAGTTTGAATGTATGTGAGTGTGTTTGTAAGTTATATGTGTGGGTTAGGGTAGGTGAAAGTATGAATGTGTAAGTGCTGGATACGTTGGTGTTTGTATATGTGTAGTGGGTGTGTCTGTGTGCAAGGGACTGTGGAATGTCTGGGTGTGAGTTTGCTGTCTTTTCCTGTTTGTGCGCTTTTGGAGTTAGTATATATATATATATATATATATATATATATATATATATATATGTAGGGGGTGTGGGAGGCACAGCCCCCCACATGGGTGGTGCAGAGGGGCTTGCCCCCCTGCTTATATGTAGTGTAGGTGTGTTGATTTGTGTTGTTTTGTTTGTGTATGTAGTGTGGGTAGGACAGTGTATGTGGTGTGTGGTGTGTATATGTTCGTGATTTTGTATTTCGCAGTTTTGGGGTTTCGGGATTTTGAATGTTCACCTATATGGTTTTGAGATACTGTAATTCTAGATTTCAGTATTTCGAGATTATAAAGGAAACTATGTATATATATATATATATATATATATATATATATATATATATATATATATATTTATATATATTTCTTTATATTTTTGTATATGTCTATATATATATATATGTATATATATATATATATATATATATATATATATATATATATATATATATATATATATATATATTTTTTTTTTTCCGTTTATGGTCTCCCAGAAATATTCAAGAACAAAGCATCCCCACCAATAAGACCCACAGTTTCCTCTAGCAGGTGGGTGAGAGAAACTTTATAATGGATTTTCTACTGTTATCTAGACAGCTTTGATTTTTTGAAACATCTTTATAACTTGTCTATGAAGGAACTTGCTTTGGACTTTATTATAATAACAATGGAAATTAATTCATTATTTACAGCGATTCTTAATGAATTTGGTATAAATTCTGTGAGAATGTTTTTAAGTACAAACTTGAGTTTGATTAATGCAGAAATTCATCACATATGTGAATTAATACAGTTAGTTTTCACTACTAATGTTTTATGTATGATGATTTATGCTATTTATAAAAAAGGTTGTTGCAATGGGCACACCAGTTGATAGTTCTTAAGCTAACTTAGTTTTATCCCAATGGGAAAATGACTTTATATTTTTGCAAATTAATTTACTTTTAGATAATGTTCTGGCTTATAAACAGCTTGTGGATGACATCTTTCTGTTATGGGATAGTGATCCTACATATTTTACTTTATTTACTGATATTTCAACTAACACAGTAGACTTTCTGACCTTTGAGAAATCAATGTCTGATGAAGAAAGGCATTTCTTAGATGTTACATTAATTAAGTAAAGTTATAGAGAACTAGCTACTACAACATACAAAAAAGATACAAAAAAGAACTTATTTTACATAGATCTAGTATGCATCCACCATGTATGTTTTCTAACATCTGTAAGAGCCAGATGGTGAGAGCAGCTAGAGTGAATATCAATGATGAAATTATGAATTGCCAATTATTTGAGCTCAGAAAATATTTTTTATCCAGGAGATATCATAATGAAGTGGTCAAAAGACAGCATAAATCAGTTTAAATAAAATAGAAATGGCAGAACATGACCAGTGTCTTCAGATAACAGTGAAGAAGAAGATGGCCAGGTAAAACAATCAATTACCATGTTAGATTTATGCATAGGTATAATGCTTATTCCAAGATAATACAAGAGATTATTAAGAAAAAAACTATTTTATTTACATGGTTTGAAGAACACATGTCTAAAAGAGTATGTGCCATACTTTGGAAATAGAAAGGCAGTGAATTTAAAAAATGGGTTATGTTATAAAGAGAAGAAGACAGGTCATAAACATAATTTAACTAACAGAGGTACATTTTCCCATTTTAACTGTACTTCCTGTAAATGTATAAAAATGAAATGACAGAGAGCTTCATACACTGAGTAGAAAGAAATATTTGGTAAATGGGACTGCAACCTTTAACATGAAACATGCGTTTGGGGTTTGAAGCTTTCTGTCTGGGTAGAACTAACTGTAGGCTGAAGGACAGAATATGTAATCATATATCTGATACAAAGATAGAAGTTCAAACTAATACCTTCTTTAAGCACTTAGATATTACAGGTGATGGGCACCTTTTTACTTTTATGAGTACTGATATAGTATACCAATTGGACAGAGAGTTTAAATAAAGCAGTTAACTTGAAATCTGTTTTGAAATTGCTACAACACAAGGGTAAATGATACTATCTTTTTAAATGTGATTGTTATGTCATTTCAACATGTGACCCTGAAAATTTTTAAATTACAGCATTCAAATTTGTTTGTACTAGACTTGATGAAGCAGTTTGTGAAAGCTTTTTAGCTTTTCTTTTCTCAAGTTATTTGATCAAGAATATGACCCTTATTTGGCAAAACTGTTCTTGTGGTTACATTTTTTGCATTTTGAGTTTGGCTAAATTACCTGCTGGAGCTCTACTATTTTGATTTTTATTTTGTTTGCAATGAAGATACTCTTAGGGGAAGGATCTCACTATGAGTGAAGGAACATCCCAGTCTTTATTTTCACAAACTTACCCAAGTGGTATGTTTCAGCAACAGATGCATGAACTTTTAACAGCTGTTAACAACCCCATCCTTAATTTCAATAAGGGTGGTACTTTATCAGAAGCAGGACTTGAAATGTATATGTCCTTACAATTTCGAACTTTGTTAACTGAAATAGAATCTAAATTCCATTTCTTTAAAAGACTGCAATGGCATTGACTGAAGTTTGAAGCAAATTTGACTTTAAAGGCACTCCAGGGAGGGCTCTATGTTTTAAAGATGCCTACATTTGACAAAAATATACCTGAGCTGCTATGTAAATGGCATGTCTGTAATATGCAACTTAATATGGATTATAAGACCTTAATGAATAACTTTTTCACTCCACTTGAGAAACAAGCAAAGGAAGATGTTATGTTTGCAAAATAAAACTGTAGCACAAAATATTGTAATGAATTGTTTGTATATTACATACTGTTAACAGTTTATCATAAAAAATAACTGAATATTGGATGTATTTTGATCATTTTTTTTAATTCTTCATTATTATTACTTTTTTTTGCAATTAGCTAAAGGCTCAATAGCCAAAGAAAATAATACAGATGAAAGAGGACATTCGTGTTTTATGCCCTTGCTTAACATTATTGACTGAGAAATAACAGACCCCAGTTTGATATATTAGAATGAATTTTGATAAAGATGATTAATAAGAGATATAAAATCATTTGGAAATGTGATTAGTTCCAATATTTTAGTTAAATAAAACCAATTTACTGAATAAAATGCTTTTCTTTATATCCAGGCTAATTAGACATATCTTGTATTTATAATCCAAAGTAGAAATACTGCCAGCACTTCAGGCAAATGTTCCTTTTCCAAAGTCACAAAATTGTAATAAAATCCAAAAAGCAAACGGAAGCGGAACGAAGCAGGAAACAAAAGATGTAAAAAAATCATTGTATTTATTATCAATGGACTAAATAATTGTACAAAGATTAGTGCTTTCGCTACAAGAGCTTCTTCAGATCATTAACAACTCATATTATGCTACACTAAATATATACAATTATTCAAATCTAACCGACCTATCACATTCGCCAAATAATTAAATAATTAATACAACTAGGAAACAATCTTATGTCAAAATTTCCACCTTTTTTTCATCAGATCATGCTGATGTCAGGGACATTGTTATTAAACGTTGGTCCATCTTGCAGGTGGATAGTGATTTAAGGAATATAGTCGGAAAACAACCACATTTCTTATTTAAGAATACAAATAATTTTGAGGGTAATAGAGTAGAGAATGGGAATACTAGGCCATGCGGCCAGTGTAATTTCTGTTCATATATAGATAGTGATACTACATTTTTTCATCTAGATTTAAATATTGAGTTTATGACGAATGCTAAAGCCAACTGTATGACCTGTAATCTAGTGTATCTAGCGGTTTGCCACACTTGTTTTTCCTTCTATGTGGGAAAAACTAATCGCCCTTTTAGGGACAGGATAAGTGAACATGTTTACCACATTAGGAAAGGATCGGCACACAATGCCTTGGCTAAACATGTGATGTTACATGGGGATACACATAGGTTTTTATTTAGAGCACTAGAGGTCATAGCCCTGACCCAGCTTCAGGGTGATATTAGGAATTACACTGAGTGTAAGGAGAGTTATTGGATAATCAGATTAAGGGCCGATTGTGGTCTTGGACTGAATGAAAGGGCTTCAATCAAACCTATGTTAAGAAAACTTAGGAATATTAGATGAAGTATTAATGCATCATCACTTAGATCTATATGATTATATGTATTATATAGTTTTCATGTCTTTATTATATATACTTTTTCTTTTTAATATATATATGTGTTCACATATATTTTATAAATAATATTATATATAAGTTAAAACATTGTGTAAGATATGGCTTTTTATGTTTTTTAATAGTATATTGTCTTTTAAATGTTTTGATGGTTTTCAGTATACTATATTATAGGTTAGCATGTAGGTAATAGCACTTTAAGATTTAATTATTTGGTGAATGTGACATGTTGGTTAGATTTGAATAATTGTATATATTCAGTGTAGTATAAGATGAGTTGTTAATGATCTGAAGAAGCTCTTGTAGTGAAATCGCTAATCTTTGTACAAGTATTTAGTCCATTGATAATAAATACAGTGATTTTTTAAATCTTTTGTTTCCTGCTTCATTCCGCTTCTGTTTGCTTTTTGGATAGCTTTTATTTAGTTTTATTAATTTAATGAATTAAAGTAATTAAACATTTGTTGTTATCCTCTGTCTGCCTACTTAATATAAAGCCAGTCTGAATTCCTCTATAAATTGCAGTTAGTATTTTTTAGTCGACTGGAAAGGACTGACATAACATAAAAAAATAATCAGCATTCGGTAATGATATAGGTCTATAAGAATGGCACAATGATGGATCTTCTTTTTAACAAATGAGAACATTCATGAAAGAAGTGCAGTTTTAATATCTGTAGATACTTTCTGTAAAAGTGATAAAACATTTTGAGGTAATTATTTATATAATTCAGGAATTATGGCATTGTTACTTGGAGCTTTATTTTCCTTTAGCCTTTTAGTGTATTCCTTTATTTTGTTAGAGAAACACATTTACATGTGTTTCTTATTTGCTCCGGAATATTTTTGTATATTCCTATTTAAAAGGGCTTCTATTACTTCATCATCATCTACACCATTGTTCCATACATTCATTTTCTCACAGTGTTTTTTAAGCAATCCAGAATTTCTTCTACATCTATATGCTTCCTATTACTATCAGGAATAAGTACACTGTGATGTAATTAGTTCTTACTATCATGTCAAATTTAAGAACTGATTTATGTATGTCTTTAGGCTTAAGTGATAAAATTCTAAAGGTTGTATGTAGGGAGAATCACTAGTGTAGTTTATTTTAACATTAAAATTAAATTAAGCATGTGGAGGTTTTACTAAATTCCAAGGATTGGGGCTAGGATCACATTGCTCAGCTGTCCCTGATTTTGCCTCACAATTGTGCCCCATCCCTAATAAAAAATGTTATTTTCTAGTAAATCACATAAGAATACAGTAAGTACTACCAGGCATTAGAGTTCCCTACATGTAATTCTCCAGAGAATGCTTGTTGAAGAATAATGTGTCATTCTATTAACTTTTTAAGTGAAATTGAGTAATATTTAAAAAAAAAAAGGTCTGTGATTTTGGGCCTGTCTACTTCCATTATTTTTGGGTTTATCCCTAATTCTTTTTTCTTTTGTTTTTGTATGACCTACCCACTCCCTTTCACCAGCCCATCACTCAATTATGTCTGAGGGGAAACCCCCCTCTTTGGACCACACCCTGCTTAGACAGCATATCAATGAGAGCCTTCACTCCTTGGATGGGCACACTCATCACTTCCCTACTACTCTGTCAGTCACATGAGCTGCTAATCAAATCTGCATCAACTGGGCCACAGTCAGGGCTTTAGCTTTCTTTACCACTAGAGAGTTTGTCCTTGATTCTTGAGCAAACATGCTGAGAACTATGACTAGGATTTGTTGTCTGGTCATCCATTATTATGTATTTGTGATGCCCCTGCCCTGGTCCAGTAATCAAGGATCCTCAATCCTCGCCACTAACACCAGTGAGGGACATGCACATTGGCAGGATGAACAGTACACACACACACACACACACACACACACACACACACACACACACACACACACAGTAAAGTACAATTTCCCTTAAGAGCACACAGAGATCACAGTCAGTCTGGGGCTAATTTCTCCTTTTTTCTCCAGATCCCCAATAAGACTCCCCACTGGCATAGCTATAGGATTCAGATCTCAGCCAAATGGTCAAGCCAAAACCTCCAGCACCCTCTCTGTCCAACCAGTGCTTCGTGTCCCTACCTAAGCAGCTGGCACATTTGAGATTTGAATTATATACATAAACACAGACACTCCTGGAGGAGGCTGGCACAGGTTCACTAGCTATGTCCCCTTCTGCCCAGACTATAAGGTAGAACTCAT
Organism: Protopterus annectens; assembly: GCF_019279795.1. Lineage (NCBI taxonomy): Eukaryota > Metazoa > Chordata > Ceratodontiformes > Protopteridae > Protopterus > Protopterus annectens. Next base: position 790,076,268 of record NC_056727.1, read on the forward strand.
TGCCACCAACCACTACTTATCAGCTACTACAAAGGCCCTTACCAAAGGGTGCCCAATCTTACTGTGTAATGTTACTATTATCCAAATGGTAAGTGTGACTAAGACATGAAGGCTATTTAGGCATGCTTGTACAGTATCACCAAATATATATGCAAGTTATCTAAGAGATTATATATCTCTACACAAAACGAGTCACAATTAATAGGTTTAAATTTATTTAATAATAAATAAAATCACAAGACAATGCTCATCAGTGACAACAGAGTTCAGAATCACAGGAAATATTTTAAAACAATATTTTAGGACAGTCTCACATAAATATAGAAAACAACTAAACTAATCTTACTGTATTTCTATCTATCGCTAAGAGAAATCACTGTACCTAAATAACTTACAGAGCAAGACAGGAGGTGGTGAGTGGAATGTTTTCAGATCCAAGACAAGATAAAAAATGCACTGACTTTTTCCCTGAGATAATTCTTAAGTTAATAATACACATAACTTCTGAATCATCTCAGATGACATCATTCTTGTCACCTCTGCCTAAGTTTCCCAGGATAGCAGGAACTTATATTTTTAACATGTCTCTGTTAAAAATACTTATCTCTCAGAAGCTGACAATTCTCTCTTAGAAGCTTGCCTGAAACTGAAAGTCATAAAACAATTACCTTGGAAACCTGTAATTGCCTCTGTTTCCAGACAATAGAAAGAAGCCCCTAGCCTAGACATCTTGTCTCTTAACTGGGATAAGCTAACTTTATCACACATCGCAAAACTCTTTACTTATCAGCTTATTTTTTTAGAGTTTTGCAAGTTAACTCTGTATGTCCCAATTTCTACTATGAAATAATACATTTGCATTGACATATAGTTTATACACATTTCTGCTCTTTTACAGCAGGGTGCACTGTGGTTACAATCTTGAAGCTCAGTACAGAGCATACAGTTTTCTTACATTTTTAAGGCAAGCATACAAATCATATTACTATTCACAAATGGCAGAATTATTTACAAACTTCTATCTAGCTGGGCTGGCAGTGTCACATTTCTATATAAATCATATTAATATTTTTAAGTGACATATAGTTATTTACAAAATTCCAGCTAGCTGTGCTGGCAGCATCTTGGTTTATCACAGTATTTATAATGTATTTTAGATTTGCAAATAGATTTTGATAAAAAATGTATTTATTTATTGCTGAGCACTCAGATAGCATATATAGTTTAGATTATTCAGACAGTTTAAAAAAAACACATAATTGCCTATGTACAGTGTTTCTGTTTTACAGTATACATAAGATCTGCATGGATTGGGATATAAAAGATAAACATGACCTGTTGTTAAATCTTTGAACATCGATGTAATTACAAACTAGGTACAGAGCTGCAGAGCATATGTGGTTGTTTGTGCTTGTCTGCAATGAAACCACTCTTTCCCACCATCGCTTTTCTTCTTCCTTATACTCAGTTAAATATGCAAAGGAACAATTTCTGGCAATTGGTACAGAGAATTAAGGCACTGAGCTGTAAATGAGCTGCTTCCTATAATCAAGGCAACAGCATTTGACTCTTTACACTATCATTTGCCTTATCTGTGACTGAATAAGTTTACTAACCAAACGTTGTTCACGGGACCCCCCTAAAAGGGACACTTTAGGGGGGACAACATACTAGACCTGATCATTACCAACATGGGGACTCTATGCTCCACACCAGAAGTATATCCCTCATTGGTGAGATCAGACCATAAACTAATTTCACTGGATGTCCACATCCCGACCCCACCCCCAGCCCAGAAAACCACAGTGAAAAACTTCTCAAAAGCGAACTTCTCACTTCTCAAAACTGAAGTGGAATCCTTCAAGGCCCCAGGGCCAGTGGAAACTATGGCCCAAACTGCAGAATCCTATATAAATGCATTCTATGGACATCTCCAGGAATGCATGGATCATGCTATCCCAAACAAAACCAAGACCCAATCATCCAAAGGCAGGCGTCCAGTCTGCTGGACCCCTGCCATAAATAAACTGTACAACAGAAGGAGGAAGCTACTACATGATAGAGCAAAATCCCTAATAGGGAAGGCATCTCTGATCAGTACTAGCAAAAAATTACGATCCCTCATAAAATCCTCCAAGGCCAGCTTCGAGAGAAAAATTGCACAGGACACCAAAGACAATCATAAGGCTTTTTTCAGTTATGTTAGAAACCTGGGATGCAACTCTTTGTATTGAATTATGTGTGGAGCTTTTCTCCCCGGGCCTCTACTGAAAATGGACATGTATCCAGCTAGACTAGCCCGGTTAACAAATGTAAAATAAAATAAAATAAATAAATAAAATAAAACTCCCAGACTTGTTCTGAGTTGATTCTAAATGACAAAAAATACACTGAACCCACAGACATCGCCAATATCCTGGCAGACAGGTTCAGCGCAAAGTCCTCGCCCCCCTCTCCTTCCAAAGAGCAAGTAGCTATCCCGGCAGAGGGCTGCCTCCCAAACATCTCTGATGCTCAGGTGAAGGCTGCCCTCTCCAAAGCAAAAAACGCTGCTTCCATGGGACCAGATGGCGTCCCAGGTTGCGTCCTACATGAACTCCAAGAGGAACTAATCCCTCAAATAAAACAGCTATACAATCTCAGCCTCACTACAGGATATGTGCCCACAGAATGGTGTACAGCAACAGTGGTCCCACTCCACAAAGGTGGAGCCTCTATGGACCCTGGAAACTATCACCCCATAAGCCTGACTAGCTTAGTCTGCAAGGCTATGGAGAGGATCATCATGGAGCTCATAAACAAAGACATTGGGGACCTACAGACACTAGATCCTACCCAGTTCAGCTTTGTCAAGGGCAGATCCTGCCTTTTGAATCTGGTTGACTTCTTCGAAACAGTCACCAAAGCCATAGATGAAGGGAAGGTAGTCCACACAGCCTATCTGGACCTTTCAAAGGCATTTGACACAGTACCCCACTCAGGCATCATAGATAAGCTATCCAGCTTAAATATAAACCCCTATGTCACAAGATGGGTCACAAACTGGCTCAAAGACAGAACCCACAGAGTGAGAGTTGCTGGAGCCATGTCAGACTCGAAACCGGTCACAAGTGGCGTTCCACAGGGTTCTGTCCTGGGACCACTCTTGTTCGGTATATACTTTTCCGAGGTACAGGCAAACGTGGGAGGACTATGCCTCACCAAGTTCGTAGACGACTGCAAACTGGGTGCCATAATCAACTCTCCAGCTGACACAAACATCCTTCAAAAAGGTCTCACAGAGACAGATAACTGGTGCCAGTGCCATGGTTTAAAGCTAAATGCCAAAAAATGTATAGTCATACCCTTTGGCAAAAACAATGTGCCCACAAATTACCACATAGGCGGAAACCCATTAAGTACAGAGAAAGTTATTAGGGACCTGGGGACCCAAGTTGATAGCAATCTCTCCTTTGAAAACCACATTGCCAAAGTGGTTAGAAAGACCTTCTACATAGCCCACCTCATCACGAAGGGTTTGACATCTAGATCAAGAGAGGTAATCTTGCCCCTTTATTCATCCCTTATCAGGCCCATCATAGAATACAATGCCCCTTTTGGGATGTACCTTACCCGACACCTGCAGCAATTAGAAAGACCCCAAAAGTATCTCACCAAGAGGATCAAGGGTCTCAAACAGATGCCATATGCTGCTCGGTTAAAAAAACTCCAGCTCTACTCAGTTGCATACCGCCTACTTCGAGGCGATCTATGCCTGACATACAAAGCTATGTCAAATCCAGATTTAATGGACATGCTCCACCTCAGTAAATCTAAATCTCTTAGAGCCACATGCTCGAGGGACTTGAACCGCAGCACAGAAATAAATAGAACTTGCTGGAGGGACAGGTTCATAACCCAGAGGCTCCCTTCGCTCTGGAATAGAATTCCAGTTCATGTGAGGCAGAGCACCTCACTGAATCTCTTCAAGAAGAATCTCGATAGGTGGATGGGGGATCATAGGTTTGTCCCAGGGATTACTCCTGTGTCACTATTAGACAGAGGCACAGTAAACCAAACCTTAAAAAGGGCACAGTATACTCAAATCAAGGGGTGACTTAAGCCATACAGAATCGGGCTAGGCTTATAATTGCCCCAGGACAGATAGCCTAGTATGAACCTATGAACCTATGAACCTATGAACTTTTGTCCAGTGGGCTTACCTGATTAATAAATGAATAAAATAAAAAATGTATAATAATAATAATAATAATAATAATAATAATAATAATAATAATACAGGTGTGTCTGTAAACTACAAAGGACTATGCAGGTGTTAAGCAAATATGTCAGCAATGATGATTCTAAAACTCAGGCAAAACTCAGGACATGTGCTCACTGAAGGTGCAGTTTATATTGCAATTCAAGTAGTGCCCTGCCTTAGGTCCAGCACCTTTCTCTTATTATGTAACATTGAACAGTTGAGTCAACAGTCAAGTTGAGAATGCCATGTGTATGGTTTTGTGCTGTGTGTACTTGCATAAAGTTAGGTGAACATTGTGACATGCATTAGCATAGTCACCTACCTTAAACGTTGGTCAGGAAGCTGACAGATAAGACTTCCTATTAATCAAAGCAGTATGCTAGACTGAACAGATGGTCTGTTGTGTACCTGAAAAAGAATCGTTCTAGATGTTGTGATGAGCAGAAACATAGCTTTCTCTTCTAGTGTCCAGGGCCATTCTCTAATGTGGCTCACTGTCTCCCAACCTCACAACTATTTATTTGAAGAACAAACAATCCCTGTAACTCTGGCATTCCAAGCTAGAGAAAAATAAATAAATAAACAAATAAAGGTCTGTTCTCCGATCACTTCTGCCTAGAAAGAGAGGTACCAGGTCCTAACTCCCTACTCAAAACAACAACAAAAGAAGTCCATTGTCTAACATGGCACTCGCTCCATCCTTCTCTGTTGTCTAAAGAGGACCTCATGCCATTTTTCTCTGTTGTATAATTGGGAGTTCACTCCATCCTTCTCTGTTGTCTAAAGTGGCACTCGCTCCATCCTTCTCTGTTGTCTAATGTGGCATTCATTCCATCCTTCTCTGTTAAGGAGGAGTGCCAGGTCCCTGATGTCCTCACATTCTTATGTGTTCTCCAAACTGGAGCTTCAGCTAGCATTTACATGAGGACTCAAAGTATTACATTAAAAAAAAAAGGATCTGCTGATCATGCCCTCTGACATGTTGTGCTTGAGGTGGCTGCCCTCTTTGCTCCTCCATAACTGCTGAGAACCAAATCATTCATATGCAACAGTGTTGCTTCACATTGTTCCTACCTAAGAACATGTGGCATGATAATAGCCACACAAGGCTTTGCAACAAAAACCTAAAGGTGAATTTACTGTGTTTCACTACTATTCAGTATAGGTAACTCGCAAGTACCATGCTAATGCACTGATCAAATGTATTTGTTTATTTATTTATTTGTGGGGGGGGTACCTTCTAGCATCCAGTAATTTCTTCTGTACATGTTTGTAGATCATGCTTATTAAAACTGGTAGACGTCTTTGAGAATGTCACCAAAGCCATAGATGAAGGTAAGACAGTGCACACAGCTTATCTTGACCTTGCCAAGGCTTTTGACCCAATTCCCCACTCTAGCTTCATTGAGAAACTCTCCCAGATAGGAATTAACCCTTATATTACTAGATGGGTAGCCAATTGGCTCACTGACAGAACATACTCTGTCAAACGTTGGTGACTTTACCTCCACCAGAAGATCTGTCACCAGTGGAGTACCACAGGGGTCTGTGCTGGGCACATAACTGTTTGGCATCTATTTCTCAGAAGTTTTGGTCAAAGTAGCTTGCCTTTGGCTCACCAAGTTTGCTGATGATTGCAAACTGGGAGCACTCAGTGAGTCCTCCAATGAAGTTAACATATTACAAGAAGGGCTAACAGAAAATAAATGATTGGTGCCAAAGCCATGGTCTAAAACTAAATGTGAAACAAATGCATTATTATTCCATATTGCAAAACAGAATTGTCTGCAAATTACAATATTGACAGCACCCTCCTGAGTTCCAGTCCAGTAGTGTGAAACGTGGGAACACAGGTTGATAACAATCTGAACTTTGACCATCAAGTTTCCACAGGTGGAAGGAAAGCCATCTAAGTAGCACACCTGATAAGGGCATAGCATCCAGGTCAAGGGATGTTATAACTTCACTGTACTAGACCCTCATCAGACCACTAATAGAGTATAATGCACTCTTTTGCATGTACCTCACCAGATAGTGGCAGCAGCTGGAGAGACCTCAGAGGGTTCTCACTAAAAAAATACAGGGACTCCAAACCATGACCTACATGGCCTACAGGACAGTCTCTAACTCTGCCCTAATAGAAATGCTGCACATCCACAAGTCAAATGTCTAAAGAGTCACACATTCTAGGGATCTCAACCTAGCTTGTGACATTAACAGGTCATCAAGCTGTTTTCAAACAGTGTGCTGAACGCAGGATTTAAACCACAAAAAGTCCAAAAATAAACAAAAAAAAATGAAAAAAATCACTTTAATAAAACAATAAAACAACTCCAGTAAGCGCTTTCGTCTGTGTAAAGACTTCTTCAGACTGAAGTATTGCATTCAATTAGCCATATTTAAATACATTAAAAAGTCACATGACAATATATCAATGTTTTAACACTTTGCGTTTCAGTTACATAATACAATTTTCTCGGTTATTTAGACCAGAGGGGTAGCAAGCATTAAGTCTCACCTGTCAACTGTATTTTAACCATCCTAACTCGTCTTCCGGATTTAGTAAACATTCTACATTTTTTAAAGCATCAACCACCAGGAACTTAAAGTCAACTTTGCATGACCCATACTTCCAATGCCTACCCAAGGCATTCTTTTCATCTCAGAGAGACAGCAGACTATTTAATGAATTTAAATATGGCTAATTGTATGCAATACTTCAGTCTGAAGAAGTCTTAACACAGATGAAAGTGTTTACTGGAGTTGTTTTACTGTTTTATTAAAGTGATTTTTTCATTGTTTTTTTTTATTTATTTTTGGACATTAACAAATCATGCTTGAGAGACAGATATGTCTGCCAGAGACTGCCACTTCTCTGGAATAGACTCCTATTTACATAAAACAGAGCTTCTCACTGACCCTGTGCAAACGCAACCTAGATAATTGGATGGGAGACCATAAATTCACCCCTGGGGTGGCACCCCTTATGGACAGGGAAAGCCAGTGTTGATCATAGACCTACTCTGTCCATAAATTAATTCTGCGAACTACCAAAAAAAAAAAGTACAAATAGGGATATTTGGGATTAACATGGCAGGGCCTGTAAAGGGTCTAGGACCACTAGCCAAGTAATCTCCTATGAACCTATGAACCGATGGTGTCATATGTACTAATGTTCGGAACTTCAAAATAATATATCAACACTATTAGGCTATTTGGATCAACCTTTGAAGGGAAATACTATCAAGCTGACTGTTGCAGATATATCTGCTGCCAAGAGTGATGCAAGCATCACCATTGTAAAGAGATGTCAGATACTCAGAGACTGTGCATATAACACCAGACATTTTACCCCAGACAGGTTAAGGGACATTTCTTCTTATTCTGTAGGAAGTCTACTTATGATGTGGTGTTGCCTAATATCAGAAAATGATTTACAATATACTGTACACCGATACTGAAATGCATAGGGAAATGCATAACAATGTGTGGGAGGCAGGCCTGGCTTCTCTGGTCATAAAAAAAAAAGATGTGAGCGAAGGACTGGTTCAGTGTTTCTCTGCTCCATAGAGTCACGTTGTGTCCTTAACTGACATAAAAAATACTTTACATAGTTTAGTATATGTTATTAGCAAACCTGCACATGGCATTGTTGAAATTTGTCAGAGTTTTTACTATAGCCAGTGCTAAATTAACAAGGCTATGATCCCTTATGTGGCAAATCATGTAGTTTTATACATGTGGACCACTGAACCTGTCGTGTTTCCTTCCTGTGGTGGGAGAACCTTCAGCCTCATGTTATGTGTGTTTTTTTTCGTGTTTGCAATAGTAATATGGTATGAGACAGGTGTGCTGTCATGTCTTCAGCTAAACTGTTGATCTCTTGCTGTGCAAATCTTTTTTTTTTCTTAAATTGACTGCACATCATATAACATCTGTATGGGCAGGTTTGTAACTAGTTTCTTGTATGCATTGCTCAGAAACTTTGTGTAGCACAAGAATCTCAGTTCACACACCTCTGTCATAGCACATACCTTGTACTGTTCTAATAAAATTTTAGTAGGTTTCTTTTATTGCATTCCATTCTTTGACTTCTCACAGTAATGAAGGCTATCTTAAGTGTGATTCTTGGTTTTGTCTTGACAGCACTGTTTTATCTGCCTCTCAAATCATGATAGAACTCGGCACTCTGAGCAATATTCTTCACCTGGCAATGGAATTACTATATGACCCACCATTTTTTTGTATTGTAACAGGTGGCTGCATGAGATTATCTGAGTTTAATATTGTGTCTCTCATCACTTAGTCACCTACTAACCAAGGTTTACTATGAGCTGGTTACAGCCTCAGTCTACAAGTGCC
>NC_056727.1:790089872-790152372 GCF_019279795.1 Protopterus annectens
TTCACGTAACCCCACTGTAGTGTGACCTCGGAGTGAGAATATTAAGGTAGGGGGTGTGGGGGGGTGCAGGGGGCTTGCCCCCCTGCAAAAATATAAATGTATTTTTTTAACACACTTTAACGAAAGAGAGTTTCTGGTGAAAGTGCTTTCTTTAAAGTGTGTCCGTTGATTGTGGATTCGGACTATTGAACTTTCGTTCAATAATCCAAGATCCATATATATATATATATATATATATATATATATATATATATATATATATATATATATATATATATATATATATATCTATATAAATACATGAATGTATATTCACCCACTGGGTGAACGTGTTTTTTTTTTTCAAAACTTGCATTTGGACCTTGAGCCTTTGCATGGACTTTGACTTAACTGCGTTTGGTCTTAACTGATTTTAGCAACTTGTTGGGTAAGCAATTAAAAATACGTTTTACTGTTCATGGTTCCAGGTACATCTTTTTAACTATTTCACAGTATTAACTGAGAACTACAACAGAAAGTCACTCACAAGGCGAAGAAACTTAGACAATTAATGTAGCCGACTTTAGTCAGTAGGAAACATGACTCTAACATAAACATGGATAAATGGAAGACACAGAGGTCTTTGCGTGATAACACAAACATTAAAGTTCCTGTTTGGTAGGATTAAGGAACTTGGTTTGGCACTCATCATGAAACTTGTTCCTTTCCCATATGTGTGTGTATATGTATATGTGTTACTCTCAAATGCTTATTTTCTTGACAGAATAAACTGTGAGCTCAATTTGCCAAATGCCAAGTCATCTAACACATGTTTTGTCAAGTGGTGGTGATGCCTAAAGAGGATGATGATTTTTTGAAGGTGAGTGTAGTTTTAGGTGGAGGAAGTGTGTGTGTGTGTGTGTGTGTGTGTGTGTGTGTGTGTGTGTGTGTGTGTGTGTGTGTGTGCACGTGCGTGTGTATGTATATATTGTTCTGAGTATGTCGATGTGTGCAGAGTGCAAGTGTTACAGAAAGAATTTTCCTAAGATAAGATGTAGAGTTTGGGTTCAAGGCAGGGACAGGTTAGGGTTAGGGGCAGAGAAAGGATTAGGTTTAGGGTTAAGGTTAGTGTGTATTAATAATGTGGAGTGGGCAGAATTCAGAGGTAACATCAAACAACACATTTAATCATTAGCTTTTCAAGATTCTGGATGAATGTATTTACAAGGGAGTTTATTCTGCTCTTTTTTGGAAAAATGGGTAGAAAGAGAAAACTGACTAAAATGAAATACAGTAAGTACATTAATCAGTACTTACATCTTTGTGCAAAACAGCAGTTTAGAATGGTCACCTTCTCAGACAACACAGTATAAATAAAGAATCTCTCAAAGTTGTCCCAAAATGTCAAAGGCTTGCATGTGTTTCCCTTTAGCACCATTACAATATAAGTGAAAACAGCTGCGCAGGTGGCAAAGCTTTGACTGCTTCCTGCACAGGCAAGGTAATCTCTACTGGTGCAACAGCTTTCATCAAACTTTCCTTCACAGGATAGCAGTTCCACTCTTCAAAAACAGCTTCCTCCACTTGACGTAGCTGGGAACTCCTCAGCAGGCATTCCTTTAGGGTCAGACATATCATATATGTCACATATGTGCAAATGACAAGTACATTAAGCACAGGCATAGAAAATAAGTTGCATTTTGCCCTCAGATATCTTCCAGTTTCTTGGTTGCAATGCTTGTATCTGCTCTCTGAACACATCCTGTTGTGTATATCATTTCAGTCAGAGCATTCCTACCTTTCCAGCTGCTCTCCATAGTGGTCAAAACTGACAAAATAACAATTATATCCCACACGCCAAACTTCTTCCCAAGGAAAGAACCATAATTTCTAATGCCTGCAGATGGAATATTTGCCCAGAACAGCTCATTTATATTTAGATGATGTTGGGCAAACTGATACTCTATTTGTGAACTGAAAAATTCAGTCACAAACCTGCTTGTCAGTCTTGGAATTGTCTGTTGCAGAGACATTACAGGGATATATAGTCCACAACCATGAGAAATCTTCCGTCCATTAAATAAAACCCATTTAGTAGCCAAACACTCTGACTAAATCACTGTATAACACCATCCAACATTACATCTCTTCTGGTTTATATAGCAAGTTAAGTACTTATCCTCCTCAACAACTTGTTCCAGTATTGCTTCTAAGCCAACCATAGATTAATCTGTGAATATTATCAACTGTTTAGAGACCCTAAAAGAATGGACAGAGAACACAACAAATTCTTTAATTTCCTGAATACCTGCTTTGTCTCTTCCATCCACTTGACTTTCAGTGGTGTGACCTGTTTAGGTCATGTCTGATAAATTTGCTGCAGTAGTCAATCTGTCTCAAAATTGCCTTGACTTGACTTTTGGTAGAGGATATGGACCAAATACAATCAACTTCTACCATATCTGTCTGGGGTTTGGTAATCATTCTCCCTATTATGTAGCCCAAATATCAGGCTTCAGCAGTGTCAAATATACATTTGGCTTGATTAACTGTTAACCCAGCTTGTCAAAAAAAATCTTGGAAAGATGACTTGTCAATCTTAAGAAACAATAACTACATTATCAAGGCAGGCAGATGCAAACCTGGTGTAGGGTCTAAGAATGTGGTCTATGACACTCTGAAACATTGTTGGCACACAATGTAGGTTAAACGGCAACACCTTAATAATGAAAAATGTAATCAGGTGTGGAGAAAGTGGTTTTCTCCTTAGCCTGTAAAGTTAGTGGGATTTGCCAGTAACCCCGACTCAAGTCCAGCATGCACAGAAATCAAGCCTTATGTAACTTTTCAGCCATTTTATCCACACTAAAGAAGGAGTAGAAATCAAACTTGAATATACTGTTTTCTAAAGTCATTGCAAAATCTTATATCCTTATCAGGATTAGGAACAAAGACAGCCAGGCTCTGTCACTCACACTGCAATTTCTCTATGACCCCCAGCTTAAGCATATTCTGTTCTTATTTATTTAACATTTGTTAACAGAGAAAATTTGACTTGGAACAAAGCCAATTTTCAGCGGAGGCTCTGGGAGAAACACTCCAGATGTATGTCTTTGTAACATGGGAGGAAACCGGAGTACCACACAAATGTAGGGAGGACATGCAGACTTCGCACAAAAGGCACACTTGCCAATAATTGAACCAGAGAACCTCGTACTGCAAGGTGACAACGCTACTGCTGCACCACTGCACCATCCATGCTTAGCTATTACTGATGATCATTGGGATTCTGGTGTTTGATATGGTTATAGATTTATGACTTTACCAGGAATAGTCTTAAAATTGTTGTGAATTAAATTAGTTCTGCCAGGTAATTCTTAGAATATATGTCCTTATTCCTGACTAATAATTTTTCAACTTCTTGCCACCTTGGTTACTGACAATGACTCTACATATTTACTTTAAGACATGCTATGGATTTTTTTGCCTTCTTCAGTGTACACACTGACTTCATAAATTTCATTTTCTTTCCAAAGCTTCAACACATTTGTGTTATATATCTTTTCAGGTTTTCTTTTTCCAATTTGTTTCACTTTATAATTTACTTCAGTGGCTTTTTATAGCACTTCAACTGGGCCTTGCCACTTAGTAAGAAATCTGTTCTTGTAAGTAAGTACTAACACAATCATGTTGTCCTCTGCCTGAAATTCTCTTAAGTTAAGAATTTTGATTATGTTTTATTGTTTGGGTTTTCTGTGCTCTTTCCATGTGTTTTTTTCACATATAAGTATTATCTCCCTTAGTCTGCCTTGGAGTTATATGTAATAATACATATAACCAAAAGGAGTGCTTGCTATGATAAAGTTTCTCTTGTTGTATCTAGCAAGCTTTGTAACTGTCTAGTATACAATAGCCGAAAGAGAGTAAATCCAGTTGGGGACTGAGGTACTTCTCTTGCAGCAATGAGAGGGAATGGAAGCAGCTGATCTCAGTTTTCTAGAGTTGTTCTATTAGCACATCTATCTAAGAGTGAAAGACGATGAGTCTCACCTAAATCACTTAAAAAAAGTGTCAGAGTCTGTGCATTGCTCTGGAGCTGAACAGATGGCTTGGTCAGTGAAGATATCTCATGGAATTACAATCCCAGATAATAGTAAAACAAGTTGTAGCAGTTCTTTCACTATTGACTTTGTGTTTACTCTTCTTAGGGAAACTGCTGTTGGGACATTCATTGTTTAAGCAATGGATTATCACTTTGAACCGAAAACCGACAACAAGGGGACTTTCATAGATGTTAACTTAAATGGGACTTCTGTCACAGGTGAGTGTATCAAAGGTCTCTTAAACAGTTAGTAAGATCAAGCTACTAATATGTTCTATCTTCCTTCATAATACATGTCCAGTAAATCAAGCTAAAATCCTATTCTTTGTTTTATCAGTTCCTTAATGTTCACCAAAATGGCCATGTAACAGCTTCATGATGAGAGGTCTAGAAGGTTAGAAGGTGTTCAGTCAATTTATGAAATGAAAAATCGCAGAGTACTTAGGACAAACAGCAGATAGTTTATTTGTAAGCGCTTTTGGTTAGACTTCCCAACCTTCTTCAGACAAATACACATAGTCAAATCACCTTATATATACAAATAGTAAGCAATAATGATCCAGTTATTCAATCAATGCACAAACACTCATTAGTTTAAATACTTAATATAATACCATCCACACACAATGCCTAAAATACTTTAAACATTAAAATACAATAAAACATCATTACCTATTAAAACACTAGATAGAGCAATACAATTAATTCCAGGTGGTACAATACCATTCAAATAAATCTGCCACCAATACTCCCTATTCTCCAATAAAATATAGGTCACATATAGGTCACACCACTGTCTATGCCTTAAGCAGCTAAACTGGCTTGAGCTCACTCAACTTCTGATATTTAGTCAGTTGTTAGTAACACACAGGTTATACTACATTCCTGACAAAACCCCTGCACTCCAAGATCTAATTCAACCCTATACTACTGCCAGACCCTTAAGATCTACTACCTAGTACCTCCTAAATGTCTACAAATATAAAAATTATGCTGGTAAGTCTCTCTTTGGTTGCACAATTGCTAGAAGTTGGAATACACTACCTAGCCATATAACTTCAAATAGCTCTACTACTCAATTAAAAAAAAAAACTCCTGAAAACCCACTATTCAAACAGCTGGCTATGCTCCTGTTATTCCCCATGTTAAAACATAACAAGCCATTGTAACGTGGATACTGTTATGTGATTCCAGTTCTCTGGCAAGACAGTTACTATTATCACACTTCAGTACTTCTCACTACTGTAGATCTATTTGTATAGAAATAGGACCTACTTTTCATATACTCAACAACATTATCTGTTGTCAGAATCAAGTATCACATGCTATAGAACTCTGTTACAATGTCATGCCTATCCTTAACAATATGTAAATATTTTGAATTTGGCATCCATTGTCTCTGAATCTTCATGCCCATTCTTAAAATATGTATGTGTTTTTGAAGTTTGTATCTATTGTGTCTGACTTTTTATTGTTACTTTCTGTGTTTTTGAATTTTGACTTACATTGTGCTAATTTTTTTCTTATGTACTATGTCTGTTTTTCTCCCTGGGGCTCAGCTGAAAATGGACTTGTGTCCAGTTGAACTATTCCGGCAAACAAATGTAAAATAAAAATAAAAATAAAAATAAAAAAAAGTTTTCAAGGTCCCCCTCTAGGGTTTCCTTAACTTGCTATAAAATAACAAAAGCAAACTTATTATTATTATTTTCTTGAATATCTATAAATAATGCATTAATGTGTTTTGCTTTACCTATATCATAAGTGTGTTCATAAATATGCTGCGTAATTTTACATTTAGTCTTATCTATATAGTATGCTGGACATTGCAAACACTTTGCAGCATATACTACACCCCTCGTATTACAATTAAACCGCCCTTTTATACCAATATTTTTACCATCTGACAATATATGATCGCATTCCAATATATACCTGCACTTATTACACATCCCACATCTTTTCATTATTCCATTTTCTACAATCCCTACAGTAGTTAGGAACTTGCACCAGTCCTTCCAATTCCTATTTATTTAATATATAATATTAGGGTGAGTACCTAAAGCCCGACTTACTTCCCTGTCAGATAAAACTAATTCCTAATTTTTGTGTAAAATACTCAAAATATTTAGGCTATCACTAGTAAATGTAGTAATAAAAGCATTAGCTCGATTAGATTCAATTATTTCCCTTGCCTCAATTTTTTTAATATTACAACTACTTAATATGTTATTACTAGTTTGTAAGTCCTGCGCATTCACTTCATCTACTACACCTTCCAAAATGTCTCTCCCATTAACACCTATATTTTGTGTTAATAATGGGTCATAAAGCCCATATGTTCTTTTCCTAATAACGTCTGAGGATATAGTATGAATAAGGCCTTAGGATAATCTCTATTTAAAAACATTTTCCCTATAAAATTCACCTCCTCTATAAACTCATTCTCCAACGTGATCATCCTTGCGGACTGTGGCCCTTACTATTTGGCCCTTTATTACTGCTTTGTTACATGGTACGGATGGTTACTTGAAAAATGTAAGAATTTATTAGAATAATTTTTTTCCCGGAAAATGGAAGATTTCAGATAACCCCCTACCATGCCTCTAGTCACCCATACATCCATGTATGCAATAGTCACATCTCCTATATTATATGAAAACAATAAAAATTCAGTTGAATTATTCAAATACTCAACAGATTCAGGCATGCATTCCCTAGGTCCACACCATGCAAAAAATAAATTGTCAAGAAACTGGGTATATAATTTAATATACTCCATATCTGGAGATTTAAGCTGGTAGAAGAGCCTGTCCTGGTATAATTCATATAATTCATTCCCATCCCCCTCTTGTTTCATATTCTCTCTGAATGCCGCAAACTGCCAAATTCCAAAGGGTGCTCTTGTGAGTTGTCATGGATACGCCTTCTTTCTTCATGGAAATTAGTATCTCTACTTGGCTTGGGTTCGTCATATTGAGAGCATTGCTGAAACTTTGGAGGTTTAGGATACGCCTTTCCTTTAATGTAATCTAGGCGGCCCCTTTCTAACTTTCGATTCTGCCATTCACTTATAGCCTTGCTCACATCATCAGTCTTTGAAAAAATATTAAAATACTGAGTTTTCACAGTATTAAAATACAAGTACTATTTGGACTTCAGCAACACTCTCTATATGAGGAACCTGGGCCAAGTAGAGATACTAATTTCCATGAAGAAAGAAGGAGTATCCATGACAACTAACAAGAGTACCCTTTGGAATTTGGCAGTTTACGGCATTCAGAGAGAATATGGAACAAGAGGGGGAATGGAATGAATTATATGAATTATATGAGAATAGAATCCTCTACCAGGGGCCAACAACACCAGAACTGGTAGGTGCAGCTGATTAAATTTCTACCTACCAGCTGGTAATGAATAGTACTTGTGATTTTAATATTTTCAATTATAGTAGCGTTGCTTTGACTCCAGTACATGCTGACTTATTTAGTAGAGGGTTAACATTTGTTTCCTCTAGAAGGGCTGTTGTTACCAATGCTATTACAGAACTGAAACTGTTTACCAGAAAATAAAATTTGGCCTTGTTATTTGATGGGATTGTACCGATGGGAAATAAAATGTTACGCTTGCCAAATAAATTTAATCCTGAAATGCATCCGACAGTGAAAATATTTGATCACATGTGTGATATGGACATTAGACATTTGTTAAAAGAATCTGGTGATCACAATGATGTTAATCTCAGTAAAGAACAGAGGCCCTTAATGAATGAAATAAAAAGTAGAGACGATATTAGGTTAATGCAATCTGATAAGGGTGGTGGTATTATAGTTATGAATCAAGTTGATTATAACCAACAAATGTTGTGCTTATTATATGATGAGTCCTCTACTGAAGCATCTATTAGTGAAGTTAATATTTCTAATGAGAGAATAGATTACTGGTTAATTGACATGTTATTTCAGGGGCAAATAAAAGAAGAAGAATATAACTTTATATATATGGATACCTCTAAGGTTACTACTATATTTGGTGTCCCTAAAATACAGAAGGACCTTGAAAATCCACCATTATGTCCCATTGTGGATGGGGGGCAATCAAAAATGTATTTTATTGCTAAATATGTTGATGGTCAACTAAAGAGCAAAGTATCAACCTCAGAATATCTATGTCGAGATTCATGGGACTTTCTGATGAAGTGTAACCAGTTGAATTCATGTGTATCTGAAATAATATTCATTACAGTGGATGTAAAAGATTTATATACCCGCATTCCACATGACCTGGGCCTAGAGTGATTTACGGAATTTTTTGCAGATGTATTAACTATAGGACAGGATAAGATTAATACATTGGCACATTTATTAGAGTCAGTGTTGGATAATAATTATGTATATTATGAAGGTCAGTATTTTAAGCAAATTAAAGGGGTAGCTATGGGGTCCCCTGTAGGCCCCCTATATACAAACATTATTATGGCAATGTGGGAGGTTAAATTTTTGCTTAAATCTCCATATATGGAGTATAATAAATTATATACCCAGTTTCTTGATGATTTATTTTTTGCATGGTGTGGACCTAGGGAATGCATCCCTGAATTCATTAAGTATTTTAATAATTCAACTGAATTTATATCATTTTCATATAATATAGGAGATGTGACTATTGCATACTTGGATTTGTGGCTGATTAGAGGCGTGGTAGGAGGTTATCTGAAATCTTCCATTTTCAGGAAGAAAACTTGTTCTAATAAATTCTTACATTTTTCAAGTAACCATCCATACCATGTAAAAAAAGCAGTAATAAAGGGCCAAATGGTAAGGGCCGCAGCCCGCAAGGATGATCACTTTGGAGAATGAGTTTATAGAGGAGGTGAATTTTATAGGGAAAATGTTTTTAAGTAGAGATTATCCTAAGACCCTTATTGATACTATATCATCAGAAGTTATTAGGAAAAGAACATCTGGGTTTTATAACCCATTATTAAGACAAAATATAGGTGTTAATGGGAAGGACATTTTGGAGGGTGTGGTAGATGAAGTGAATATGCAGGCCTTACAAACTAGTAATAACATATTAAGTTGTTTTAATAATGAAGAAACTGAGCTAAGGAAAATAATTGAATCTAATTGAACTAATGCTTTTATTACTACATGTACTAGTGATAGCCTAAATATTTTGAGTATTTTACACAAAAACTGGGAATTGATTTTATGTGACAGGGAAGTAAGTCGGGTTTTAGGTACTCGCCCTAATATTATATATAAAAGGGATAGGAATTTGAAGGACTAGTGCAAGTCCCTAACTACTATAGGGGTTGTAGAAAATGGTGTAATGAAAAGATGTGGGATGTATTAGCAATGCAGGTATATATTGGAATGTGAGTAAAACACAAAAATGGCTTTGGGGATGAGTAAGTTGAGTGCTTTTTTTATATACATATATTGAAATGTGATCATATATTGCTAGGTGGTAAAAATATTGGTATAAAAGGATGGTTTAATTGTAATACGAGGGGTGTAGTATACGTTGCAAAGTGTTTGCAATGTCCAGCTTACTATATAGATAAGAGTGAATATAAAATAGCATATTTATGAGCACACTTATGATATAGGTAAAGCAAAATACACTAATGCATTATTTAGACATATTCAAGAAAATAATGATCAGAAGTTTGCTTTTGTTATTTTAGAGCAAGAGAGGGACCGTGGAAACTTTTATTGGAAAATAGAGAGTATTGCTGGTAAATTTATTTGAATGCTATTGTACCACCTGGAATTAATGATGTTACTGCTGTATCTAGTGTTTTAAAACTCAAAGTATTTAATAGGTAATGATGTTTTATTGTATTTTAATGTTTACAGTATTTTAGGCATTGTGTGTGGGGAGTATTATATTAAGTATTTAAGCTAATGATTGTTTGTGCATTGATTGAATAATTGGAACATTATTGCTTATTATTTGTATATATAAGGTGATCTGACTATGTGCATTTGTCTGAAGTAGGTTGGGAAGTCTAACCGAAAGCCCTTACCAATAAACTATCTGCTGTTTGCCCCAAGTACTCCATGTTTTTTTTTTATTTTTACTAGTTGGTGTGTGTTTCTTGACTTTATGAAATGAGTTTTTGTTCAATATATGGGGATGAAGTATGGCTGTTCTAACCAGTGGTCTCCCTTTCTGCTCTTGCTGTGTTTGCCTAGCACTGTTTGGAGTGTCATCTTTACACCTGTTATTTATTTATTTTTTTTTGCTGGCTTGGCTTACATGGACTTCAGCCATGTCAACAGTTTTCTCATGCATAACCTGATGTGAAGTGAAGGGTATAGCTTCATCTCCTACAAAGACAGGTACTGATTTTTCCCTTCCTTCCCTTAATTTGTCCTCTAGAAAAGGAGAGTCATGAAAGTAAATCTTTTTGATCTGGAGGGAATGGTAGGTTTCTTGTCTCCATCTTATTTCTCTTTCTACTTATTCTAGTATTTTTAAAGGCTCTGTTTGGCTACCATCAGAGTGTCTACCTTTGTTTCCCTTCACATAACAGTAGGCTCCACTTCATCAGTCTCTCACTGATTTCTGTCAGGACTTTGATGATATTTCATGCAGAGTATCCTTAGATGTGAGCCTTTACCAATGTAGGTCTGCACCAACTTGTGCTGTAGTCTGACCCATTACAGACTTTTGGCACTTCTTCCTAGATCCAGATTTTACTGCATTTGAAGTGTTTATTCCATACTTTTGTCTTTATTTGGGTTGTATATCTTTGGCATATACTTGGCTTTGCCTCTCCCATATTTTCAGAACTCTTTCAAATGAAGAAGATCCTGCCTAATTATTGCATCATTTGTTAAGTTACACACTAACAGTGTGTATAGTTTCTGTGCATATATGTGTGTGTGTGTGTGTGTGTGTGTGTGTGTGTGTGTGTGTGTGTGTGTGTGTGTGTGTGTGTGTGTGTAAACAATGTTTATTCATAGTTGTCAGACAGCTTAATGTGTCTATTAGACTAACCTAACAATAAATAAGGAATAATATGATAATAATAATAATAATAATAATAATAATAATAATAATAATAATAACAACAATAAAATATGAGGGAACAGACGACAGGAATCATAGATAACTGGTTTCTAAAAGGAGGCTCTAAAGTGTCTCAGCAAGGTGAGCCTTAAGCCACCTCCTAAAACAATGTACTGAAGCTTACTCATGAAGTTGCCATGGCATTGAATCTCATGGTTCAGGGACATAGTAAGAATAATGTCTAAATCCTGAAATATTCACCTGGTGAGCTTCAGCAGTTTTGTGGTAACAGAGCAGGGGGAATAACAAGGCAGTTAGAATTCCAAAAGCTCCTTCAAACATCTTGGATTCTGTTCAAGGATAGCCATAAACACCATCAACAAAACTTTAAAACTGAGTCTGTCCTTGAGAGAGATAGTGCAGTCAGGATAGACTAGATGTTATGTTTATATTTTAAAGCTCTGCTTAGCAGTCTCTGTCCAGAGATATGCTCTCACTGCAGCATGCTGAGTCTGTTTGAGAAACCTAGATAAAGGACATTCTAGCAGTCTTAATAAGGGAACAGCCTGACCTACGTAACCACAGGTAAGTACAGTAATAGAATATAGTGGATTATGATCAAGTTTCTGATCATAACCAGATTGCTACACATTGTTGTGCTGTAACTAACCTAGTCTGTAGCCTTATCAGTAGAGCAGTAGCTGGATTCTATTTACATACAGTATGGAAAAAAATCTTATTTTATCAATATTCATAAAGTTGGCATCTTGGCTGACATGTCTAACCTTTGGCCTATTGCAATACTATCACCTCTCAAAAATTCTTGAAAGATATATTCATAAACAACTCTTCCACTATCTTCTACAAGAACATCTCTTAGCATCCTCTTAACATGGCTTCCACCAAACAGACAATGTAACTACTGCCCTCCTATCATTCGCTGACACCAAAATGAAATACAGGAACTCTGATAAACTTGTTTCCTCCTTATTCCTTGACCTGCCAAAAAGCCTTCAGTTTCTCAAACCTGAAACTCATGTTTAAACCATCTCAAGTTGGACTATTCCCTTCTTCTTTACTCTGGTTCAATAGCTATTTAACTGACAGGTCAATGTCCAATTGAGTGGAAACAACACACCATAAGCTCAAATGAAAAACGGCAATACCAAAGCAAAGCAAGATATTCTTTCAACGGTTTATTTGTTAAGTGCTTTCTTCCCCGTCAAACGGGAACTTCATCAGAACAAACTTCCTCCCCAAATCAACAATTAAAATAACAATTCATTTAATTAGATATGATAAAATGTCAATTAAACAATTAATCTCTTAAGAAAATTAATCTCTTAAAAAACACTATATTTAAATGCTTAAAAAACTTGTAATTTAAAATTTTAATGCCCTTTTCTTTAACACAGGCAACAAAGATAAATAGTCGTTAAGCCCTGGTTTTGTCAAGGCATTTAACTTAATAATCCAATAAAATTCCCTCAAGTCAACATTTAATTCCCACCAACCACCCCTAGGGTTCTGTCTAATAACCTCTAAAATGCCAAACATAAATTTTGAAAAGCCCTGACATGTTATTGAATGTTTAAACAAGGTGTTGTTCACATTTCTCTTAGATATAGCATAAATATGTTCATATATCCTATGCCTAAATCTCCTCTCTGTTTTACCCACATAATAAAATGAACAGGTTTGGCAAATACAATGTAAACAATGCCTTTAGTGTCACAGTTACCTTTCTGCAGAAAAATATCCTTTTCATTATCTGCTATATCTATCACATCATGATTCAAAACAAAGTGGCATTGATTGCAGTGACCACATCTGGTGGTCCCTTTCAACAACATACTCTTGGGTGAAATATAATGCTCCGTTAAATATTTTAAATTTTTTCAAACTTTATAAATAAAGTTTGGTGCATTTCCTAAACTTTTAAAAATTTCAATATTTCCTTTAAAAAATCCAGTTTCTTTTGATAAATTCTTTCAGTTGTTTATCTCCATTGCCATAGGTCATACTCATACTAGTTTTTAAATCTTTCTGGGTGGAATATTGAGTGTTGTGTTGGTGAATAATTTCCCCACTAGCCAGCAGGGGTTTGTACCTTACCCTCCACCCTCCGATAACTTGTTCAGCAATATTCTGCAATAAATAATTTGGGATAACCTCTCGCTCTGAACATTTCAGAAATGGTAGAAACTTCTTGTAAAAATGTTTCCTTCTTTGAACACATTCTACCCGCCCTAACCAGCTGTCCCTTAAAAATATTATTTTTTGTATAAAAAGGATGACAACTTTGAAAATCTAAATAACTATTTCAGAAAGTATCCTTCCTGTATATTCTAGATTCAAATGTGTTACTTATTTTATCTTTAATAATCATAACATCTAAATAACTTATCTCCTCTTCAGAACAATTAGCGGTAAACCTAAAAAAATGTACAAACTTGGTTAATGTATTGAAGAAAATTATTAAAACTAAGTTTTGTATCATTCCACAGGATAAAAATATCATCCAGGAAACGATAATAGGTTAACCATTTCCGTGAATATGAACTTGAAAAAATATGTTTTTTCTCCCATGCATAAAGAACAAGGTTAGCATAAATAGGAGCACAAGTGGCCCCCATTGCCACTCCCTGTATTTGCTTGAAAAATTCTCCTTCAAAAATAAAATAGTTATTAAGTAGAATATATTCCATTGAGGCCATAATAAAATTAATCATAGTATCTGAAAGTGTTGTGAGTTCCCTTATGGCTTCATAAAACAATTCCAAACCCTCTTTATGTGGGATTGAAGTAAATAAATCTACTACATCTATTGTAGAAAAAATAACTTCAGCTTTATACCATCTTTCATTAAACTTCGACAAAAAATCCCATGAATCCTTCAATAAATAATCCACATTTTTTATAGAATCTTTCAATATTCTATCCACAAAAGTGCTAAGGGTATACATAGAACTATTGTGTGCTGATATAATTACCCTAAAAGGAGGTTTTTGAATACTGTTGTGGGTTTTGGGAATGCTGAAAGCTGTAGGTATATAAGGATGTTCTGTTTTTAAAAAATTGTAAAGCTCCTCTGAAATTACTTTCTGAAGTAGGGAATCTTCCAAAAAATATGAAATTTTCCTATGTGCTAAATTAATTTAATTCCTAGATGATATTTGATATTTCTCTGTGTCTGAAAAAAATAAGAGTAAGTTCATTTACATAGTCTAGTGAATTAAACAATACTATTCCCCCCCCCCTTGTCCGGCTTCATAATTCTATGTGACTTACTTGTTTTTAAATTATTTAATAGAGTAAACTCTTCTTTACTCAAGTTGAATCTTTTAATAGAATTGTGTTTAATCAATTCATTTTGAATATCCACCTCACACGCTTTTTCAAACGCCATAATTAAGGGGTGTAGTGGGGGGGGTTGAAACTACTTTTCTTTTTAAACATTTGTTTGCCACCTTGTTGGTTTGTATAATTTTTAGTTGACACTCCTTCAAACATAATCTTAAAGTTTAGTTTTCTAGTGTAAAGCTTTAACTCTGTAATTGCATCCACTTTTTCTGTTCTACAAGTCGGAATATATTTAAATCCTTTCTTAAACAGTGTAAAATATGTGTTGTCAACATTTAAATCTGTATAATTATAAATATTAAAGCCATTCTTTGAAAACATTACACCATTGTGAGTCACCTAAATATTATTTTCGTTAACTACTTCTGTTACTGTTTTATATTTGATGTCCTTCAAACGTTTTTGTTTTGGAATTATTTAACTGACAGGTGCCAGTCTGTATAATGGCAGAATACTCTCTCTCTACCTACAGTTCTCCACTGGTGTGCCTCAAGGCTGTATTCTTGGTCCCCTTTACTATAATATCTTTAGCACTGATCTCTATACCTCTGTAGGTCAGGTCTCTCTCTCTCATACAACATGTTGACTCCACGATTATGTGTGCATCTAATACCCTGCCTCAACTCATCATATCATATAAGAAGCTACTTTCAGCCTTAAAAAGACAATGTTGCTGTTATTTTCCCCCAAATAAGACGTGTGATAAAGCAAATTTCAAAATCTTTTCTCTAAACAAAACTGAAATTGAAACAGTCTCCCATACAAAACTTATTGTAGTGATTACAGATAATAACCTTAAATGCAACCTCCATGTTCAAAATAAGGTAAAAAAGACTCCCCAAAAAGTGGAAATACTCTACAGGCATAACAAGTTCCTCAACAACACCACTTAAAGCACTCTTGTCACTACCTATCTTCTCCCATCTCTCTTATACAGTGCACCCATCATAAGTGACCTTCAGACTACAGTTAAAATAAACTTGAGGAATTCTGTTATAAGGTTGCAAAATTTGCCACCAGCAAACAGTACTACAGCCATCTCTACATTTCCCTTAAGGCTTTAAATTGGCTCAAACTGCCTCACCACTTACATTACATATAGCTTATCTCCACACACACATTTATTCATGAAGCCCATGACTGTCCTGCTTTTACTTCTATTCTGCATTCCTATCACACTAATAGAATGCTTCAATCTATTGAACATTTTCTCAATAAATATAAACCCCACAGATCCTCTGGCCAAAGTCTCTGCTCATACTCTGTCGATAAAATGGAATTCTATATCCCTTCAAATTAGAACTTACTCTAACCTCTCCAACTACAAACAACTACTAAAAGACTACATAAATAAGACTTAGCTTTATTCCTTCACCACCCCAGCCCAGGTTGAACTAATCCCTCCCTCCTTTTATGACCTGCATACTTTATGTTTGGTGAGAAGGCATGAGTAAAATCTATTTCTTTGATAAAAGACAAAATTTGCCTAGACTATATTATCTAGACATCTCTGTTCCAAATAGTGTACTCAGTGTGTGTCAGCTGAATGAACTGCATCTTGTGAATGCTTTTAACTATTGACACCGTTCTTTTTCAAATTGTTGTACGTGTCCAAATATTTGCACTATGTTTGTACAGGTTCACACTGCATGAAATGAAGTTGAAGTGTTGTTAGTTAATATGTTGTTCTTCTGTATTAGATTTTGCAATAACTTTATTTAACTGCAACCATATTACGTCAATGTGGAGCTTTTCTCTCCAGGTCTCTGCTGAAAATGGGATGGTATTCTAATTGTACTTTGCCAAGTAAGCCAATAAATAAATAATACATTGTTTGCACAAGATACTGATGTTAAGAAATTCACCTAGGCAGCAAAGGCCATATAACAAGTGAGTTATGACTAGCAGACCTGATCATAATTTATTACACTGCTTTGAACTTTACTTGCTACTGTATATTACAAAATTTAAAAGAAATAAAAGAGTAATATCACAGTTTTCCAGCTTTGAAAGCTGTTTCATAGTTACCACTACCAAATAGGCAGCAGCTTACACTAAAGAGCAGTGGCAAATGCAAAAGTCTTTAACACTGTAATACACTTCATTCTGAGTGAACTGCTTTAATAGCATCCCACTGTCAAAACACTTTGTTATGAATGTAGTCCTTAACAGCTTCCTGATGGTTGTCTGTGGTGGCTGCTAGCTGCAGTTTATGCTCTATTGTGAGATCAGTGCTTAACAGCAGTGAAGAATGCCATGCTTAACAAAAACATTTAAGGAAACTTTTGGTGCCACAAAGATGCTTAACAAGCCAGTCTGTTTCCCTGATTCAGAGTGTAACCATGTAACCATGCTGCTCCATGCCATACAGGTGATTAGTATGGCTGACACTCCTGACTTGGTGACAGAAACCTTAAATTGAAAGCTGGTTGTGGAACAGTACCTGATCAGTGATGAAAACTGCAAGATTATGCATCTTAAATATAGATGCTAACTTATGGCACCCTTCCTCCTTACAGAATACATATGAGCTGTGGAGGGCTATGGAAACAGTCTTCAATGTGTTGAATTTGAGTGGTTTGCACACATCTAAAATAATATATCACTCAAAGAGTGGTTCACATGCTCCTGGGGGAAGAAGAGGTACATATAACCAGCATGCCTATGATATGCCAAACTGTCTGTCAAACTACATTATCAAGTGGAAACAAATGCATTGTGAACAGAATTTGTAGGTTGCCATAACTAAAGCAGTAAGAAGAGGAAGACTTAACATCAGAGACCACCATCTGAATTTACCCTGATAGGTGAGAGGTAATTCACTCTAGGACTGTATCTGAGATCACATAATATTGATTCACTGGCATCAAGAGACTTCCTTATACCTCATTAAGCATAATCTGTATGAAGTGCTAGTTGGTTGAGATCAGCTCAGCAAAACTGAACTCCCTGAATATTGTTTTCCACTTGAAATCATTGCAGGTACATGTACCTGCGAGTGACTCTTTTCCTTTAGCTGATTATTCCATTCTTTGAATATGTGTGTGTGTGTGTGTGTGTGTGTGTGTGTGTGTGTGTGTGTGTGTGTGTGTGTGTGTGTGTGTGTCTGTGTGTGTGTGTGTGTGTGTGTGTGTGTGTGTGTGTGTGTGTGTGTGTGTCTGTGTGTGTGTGTGTGTGTGTGTGTATGCATTTAGTTGGCATATATAAGTTGGGACGGTGTGGACTTGCCTCCCACATCAGGGAATGTTTTATTTATTTATTCATTCATTTGTTTATTTTTTTGTCTAAACAAGGTTACAGCCAGTTGTTTACATCTGATTCAAACTTTGTCCACATATAATTTGACGAATCACAGTGGAAGCACTTCAGGAGGATCAGATGGTCAACCATTCAAGTGCAGCAGAGAAAGCAAGGAAGATCCGTCAAAAATAATGCCTTTGAACTTTTGCCAGAGAAAAATAGTTTCAGTTTTGTGGCCAGCTTGGAACACAGAATGAAAGGGATCCTATAGTCCATTAGAGCCAGAAATGGATCTAAACTGCATGCAGACCACTTTGTCTATAACCTCATAATAGGGTAGTGACTTTGAAGAATGCCTAGACCCACAACAGAATTCTAGAAGTATAGGCTGATCAAGACCGCCTTTATAAACATGAAAACCTAAAAACCTATCAGTCCTCAAAGAAGGTTGAATGATTCTGAAAATATGAGGACCTAATACACCTTAGAAAGCCATTGATGTCTCTAAGTAACTAATTAGTCAGCCTTTTGTCTGGAAATAACTGCATGAGTTCATTAAAGCCAGCGTTATCAATCTCCGTCCAGGACAAGTTCATACTGTGCACTCCCAAAATCGCCTCCTACCTAAAAAAAATAAACTTTGTCTCTAAAGAATCAAGCAGCCAATTTATTGTTTTCTGAAGTAAAGGCCTTCTATGTGATCAAGGTTGGACTACATAGCCTATGGACAATCTGGAACAACTTAGTTGTTTAACTTTTTGTAACAGGACAAATGACATGCTTCCTTATGGGAGATCTTGTATTGTTACCTAGAATAATGTATATGCAAGGCCAATTAAGCTCACAGAAAGTGTGCACATCTCCTTCAGATATTCATTCTTTGTGCTGTTCTGCACAGAAAATGGAGCTCAGAGTTTGTCTGCTACTTGGTCATTGCTATAGTGGCAAAAGACACATTTACAGTATGATGTGGTCAAGGGCTACAGTCACCGAGCATTTATACTCATTGACCAACAGCTCTAGATCAATCACACTGTAGTCCAAGAGGAGCGGATGAAGGACAGGAGCTAACAGATTATCTGTGATGTTATATACATTATAAATTCAACTAGTTCAACAGCAGGAAAATTCAGACTGATAAGTTATTATGCAAAACCACCAAATAGCTGAAGGAGATGTGCACACAGCCATTAACAAACTTTACAATAAGAGGAGAAAGCTATTACATGATAGAACAAAATCCATAAAAGGGAAGTCACCCCTGATCATTATTAGTAAAAAAATACGAGTACTCATAAAATCAACTAAGGCCAATTTTGAGAGAAAAATTGCCATGGATTCAAAGGACAATCATTTCAGCTATGTTAGGAACCTGGGTGGAAACTCCCAGATATGCTCAGAATTAGTCCAAAATGATACAAAAATCACTGAACCCACAGACATTGCCAACATACTGGCAGACAGGTTCAGTGCAAACTTCACCCCCCTCTCCCCCCCTAAAGGAGAGATAACTATCCCAGCGGAGTGTAGCCTCCCAGACATCTCAAATGCGCAGGTGAAAGCTGCTCTCTCTAAAGCTAAAAACACAGCATCAATGGGACTGGATGGTGTCCCCGGCTGTGTGCTACACAAGCTAAATGAGGAATTAAACCCGCACATAAGGCAGCTGTTTAATCTCAGCCTTACCACAGGATACATGCCCAAGGAGTGGCGTACGGCAACTGTGGTCCCACTCCACAAAGGTGGTGCCTCTACGGACCCTGGTAATTACCTCCCCATAAGCTTAACAAGTCTAGTCTGCAAAGCTATGGAGAGGATCATAATGGAGCTCATAAACAAAGATATAGGGGACTTGCAGACATTGGACCCGACCCAGTTTGCCTTCGTCAAGGGAAGATCATGCCTTTTGAACTTGGTCGACTTCTTCAAAACAGTCACCAAGGCCATTGATGAGGGAAAGGCAGTCCATACAGCCTACCTTGACCTTGCAAAGGCTTTCGACACAATACCCCACTCGGGTATTGTAGAAAAACTTACCAGCTTAAATGTAAACCCATATGTCACAAGATGGGTTGCAAACTGGCTTAAGGACAGAACCCACAGGGTTAGAGTTGCTGGCGCTATGTCAGACCTCAAGCCGGTCACAAGTGGTGTCCCACAGGGCTCGGTCCTTGGCCCCCTATTGTTCAGCATCTACTTCTCAGAAGTACAGGCCAACATGGGAGGACTTTGGCTGACAAAGTTTGCAGACGACTGCAAACTGGGCGCCATAGTGGAAAGTGCATCGGACACGGATATCCTTCAGAAGGGACTCACGGAAACAGATAGCTGCTGCCAGAGCCATGGCCTGAAGTTAAACGCCAAAAAAATGTATAGTCATACCCTTCGGAAAAAAAAAGGTAACCCCAAGCTACCATATAGGTGGCAATCCACTAAGCACAGAAGAGGTTATCAGGGACCTGGGGACCCAGGTTGACAGTGGCCTTTCTTTTGACAATCACGTTGCTAAAGTGGTTAGAAAGACCTTCTACATTGCCCACCTGATCATGAAGGGATTCACATCCAGATCTAGTGAGGTCATTGTTCCCCTGTACTCTTCACTTATCAGACCAATGATCGAGTACAATGCCCCATTCGGGATGTATCTCATCTGCAGCAATTGGAGAGACCCCAAAAATTCCTCACCAAAAGGATAAAGGGACTCCAAAATCTGTCATATGCTGCCAGATTGAAGAAACTCCAGCTCTATTCAGTCGCATACCATCTGCTCAGAGGTGACATGTGCCTGACATACAAGGCCATGTCCAACCCGGAATTAATGGACATGCTCCACCTCAAAAAATCCAAATCCACCAAAACCACTAGAGCAAGCGACTTAAACCTTAGCACGGACATAAATAGGATGTGCTGGAGGGATAGATTTATCACTCAGAGACTCCCTATGCTGTGGAATAAAATCCCGGTCCATGTGAGGCAGAGCACCTCGCTGGCTCTGTTCAAGAGAAATCTTGACCTGTGGATGGGAGATCGTAGGTTTACCCCGGGAATCATCTCTGTGTCACTGCTGGACAGAGGCACAACAAACTAATGGGCACAGTATTTTTTCATATAAGGGGTGGCGTAAGCCACAAAAATTTAGGCTAGGCTTATAAATACCTTAGGGCAGATAGCCTAGTATAAACCTATGAACCTATGAACCCAAAAGTAGAAATACCACACACAGGCAGGAAACAGGATCCAAAATATTTATTATTCTTTAGCACCTCAACTTAACCAGTCTTCAAGAAGTATAAAATACAATAGCAAAACATTCCCCTTAAATACCCATCCCTAATTAAACAATTAAAAACAGCAATAAACTAATTAAATGAAATATTTCCAGTTAATTTCACAATTAAGGCCATGTGAAATCATAGTACTATACTTCAAAATAAATAAAGATTCCTTAAAAAGTAATTTATTCTTTAACATTTCATCATCTCCTAATTTAACAAAAACTTTATCTAAAATAGCAGCCTGTAGCAACTTGTAATCACTTTTGTGATACAGCATAAAGTGCACTGCAATGGAACTTTCCACTTTACATTTCTTTATGTCTCTGACATGTTCCTGTAATCGATGTTTAAACATTCTTTTAGTCTCCCTAATGTATATTAACAATGTAAAGCATAAATAACACCTGTAACAGTACATGAAAAATGTCCTAACACTGTACAATTCTTGTTACCCAATTTATAAAATGTTTGTACAAGCAAATCACAAATGAAGCATTTCACACAAGGAAAAGTACCCTTAGGTAACGGGTTATTTACTAAACCTTCTATAGGGGTCATAAAATAAGATTTGATGAGTTTATTCACTATACTAACACCTTTCTTATAGGAGAAAACAGGACATCCCTTCAATAGCTTATTTAGCTTCCCATCCCTTAATAAACATTTCCAATAGTATCTAATTTGTTCTTGCATCTGTTCACTCAAAATATTGTATAGCATAACTATATAAAACATATTTTGGGACTGAATATCCTTTTGATAATATACATCTTTTATCTTTACATTTCTCAGCATCAGATACATCATTTTCACTAATTTTATCTAAAGCATCCAAAATAGTAAATAATGAATACCCCCTATTCAAAAACATCTGTGAGGTAGAAGTAATGTTTTTTAATAAATCAGCTGTATTATTGCAAATTCTACATAAACGTAACAATTCCCCATATAGTAGGGAATTAATTAAATGACTGGGATGAAAGCTAGAGCCATGTAGAAATTGCCCCCATCAAGAAATTTTCTAAACTCTGAAGTAAGAATTTGACCAGTGTTAGTACCCATCAAATGTACATCTAAAAAATCAGCTGTCTGTCCAAATTGTAATCAAAAGATAAATTAAATTCATTACACTGTAGATCATTAATAACACTCTCAACCTTTTCAATGCCATCTTGGCATAAGAAAATAAGATTGTCTATATATCTATAATATTTTACAACATACTTCTTATAAAATTCATGATGATAGATATATCTCTTTTCAAAAAAAGGCCATAAATATATTGGCATAAGTAGGGACAAAAGGTGCCCCCATAGCTGTGCCCTGTAGTTGATGGAAAATCTGATTATTAAAAGAAAAATAGTTATTATTCAAACTAAGTTCTATCCATTCAATAATATAATTTCATAGTGGACATTCTTCTAACATAGATTCTAAAGCAGTAATCCCAGCCCTATGTTTAATATTTGTATATAGGCTTCTAACATCAAGGGTCACCCAATATATGCTAGAATTCCAATTAACTGAAGACATTTTATTAAGAAAATCAAAAGTGTCCTTGATGTCAGAATCCAACTGCTGAACATACGGCAAAAGAAAATCATGTATAACAATGCCAATATTATGTAGAAAATAGTTTGCAGCAGCAACTATGGGTCTGCCTGGTGGGATAGCCCCACTCTTGTGTAACTTGTGTAACTTCGGCAGGCAATAAAAAGTTGCCATAGTACATTTATCTATGTTCAACTTTTTATTCATTTATTAATTGTGAAATTAACTGGAAATATTTCATTTAATTAGTTTATTGCTGTTTTTAATTGTTTGATTAGGGATGGGTATTTAAGGGGAATGTTTTGCTATTGTATTTTATACTTCTTGAAGACTGGTTAAGTCGAGGTGCTAAAGAAGAATAAATATTTTGGATCCTATTTCCTGCATGTGTGTGGTAAGTTATTATGCCTATTATGGGTGACAGCATCTTAAAATCTGAATGAATCTAAACCCTTTCATACCTACTGCTAAATCTTTGTCAAAAGCCATGGATTTATTATTGCCCTACATACTGCACTCACCCTATACTAACCAATACTGGTGAATCAATCTTAAATCAACAAGTAATTCTACAAGCTCCTGTAAAAAGGCCTTTAAGCGACATGTGAGATAATAAAGGAACATAGGAACAATACTAGGCAATTAACCACTGGGTCCATAAAATGCCTAGCCATCAGAACTGTGACTAGGTTATCTAGCAACATGTGTGCTTTCCTGAACTAGGACCAGCCCATCAGCTTAAAGTTGAGGAGTACAAAAACAAAAAACGTCTTCCTGAAATTGAGGAACAATAGAAAAAAATAATCATTGCTTTGTAACTGTGGTAAACTGCTTGCTACATATGAAAAAACAAGAAGCAAAAATCCACACCAAACAGGAACCCCAGTAACACCAACGAATAAGTATCCAAAAACACTGACTGAGGTATGGCTCCGGTTAAAAGAAAAAGGTAAAAAAGCAATGAAAAATTCTTCAGTAGCAGTACTGGTTTATTACAAAGAGACACAAGCGCTTTCACCAATGCTTCATCAGGTGTGAAGCATTGGTGAAAGCGCTTGTGTCTCTTTGTAATAAACCAGTACTGCTACTGAAGAATTTTTCATTGCTTTTTTACCTTTTTCTTTGAACTGGAACCATACCTCAGTCAGTGTTTTTGGATGCTTGCTACATATGTAACAAACAACTTGATACTATTACATTGTCACACACAAAGTGCTTCAGTTGAAACTGCAAATGCACTATTGGCATTCACACTTTAGTCCCACACCACAGGAACATCATTTCCCTAACACCATGCACTCTGGGTAGCCACCCCCTTGCCCTTTCCTAATTATACGTCTGCCAGCCACATAAAGCTTGTTATATGATATAGATGTCAATATAGATAAGATATAGACAGATTATAGATGAACAGACATAGATATAGCTATGTTTGTGTGTGTATGCACATTCAAGCATCTGGTGATAGCTGAGACTGGCTGTAGGACAGTAGTCATTAGCTAAGGTAGGGGAGGGGCACTTAGCAGGTCGAACAACTAATGCATTTTGGAAGCTTCGAGGAAGGATTTTTAATTGTAATTGTAAGGCTGAAAATATGGGCTAAGTATTTGCTAAGGACATGGCTGGCTAACTTAGGTATTTCGGGTGTATTGTGTGAAAATCAGGGTTATAAATTGTATCATGATTGTCAAGCAGCTTTGGCAATTTAATAACAAATTACGAACACAGGAAGTACGGAAAACAAGTAAAACAGAATTTATTATGGTAAGCACTTTCATGATATTAAAATTGCTTCATCAGACCAAAGCAACATTCAAACACCTGCATTATATAAAATGTTACAGTCAATCATAAAGCATCAATCTAAACACACCTACCTAAAGCAATTAAAAAATACATGGAACGTAAAAATATATAATGCAGGAGTTTTGAATTTTGCTTTGGTCTGTTGAAGTGACTTTTAATATTGTGAAAGCGCTTACCTTAATAATTCTGTTTTGCCTGTTTTTCATGCTTCCTATGTTCATAACTTATTATTATTTTGCTCACTTATTTGTTTCTACGAGTGCTAGTTTATCCAGGTTTGGCAGCCTATACACTTAACTTTGGAAATTTGCTTATACATCTGAAACAGAATGAAGGATTGTCAAGGATGCGATGAAGAGGCAACACAGGCTGATAAGAAGAGGAATTGACAATGAGAGAAGAGGAATGCTAACATTTTCTTTTAGTTGTGTGATCAAGTCCTCCTTTAGAATGTTTCTGGTTCCTGTTTTGGGGAAATTTTGTGTGTGCTGACATTTTTGACTGACTTCCAGAATTCTTTCATTTGTTCTAGATGAGAGGTCTGCAGCGATCAGGCAGTCTTAGCTTTACTAGAGTTTATTATAATCCTAGCGTCATGTTTCAACTGCTGGTATTTTTGTATTTCTGTTCACCAGACTGGGCTGTGTTCCAGTCCTCTCAAGCTTTATCTTTAGTGTTTATTAGCTGTTTAAGATTGGAGTAAAACAAGGGGCTGTGATGTCCACAAACTCTTGCTTTTTATTTGGGTAAGATAAAAGAGCGAAGCTAAGGGCTTAAATGTTATTGGGGCTGCTGTTTTTGCAAATGCAGAAGTATCAAACTAAAACAGAGTGAGAAGGTCACAGAGAAAAATCAATCAGTAAAAACTAACTGAAAACTATAGGCAAGCTAGAGGTTCCACTGAGTGACCTCTCAAACCTTTTGTATCAGAGGCACATGGGATATATGCAAATGACCCTTATGAACATCAGGTGTTTTGGCTAAATGGTGATTCTGAATGTCCATGACTTATTTCTTTTTAAATCATTTCAATGGACAATTCCAGGCCAATATATTAAAGTGGGTTCAAATCTTTTAGTTTAGCTTCTATAGTAGTTTTTGTACACTTTTTGGATGGACTTTTTGAAATGGAAGTTTGGACTGAGTTTGTCTAAAGGGTTTGGTAGGTCAGTAGGTTAGCTGCAGCATCAGGAGATGGAGTGGCATTTTATAGTATTGCTTGATTGGTAACTTCAGTTACATCTGTGACAACATAGTTCTATATTTATTAACAAAAGTGAGTTTTGGACATAAGTGCAGCTGTATTTTATCTAACACGTTAACTATTTTTAGAATTTTCCAGATCCTCTTTGAGCTTGTATTCAGCACAGCATAAGCTGTTTATTTCTAAGGCAAGTTGCATTTGCTGACCTTGTCTTTATTCAGTGAATTTTTTAAGGTAAAAGAAGTCCTGATGTAGATTTTTATTATGAGGATTTTTTTTACACTTTTTCTAGGCTGTTTCTTTATACCATCAATACTTTAACATTAGTGGTAAACCATGAACATTTTTGTGTCTTGTCTTAAGACACCTACATTTTGCTGGGAAAAGTGAATCCTTAATAAGTGCAACTATTTCCAAGAAACAGGTTAGAACATGGTCAGAACCAGTCTCATAGAAAAAAAGGGTCTAGTTTATTCCTTCTTGGAGAATACTCAGGGTTGCTTCCATGGTTTTGTATATAGGATGAAGTATAACAAGATGTGGTGGTGGTGTTTTAATTATTTTATATGACCATTCTAAGAAAACTGGACATGTTCACAAATGCACTTTGAAGGCATTGATGTTTTAAAGCAATGGTGGGTAGGTTTACTTAGAATCTAGATCTAGCAGGGAGTTATTACCTGAACCAGGCTTTGCACTGATAATGCTTATCAGACCACCTCACTCACCTAGTAATCAAACTGTAAAATGAAATAAAATAAATTAGTTAAGTAAAACTAGAAACATTTTTGTGAGACTTTTGAATACTTGGAATACGTTTGGGAAATATTACAGTAGAAACATCTGAATGTGTAGTAATTACTGGGTTATAAAAGATTTCTTTGAATACTGCTGGCCCTAAATAGCTTGGAAATTTATGTTGTCATTAGGACTGAATACATTTGTGTTTTAAAAGCTTGAGTTATGAAAAGGTTTGACATCTTGAAAAGATGCAGCAGGGATGGAGCTATTTGAATTAGTGCCCTGGGCAAGTTGAGTACCTAAAAAAAAAAAGTCAAAAACCTCCTTGCTATAGTTACAGAGGACAGCCAGTAACTAGCAAACACACACACACACACACACACACACACACACACACACACACACACACACACACACACACACACACACTTATGCACACACACATTTATTCAGTTAAACAGCCATGATGTTGTGGCCACAGCTGTTTAAATGAATGACGGTACTGTGATTCCATACAGCACTGACAATCATACCTCCTACCAACTTGCAAATGGTGTGGCTCCTCCTACATCCTGTGCTAGATATGGTCCTGGCTATAGTATCTACAAGATATGATCTGCAATGCATGACATCTTGAAAAGTGAAAATCCAAAGAATTAGTCTTAAATATTTAATTTATTTTCAGATTTGATTGTGAAATGAGTTAGCAGCAGTCATTGGTTTACTGGGGAAAACAGACTGATTAAAGATCATGCGACTGACAAGAATGCTAGAACAGATGGGACTCACCTCTAGTCAACCTCTTACAATTTGTACAGCATATTATAATACTATCTATTTAGGAAAAAAAACACTTTCGTAGATAAGATGTAATTTACTTCTGATAAAGCTATCCTTATGCTCAATTTTATAGATTTGCATTCATCTGTGGAAGTAAATAAAGCCAATGTTCAGCAATGCTTGATCCAAGGATTCCTCCTACATGCCATATCAGATGCCCAATGGCAAATACAGGCTAATGATTCGATTAGATATTCGAAGAGTATAATATACAAGCTTGCATTTGACTATGGTTATACATTTGCACAGACCCATTATCATGAAAGTGAGGTCAAGGGATAAATCAATTTCTACTTTACTTTACTGAATGGTACAGATGCTCCATTCTGCTTCAGCTAAATTGCCTGGCAATTACAAATCAAAATCTTGCAACTGGTGTTTGGGCGGAGAGCCAACCAATATTTTTTTTCTGCTGTCACAGAGTAACTAGCATTTGCTCTTAGTGTGAAAACCAGCTTTGTGCAGTTAAGTATCATACCATATATACTGCAGTTTTAAATGATAGTGATAGAGTGAAAGGCTGTATAGCAATGCACTCAGTATAGGGGCATCACCTCTGCTACCATCAGAAGATATTATGAAGTTAATAGTTGCTGAAAGGAAATATTGCATGTCATATCATGCATGCATATTCTGAAATATGTAACATGTAACTTTCATTAAGCTGTCCATTGACTGTATTTGGCAAAATGTTAACAAATGACCTTGAAAAATATTATAAACACAAGTGAGTGTATATACACAAACATGAAGCACACAAGTTAATAAATATTTTGGTTGTGATATTGTTACCTCTTCCATAGCATAACACCATCCTAACTGCATTTCCTGCACTGGCAGCAGTATCAGCCAACAGTGGCTTGCAGTGTGAGCGAACTTTGCACTTCTCAGCCAGGCAGCTATAGAGAATAATGTCTATATTTGGTGCAGGCAAGCAATAATAGACAAGAATAGTTAATGGCACAGCCTAATTCTCAGACTTTCTGATTTGCACTTTTCAGTCTTTCAAACAACTACCCTCAATAGACACACTTTAGACTGCTGTCCTGTACATGGAAATTTGTACAGCATGCTGCACAAGCATAGGATACCTAGTACTGTCCTGCTAAGCACCCTCAGCATGCATAACCCCAGAACTGCTGGCATGCTTCTGCAGAGCAACCCTATCAAACAGCAACAGCTGAAAACAGAAGGCGCAGACACAATAGCGACATGCTGTAGTCATGGGCTCAATTACTTCTTTCAGCAATACCTTTATGTACTGCAAAGCTCAGACAAGTAACTAGCAGTACCCCTCTACCCTTCTGACAACAGCCACTTTTGTTCCATGCAAAACATGCACCGTACATCTTAATTCAGTTTAGTTAAAACACAAGCTAAAACCTACACTTGAACCAAACATTTATTTTTTTATTTTATTTAACATTAGTTAACCAGGAAAGTCCAACTTGGAACAAGAAGGTGCAGACACAATAGCAACATCCTGTAGTCATGGGCTCAGTTACTTCTTTCAGCAATACCTTTATGTACTGCAAAGCTCAGACAAGTAACTATGAGTACCCCTGTACCCTTTTGACAGCAGCCACTTTTGTTCTATGCAAAACATGCACCGTACAAAAACACGTGCTCAACTTAATTCAGTTTAGTTAAAACACAAGCTGAAACCTACACTTGAACCAAAAATTTATTTTTGATTTAACCAGGAAAGTCTGACTTGGAACAAAGCTAATTTTCAGCAGAGGCTCAGAGAGAAACATGGCAGATGCATGTCTTTGCAACATTGGAGGAAATTGGAGCACTCAGAGGAAACCCACACAAACACAAAGAGAACATGCAGACTCCATACAAAAGGCACCCCAATCAAGAATCAAACTGGAGAACCTCTTGCTGTAAGGCAACAATGCTACTGCTGCACCACTGTGCCATTCAATAAAGAAATGTACAAAAAAATGAAAGATATTTTTTTAAAACACTCTGGATACAAAGCAGATAGATAATATATCATGCAGTAACCAGTAAAATTATTTAAACACTCAAACATTAAATAAATAAATTAGGGCTCCTGTTATGTCATTGACAGCAGATTCTGTGAATGCATTTACATCAAGAATCATTCATCGAAATTGCTTTCACCAGCACTGGGGTCTCCATTTTTCTTCATTGCTTTGCATCGTTAGAGTTAGTATGTATAAGGTCAGTGGGTGTGTGGGTGGAGTCCCCCCACATGGGAATACAGGGCGGCAGATTGCCCCCCCAACAAGAAGTATGTCTTCAAGGTTCAACGGAAATAGTTTCAGTGAATGGCTCTTGATGTATATGCATTTTCTAAAACTGGTGTCAATGAATTGACATGCATCTGCAACTTAGTATAACTAGATTTCTTTAGCTAAAAATGTGTCAATGCTGGCAAAAGTTTTATGAAATAGGTAGATTTTTTGAACTGCATCACTGTTAGTTCAAGACTTAACAGATAAGGTTGTGAGTTCCAGAGTAGATAAATGGTAAGAAAAATAATTTTGGCCAGAATGCTCCAAATAAAGCCATGGAATGACATGAGGTACTTACTTTGCCTGTTGAACAGGGAGGTTTCAATGTTTGATAGGTCACCAACATCTCTTTAATTTAGGAAGGATCAAAGCCATGTAGGATAAAATATGTAAGTATTAGTATCTAATTTTCTAATCTTAAAGCAATGTGCAGCTAGTGCTGACCTCAGGGAACTACAGTAGTTAGAGTGTAACCATTAAACCCAGTTAATGGGTGAGCTGATGCATTCTGCACAGCATACAGTTAACTCATGTCACAACTAACTAGCTGCAGATACATGTCTATTGCCCAGGCACAAAATACATCAAGGTACAGACAAGCTTAGAGAGGTCGACTAATGGAATTAAGTGCTTAACTCAGGACATGATTCTTAAAATATGAAGATTTAACCATTGACACCTGATGCTTTAGTGTCTGCTGATCTTCAAGAAAAAGTACGAACGAAAACACTTAAGATACAAACTCCACTCTGCATCCCCTATAAATGATAACTGAGAAAGACTCAGAGTATTGATAGACTAATGGCTGCATGCATGGTTGTACCCTTGGTGAAGTTGAGACTGAAATTTAGATGTGGTCTTCATCTGGTTAAGGTTGGTATCCAGGTTAACTTCTAATGTTGTCAGAGCAGACAAAGGATCTGTATAGCTGAGTATCATCTAATTTACCATTGATGATTCAGACCTTTACTTCAGGTGACTAATCCAGTAGAAGCATATGCAATATGACTAACAGTAGACCAAAACCAGAACTTTAAGGAACACCATTCCATGGAGAGTAAGCTGAGGATGAATTCAGCACCACTATTCTCCTCCATGTCTGCACATTGATGAAGGTGCAAGGAAAACCAAAATGTTAACCCATGTGATCCAGCAACATATCAGGATCCATGGTGATAAATACAACCAAGAGATCAGGATAACCGATTCTGAATCACATCATTGCTCTTTCACTGTTAGGAGGTCATTCTGCAGTTTAATGAGAGCTGTTTCAATCTTTTTGTCTCCTGAAGCCTGCTCAAAAAGCATCTGAAAGGACAAGAGAGATTAGATAGGGTTCAAGTGACACAGAAACCATCCATCCATCCATCCATCCATCCATCCATCCATCCATCCATCCATCCATCCATCCATTCACAACCCCTTTTTCCTGTTTTTGCACATGGGGGTGGGGTGTCACTTCAACAGTGGCAATCATCTGGAAGCAATGTTCCCAGAAACAAGTGTCTTTAAGTGTCACAGAGACCTCCTTGTCAATAACCTTGTAGGCTAAAGATGGCTAATTCTCCAAACTAAGAAGATCTTGTGATGGCTTCTTAATCACAGGAATTCCTAAGGCAAAAAAAACTCTCTGGTTCAGAGGTCCTGTCTATGTACCAAATGACTGTATCCACAGGTCCAACCTGCAGGACAGTGGCCACATAATGATCATATTTCTATATATTTGATATATGAAAACTTGACCAAACAAAGATGACTAGTGCACACAGGACTCTCTTTCTCATCATATGCATTGGATTAACTATGTTCTATACATAGTGCATATTTAGAGTGACCTGAGTGGCAGTGTCACACTCAGAGACTGAAAAGGCTATCTGACCAATAGAATTGGATGAAGTAAACAGCCTTTCTACAATCTGAAAACGTTTGCTTGGTTAGTTCTTGTGAGAAGAAATCTTCCTGGCCAAGAATAATGCATTTTTAACATACATTTCTTCATCCTATGTTCACAACTTGCATCAGACCCAGACTTTTCTGGAGGAAGGCAGCTGCATGTTAACTGATGCACCAAGTCATAATGGGGAGCTCTAGAAGGAAGATGATCAGTAGTGGTCTAGCCAGGGGACTGTCTGCACCACCAAATCTGAGATAACCACCTCTGGCTAAAATAGAAAGTCACGTGGATGTCCTGTACTCTTTGCTATGCATTGCCCCTTTCATTGTACCTCTTTACCATGAGTGTTTCTCATGTATTGTTAAAAGGAGTCTGCAGTCTGCACTACTTTATTTGTATCTAAATAAATGCTCAACCTCACTGATGAAATTTTGCAGCAAAACTATTTCGTACTTAACACTCAGCCTTTGTTAAGTAGATTTGATCGACACTTTATTTTTAGGATGTCTTGAAATCACATCATATTTGTTTAATTTTATGATTTTCACTTTTACTGTTGATGGTATTGTTAGTGAGCTTCCAGAGATTACCCATCTGAGTAGTCCTAATGCTCAATATAGCAAATGAGACTTGGACATGATCAGAAATAGCTTTCTGCCATACCATATTGAATATTAATATCTGTGATGAAAACAGAAAAGCTTCATGTAGGGCACGCATAGTATGCCATTTGGAAGAATTTGAATTCTGACATCAGTTAACATACGTGCAAGAGTATGGTGTGCTACATAAAATAGCCTATAGAATTTGTACAGATTTTCTTTGGTGTTGTAGTGCTCCCGATATTGAGTCACACCCTTTTCTCTGAGATCTTTCAGTACTGACAGACAGATTGTCCCCTGTACAGAAAGCAGTTCTCCCTACTGAGTACTTCTGTACTTTTTCCATTAGTAGCCTCCTCACTAAGCAGTTTCAGTGCAGTTACAAGAGCCGAAACCACAACCTGTAAATCTGTGCACTCTTAAAATGTACAAAGTCCGTTCCTCACAAAGCATTTCCTGCACCATCTTAAAGGGTTATAGGCTGTCCTGAGGCAGCTGTTGTGACACACTGAGTTCAGACAGACAAATGACAAGTCCTACTCCTGAATGAGTCTGTCTGTTGTGAATGAGACACTCTCAGTCAGTACTACTCTTCAAACAACATACAGATGGCATTCCTGAATCCTGCCCACAGACTATTAGACTCCCTAGTAAAGCACTTAAGTGTATTACACTCCATTGTCATAGGTTCATAGGTTCATAGGATGATACTAAGCTAT
Organism: Protopterus annectens; assembly: GCF_019279795.1. Lineage (NCBI taxonomy): Eukaryota > Metazoa > Chordata > Ceratodontiformes > Protopteridae > Protopterus > Protopterus annectens. Next base: position 790,122,479 of record NC_056727.1, read on the forward strand.
TGGCCTGGAGGCCCTTATAAGCCTAGCCAAGAATTTTTCCCATGTTCCCTCAAAGTCAGCACCTGCTTCCCCCGTCCAGCAGGGTCACAAGGTGGGATACCAGGAGTATATTTTCTGTTTCCCATCCAATTGTCCAGGTTCTTCTTAAAGAGGGATAGAGAGGTATTCTGCTTGACATGGAGAAGGGGTCTATTCCACAGATTGGGGGGTCTTTGGGACAGAAATCTATCTCGCCTACAAGCTCTATTGATATCAAAGACCAGGTTAAAGCCTTGCATGTGGGTTGCACAAGTGGAGTATGTCTTACGGATATGCAGCAACTCCATCAAGGCTGGGTCTGAAATGGCGTTGTATGCCAGACACAGGACACCTTTGAGCAGTCTGTATGAGACTGAGTAGAGGGACAGGGCTTTTAGCCTATATGTATAGGACAGGTGTTTGAGACCCTGAATTTTCCTGGTTAGGAATCTCTGTGGCCTCCAACTGATGCCGAACAAAGGCATTGTACTCGATAATGGTTCTGATAAGGGAGGAGTACAGGGATGTTATGACTTCCTTGTTCCTGGATGAAATAACCTTATTTATGAGGTGAGCCATGTGGAAAACCTTCCATACAACAGAGACAACGTGGTGGTCAAACGTCAGGTTGCTATCAAGTCTCTCATGACTGATTGCATGCTTATTACATTGTTATTAATGTGATAATTAGTGGGGATGACATTTTCCCCAAAGGGGATAATGATGCATTTCTTGGCATTCAGTTTGAGTTTATGCTTCTGTCACCAGTCATTAATTTGGTTAAGGCCCTCTTGGAGGATGTTCACATCACTAGAGGAAATTAAGACAGCTCCCAGCTTGCAGCCGTCTGCAAACTTGGTCAGCCACAGACCACTGGTTTTGGCTTGCACCTCAGAAAAGCATATCCCAAACAGTAGAGGCCCCAAGACCAATTATTGTGGTACACCGATCATTACAGGTCTACTACTAGAGGTGTCATCCCCTACTTTGACTGTGTGGGTTCTATCAATGAGCCAGTTAACTACCCATCTGGTAACATATGGGTTGATGCCTAGCTGGGAGAGTTTATCTATTATGCCCGAGTGGGGAATAGTGTCAAAGGCTTTGGCTAGGTCAAGGTAGGCAGTGTGCACCGTCTTCCCCTCATCCATGGCTTTGGTGACTGTTTCAAAGAAATTGACCAAGTTTAACAGGCATAATCACCCTTTGACAAAACTAAATTGTGTGGGGTCAAGCATTTGGAGGTTACCAATGTCCTTATTTATAAAGTCCATGATAATGCATTCCACAGCCTTGCAGATTAGGCTAGTTAGTCTGATGGGCCTACAATTGCCTGGGTTAGTGTATTCTCCACCTTTGTGTAGTGGGATGACAGTGGCTGTCCATTCAGCTGGGATGAAGCTGGTGTTCTGGCTTTGGTTGAATAGGGTGTATAATGGAGCCGAGAGCTCATGCCTGAGTTCATGTATGATACAGCCAGGGATTTTATCAGGTCCCATGGAGACTGTATTTTTGCCTTTGAAAGGGCATTAGGAACCTGCTCCCTGGTGATGAGGGGAGGGGGACAGGTGCTGGGGATGTCCTGGTTTACTGACAGAGGGTCGGGCGGGTGAAGTTTTCACTGAACCTGTCTGCCAGCAGGTTGGCTATATCTATGGCATTTGTGTATGTGGTGTTATTGACCACCAGTTCAAAGCAGATTTGGTTGTTGCCTTTAAGATTGCAGACATATGTGAAGAAGGCCTTGTGATTGTCTTTGATGGATGTGGCCAAGTGGACTCAAATTTAGCCTTAGAGGATGTCACCAGTGACCTTATCTGCTTGTTCAGATAAATGAGAGATTGCTTCCAACTTGGCACCTGCTCTTTCTTGGCCCTAGACAGTATTTTCTTTCCTTCTATTATAGAGCTTGGTTATTGCTGATGTCCACCAGACAGGTTTACTCTTCCTTGAGGAAGATGATTTGGTCCCGTCAAGTATTGTTGAGTCCATACAGCTAAGTAAGTGCTCATATAGTTTTTTGGTGTAGGCTTGGACATTAGTGCTAGTTCCAACTCAAGGGACAGTGGCTGTGAAGCTGCTTATACATGCTTTGAGGAGATTGTAGTCAGCTTTGGAAACGTTTTTCTGTTTGACCCTTGCGGGGGGGGGGGGGGTCAGGGGAGATGGTGACTTCAAAAGTGATCACTTTATGGTCGGATCTTACCAAGGAGGATGACACTGTAGGAGTGGGACAGTGGCTACTCATGTTGGTTAGGACCAGGTCCAGGATATTTTCACCTCTCATAGGGGTTTCGACTAGCTGATCCAATGCATTGGCATTGACAAAGTCAAGGAATCTCTGGGCATTCATGTTTGGGCTATAATAGGTCTTCCAGTCTATGGTTGGGTAGTTAAAGTCACCCAGGATCATGGTAAAGGGTTGAATCTTGATGGATTCAAGTAAGTTCAGATAGGTGGAGTGGATGTCCCGAGTCATGATTGGGGGTCTGTAGCTAGCTCTGATTTGAATAGGTGCTTTGTCAACAGTTAACTGCACTTGTAGTGTCTCCTGTGCATCATACTGTTTGACCAGCCTGGAGATGTGTATGTCTTTGATAAATATTGAAACTCCACCTCCTTTGGCTTTGTAGCCCTCCACTTGGGTCTGAAAGTATGGTAGGATGAGAGTAACCTGGTAAGGTTGGGGTGATGTCCACAGCTTTGAACCAGGTTTCAGTGACTGCACACATTTCAGCATCCTCCTGGCCAAGGAATACTTGCAATGAGTGCAGTTTCATGCTAAGACTCCTAGTGTTTAATAGCATGACCTTTAAATTTCGTTTATAAGAATTTTTCATATTAGTAATTTTGTGCTTATGACTTTGCCTAATAAGGCACTATGGGGGAGGCAAGAACCTTAGCCAGAAGCCTAAAGCCAGGCGGTGACAGATGATGGCCATCTCTGGCAAAGCATCGTGGTCTGTCAATCATGTCCTCCCAGGCTGTCAGGTACTGGATCCCCTTGGAATGACACCAGAAACTAAGCCAATTGTTAAAGTCAATCATTTTCTGTTTGTACTGAGGTATCATTCTGGGTGATGGTAGGATGCTGCTTAAAGCTAGAGACATATTCAGCAAGGTCAATCATGTCCCTCTTCATATAGTCCAGAGAAGTACATCTCAAGTCATTCACACCAACATGGACTATGACAGAGTCATAACAGTACTTGTTGTTAAGAGACATGAGTGCGTGTGTGTGATATGGTGGATTTTAGCACCTGACAAGCAACTTACTGTGACTTTCTCCTAGTTTAGCCTCGTGAGGGGCACATCTGTATGTCTCACAATAGAGTCTCCTATGACTAGTATGTTGGGTTTGTGGTTGGACCTTAGAGGCTGTGAGACACAGATGTGTGTACTATGTGTAATGCTTGGTGCTGTGGGTTGTGATGTACATGTGTGTTTTTGCTTCAGAGGTCTTTTTTGTTTAGTTATGTTTTTGTTAATAACCCCCACATATGTAGGAATGTATTGTACAGATGTGGGTGGTGTTAGAGGTGTGGTGTTCATAGTGTTTGTGCAGTGCCAAGATGTACTGGCTTGTGACTGAGACAGCAAGGCTTCTAGGTTCTTAATGTGATTGCATCTCTCACTTATTGTGTTCCTAGGTGGTAGTAGTAGAGGGTTGTCTGTGTACATAAGGTAGTTGCTACACTGTCTCAGGATGCCCATATCAACCAGACTAGCAGGAGAAACCATAGAAAAGTGTCAGTCCATAGTTATCAAAATCTGTGGAAGAGAGGTCAGGGATAGTAGAGTGGGTACTATCTGAGGAGAGTACCTATAGGTGTGAGTGGGGCTGGATAAAATCAATACAGTAGTGGCATGTAAGGGCTTTATTCAAACAGGAGTGCTGGTAAGGGAAAAACATGCAACTGAGATACCTCACAAAGGGTTAAAATAGCACAGCAGCAGTGCACAACAGACAAACAAGCACAAACCCATGCAAATGCTGGGTTTAAATACCACAAAAATGAAAGTAAAATGGAAACACTGGAATTGACCAACCAACCCTTGTCCCTGAGCTCCTAGCTTAACACCCTATGCCAGACCAGTTCCAACCAGTTCACTTACTCCTACTAAGTGCAGGCAGGCCCTGGCCAACACAGGGTGGTGTAGCAGGAAACACAGGAATCACACAAACAGGTCTGAATACAGCAAAACCTGTAACCAGACGACTATGCTAAAGATATATAAACTCTGTTTAGGTCAATTTAACACAGGAAAACAGATATAAATATAAATATAACAGTAGCAGACAAGAGCAAACTGATTTAAACAAATTAACCAATTAACCAATAAAAAAGCACAAAACTGAGCCCTGTTCCTGAGAGTCTATATTATAACATCGAAATGTTATAGCATTGAATGCAATAACATCGAATCCATAACGTCAAAATATAATAATGTCAAAACGTTACAACAGCGAAAAACATCACTTGGAAACTTTATAGTTGGCCACTCTGCATTAGCATATGTGTTTGCACAGGATTCAACAGTTATACATGAATACACTGTTTGTTTCCTAAAATCATTAATGAAATAAAAACAGTACATGTACTATACCTTCCTTAGGTATATTGTAGTCCACACATGTTAGTACCCAACATCTGCAGCATGTATAAAAGTAAATGTTGCTTTATACACTCGTACATGTAGCTCTGACTGGATAGCAACATGGCTGCCGCTGCGGTTGCAGTGGTAACGTGTACAGTGTTATATGTTTACGTTAATGTAATGTATGTACTGAAGTTTTGAGTCATTAAAGTTTATGTATTAAACATCGTTGTTATTGTTAGTGTAGCCTGTAGTTTACTAAATGTGGTTAGTTGGTATGCTTGTTGTGATGTGTCACGGGTGTTTAATTTCCTCATATAGTGTTTTGTTTTAGGTAGTACGGGTGTGCAGATGGCCGACCGTTGCTATTCGGAGTTGATGTTTTTGATGTTATAACCTTTCGACGTTATTACATTTCGACATTTTAGATTCGATGTTATTGCATTCAATGATATCACTCTTCGATGTTATGATATAGACCCGTTCCTGCAGTCTTCAATCAATCAATCAATCAGACAAGTTCTAACTGCACACTCCTGCCACTAGGGTGCAGGGGGAACCCTCTCCAAAAAGATGGCCTGGATTAGTGCTCAAGTTAAACAAGCAAAGCTAGATTCAGCAGATCTGAATCTAGTCTATGCTACAGGAAAGAAGGTGCACCAATTTCAGAAAGAAACAGTTTAAATAAGCAGGCACAATAAGCCTTTAACTAGCAATTCCCTGGTTAGAAGGGATGAATCTACCCTCTCCTCCCACAAGAGTGCAGATCACAAACGTTCTTAATGTAAAATAACTGGCCTGAAGCCCACGTGCTTAAACCAGAACTTAGACATTTTTAGAATAACAGACACTAAGCCTTCAACCATGAGCTCCAAAAAAAAGGAACCTTAGTCACACTGCCCTTTCTCAGTTATTAAATATAAGCACACATTTTACATTAATGTAATTTCCCTCTTCCAAATTAGTTAATGAATATATAAATCCTAACTTTCATTTTTGGTCCATTTTTGTAGCTTAATGCAATTAAGTGCAGCATATCCTACTGGGTGATCATTTTTATTTCATTGAACAATCTCTTCAGTACATGTTACATTTCCTCCTGTATGTTAAGTACCTCTCCGTGAGTCAGTGATTCATTTTCTTGATCAGATTGCACTGTCATACTCTGCAGCACGTAGAAACGATTCGTAATTTAATTCCAGAAGTATAGAGGTCATTCCAGTGAAGCTCTTGACAATGGAGTGGAGATGATGTAAAATATGCATTTTGGGATCATGAATTCAATGAAAATCATAGATTTCAGGAATGCAAAACATTACAACAACAGGTTAAATTTTTAATAACAGTAATGTTTGTTATGAAAATCTTTGCAAGACGAAGTGCTAGAAAAAGCGATATTTTTGTGACATTTATAAGGGAAGATGAAACAATGCAGATATATACTAAAGTACTTAGCAAATGTATGTAAATGTTAGCCTATAATAACCTGCTCATCAGTCTGTGGATATAATGATACACAGCTTAACAGGGTCACTCAGATTTTTGCAGACTGCATATCTCATTTCCACCAAGCTGCAATAAGGAAATAGTCATCTATATGAAAGTGCCATCAGTATCAGTCTGTCATTTTTCCATTAGCATATGGACTCCTTTGATTAGGTCATGCAGGAAGTTAGCAGCAGTCTTGGTTTCTGCTCCTTTGGATGGGGTCACTCATTCATCATTTAAGGAAATACAGGTAGTTATAATATTCATACTTACATAGTTATGATATTTTGTCCAAACACATAACTTTCCAGAAAAGCATGATACAGATAGACCCTGGGATTCATGAATAATTCTGTAGGCTTCACTAGAAATCTACATGCGTTTTACATGTTACTGTTATGAGCAGTAACATTAATCGCATGTGCTCACTGCTCAACATGGGAACACGAATGCAAGCAGAATTTGTTGGCAGCCAGGAAACCTTATTGAGCAGCACAAGGACACACAGTAAACAAAAAGGCTTTTATGGCCAAACCTGTTTAGTGTGCTCACGAGAACAGCATGAAGAGCTACATATGACAAATAATACATGCTGTACACAGGCAGGGAAAGTGTACTGAGTGTACTGTGCCATAAATAAAACATATGAATACAGTAATAAGTAAGAGAGGATCTGAAACAACAAGGGGGAATTACAATACATGTGTCACCAGACCAGAGAAGTGTACTGAGGAAAATGTGCACAGACAACACAGAGATGTATACAGAAAGATGTAAGAGGGGAGGGCACATGTCAAATTCTAGTACGATAACTGATTTTAAATTGCTTATGTTGCAAAGGTAACTTTGTAATAATAACATTTTGCAATACATATGTCAGTATAATTATGGGTGGACACAATTCCTGAGCAAATGTAGGTAACTAAAAGCAGACATAATATTATAGGATGTGACAGTTACACAAAATTACATTGTAAAAGAAGGGTGTTAACAGACACATGACTGTCATTCACATGCTGAACTGAAATGACAGTTCACAAGGACAATACATACATAACGGGATATCTGCACAATGTTCATTATGTTCATATAACATTTCAGAAAATAGGAATGGCTCAGAAGCTACAATCTTCATTTGCAAAGATTGAACCCATGCCATTAATGTCAATACTGACCTGTGTATGCCTCAGAATGCATCGCAATATTCTAATAGTTATGCATCGCATATGCAGGTGTGTGTTGTTACAAACATGGGGAGCAGAGTGTGACATATGTAATACCCTTGCACAAGGCACTTCTGATTGACACAGTTATTGTGCTGACAGATAAAAACAGATGCCAACACCACACCATGATGCAATGTATTCCACAGGGCCATGTATTGTCTGCATCTGCCTCAGGAGATAGCAATGGGTATTGTGACAAATAAATGAGATTAATCTGTGAACTAAGAAAAGATCCCTAAAAATGAATGTCATATAAGCATGTCAGACTGATGGTAATTAAATGAGTATGCTCTTGTGCACCATACCTCTCAACTGTCCAAATTTTCACAAAATGTCCATTTTTTTGCCTCATATTTTAGTCTGTTCCTAATAAAATTTGTGGTTTTCTTGAAAAATATTGAGGATTGAAATCACTAAATAATGACAGGCATTTGAGTTTTAGACTTCATAGACTTCAGAAAATGTTGCTAATGAGGAGTGTGGCCAAGATGGCAAGCAGCTAGTAGCATAAACATTTTGCTCTGTCTCTTTTCAGTTATTCTGACAGGAAAATTTAGTTTTAATGCCAAGAAATAATATATATATATATATATATATAAATAGTGTTATACATCAAAGAATAGTTTAGTACTAAAATCAATAATAAAAAAAACAAGTTTTTGTAAGTTTTAAACCTGTCAGAAGATTTCAGTCTGTTCCAGTCATGAGTCATGCTAAAGCTTCTCCTCGGAAAACTGTGATGAAGAAAGAACTACAATCTATTATTAGAATTATTCAAGACCTTCCAGTTAAAATGGACACACTGGAGAGTAAGATGCACAATTTCAAGCAAGATAGCAAGAAAGAATTGGATTTAGTTAATGAAATTTTCAAAAAAACATTCAGATCAGATCTCATCAATAGAAGAAACAGTACCTATATAGATGGAAGGCTGGCTGAAAATGAAAGTCAAGTAGAGTTTATCTTAAAATAAAACACTTTACTTCTGGAAAAAAGGAGAAGATCTGAAAAGCAGGTCCAGAAGAAATAATATTAGAATATTTGAAGTGCCCGAAAAAGAGGAAGGAAACAACATGGTGCAATGTCTTAATAACTGTTAAGCAACAATTTTAAACCTGCCAGAGTCACTCTCCTATGGAATAGAAAGTGTTCACAGGTCTCTTTGTAATACTTCTACTATGATCAATCCATTAACACCAAGATCTATAACTGTTAAATTCCTTTTTACACAAGATAAAGACTTAGTATTAAAAACAGCCTAGTCAAGTTCTCCAATAAAAATTAAAGGAAATAGCATTAGATTTGACAATGATTATAACTCATTGGTGATTTCAAAAGGAATACCCTGTATCCCTTTAATTAAAAATCTTAAGTCAAATATCAAAGCTCAAATTGTTTCCCCTGCCAAAATCAAGATTTTTCTTACTGAAGGTCAAAAATATTTAATAAACTTGATGAAGTCCTGGACTTTGTGCAGAAAAATAATCTTTTGGATACATCTGAAGAAATGGACTGGTCCTTAACAAGCTTAAAAAGACAAGCAACCAAAAATGGATAGTCAACTAAAGGAAAAAAAACATTAACAAATTTAAAGAAAAGTAATACTTTTTTATTCTGTTTATCATGTTGTGAAGTAGATTAAAATATGTTTTTATAATCTTCTGAGAAATGTCATAATTTTACAGTAATACATTTGCATTTATCTAAGTATATTAAATAACAATATAAGTAGCAATTACAGTGGTCATATGTTAATATTAATTCATACTAGTGTGTTTCTTTTTTCTACGTTTGGTAGTTATAATTAGAGTATTATAAATTAAATTAGTTTAATAATAGTCTGATAAAAACTATCCCAGTGGAATTATTAATGAAATTGATTAGCTGATAAATATTATAATATAGCATTGGTTCCCTTAGACTAACAGAAAAGTGTTTAAAATTAAAAGTAGACCTTAATTATAGTATAATACTTGAGTCTGGATTATATAGTAATAATAGTAAACATAACATATAGTAGTATTGTTTTTCTTCTTTTTCTTTCTTAATTTTCTTCTCTTTCTACCTGTTTTCTCTCTTACAGCCTTTTCTTTAATAAGTATCTAATTAATAACATAGTGATTTAGTTGTGATCGTGTGAAGAGGCTTCATGTATACTATTAATGATTATTTTTTTTCAAATGTCCATTTTACTTGTGATGCTTAATATCTCGAATAGTTGAAAATTCATTAAAATGCTTTGAGTTTAGCTTGCCTACAGCAGTCATAAGCTTTCTCTTGCTTTACAGTACAACTAAAAAACAACATTCTTGCTTGAATGCAGCCCTCTACCTTCTTTCCACTTCAGAGAGACTTGTAAGCTGAATTTTGAACTTTGAACACACTGGAAATACTTCTTATGGAATGCTGAGATGAAGGGAGCATGAAGAGAAAGTGAAGAAAATGAAAACGCTTTGTCTGTAAGCTAAACTACTTAATAACTTTATTGTAAAATATACTCCTATTTTGTAATCTTTTTCACATAATATGATGTCAGATGAATGGACTTTTCACTGAAATAAATATTTGATCTCAATGATGTATGCTAATGGTTTTAAAACCTGAGACTGCTGAATTGTTTTTACTATTTTAATGTCAATTTCTTTATAGGAAAATAGAAGTTCACACATTGTTAGTGAATGGTTTGTAAAAAATATTTCTATCTAAGTAATGGTATAAAAGAGTTCCTTTTGAAGAAGTCTCCTTTACATACAGTAAACTAGCTTGCTAATTAAGGGTTATTTCTTTTTCTATACTGTAGACAATAACAGAAATTCTATGCTAGTGTACAGAAGGAATAAATTCATTTGATTGAGCTAACATTGCTCGATCGGGTATAACACCGAGTGTTATCATCACATTTTTTATTGCTGAACGGTCAGAATGTCATACTGAATGCAACATTTCCGAATGCTCTACCACCTAAACAAGTTCTACCATGGGTCAAAAAGGGGGGATATTTTGTGATTCGCAACAATTGTGTTCGCTTTTTTGAGGTTTTGCCGCACTGCTTTCGACCATATTCTGATCGACCATCCACCGGCTGATCAAATGCATGTATACCATACAGAAGTCTTAATAGCCCTTCAAATTGAGGTGACTCTGCTGTAGTGTAATGCATATTTCTTATTATATCTTCTTTAATATTGAAATACATTACAGAGTATTATACATTTGTATAACCTTTGTACCACTTCAATAGTACAAATCTGAGTTTCTGCAACAGTTGCATAACTTTCTAATCAACCTACATAGTATAAAATGATGGGGTCATCTCACTATGTGGTACAGTGCTCCTTAAGGAAAATAAATGTATTCAAGTTCTATTCATGTTACAACTATGCCTTTATTGTACAATTCCTTGTTAGAGCTAAACTGCACTTCAATGAACTTTTCATGCTTAAGCTTCATATATGTAAAACTTATACTCATTTTGAAGATACTTAGAGCTAAAAGTGTAGGCAACTATAATACATCAAAAGAATAAGGGGAAATGCATTAAAATTTTACGTAGATTTGTAGTACTGTGTAAGATATTTTATTGATTTAAAAAGGCTATAACATTTTTTGCTTTGTTTTATCTTCATTTTCCAGGTACTACCCAACATGAGGCTAGAATCCTACTAGTTACATGATGAGAAGGGTTGGAAGGTTGAATCAGGGTGGTCAGCACTGTTTTCCATTCTGCCATATATGCTATGAATTTTGCTTGTTCTTTATATGGATGGAGCTTTTTGACATTATGTGCTGCATTACATACTACATTAGTTAGCTCCAACTTTGTCTTTGAGGCTAAATTTGTTAATGACAGTCACCCATATTATTATGGTACTGTACTATCATTGGGAGTTTTTCACATTACAGACAATAATTTCATTGGTTCTTTTGGAGTGGTTAAGCTGACAAATTCCAGTTCTTCCACTCAACTTCATTGCACCAAACTTTCTATTGCTTGATGCTAATAAAAGGTATAGCTAGGCATGCTCTGTGTGCTTGCATGGGTGCATTATACATACATACATACATATATATATGTTTTTTCTCTCTGAACATGTTTTGAAAGTTTAACTACTTAGGGATCATAGGATGCTTTCTACTATCTAAGTTCTTGTCTTCATTAAAGTTATACAAAACAAGCACATGTAGTTGGAGTTTGCCTTTGAAATGTGTTATTTATGGTTATAAGGAGCAACAGTTGAAAATGTATATCTTTCATAAGTGCATAGAGCAACATTGTGAGGGTCAATACAATTTTAAATAGTAGATGGGGCTAAACACTAGGCTTGAATACTAAATATAATTAACTTTCTGCAGCTGATCTAATGTGGGTTAATTAGGTCTCATCCATTTATGACAAATGGGTCTATATTATAACCGCAAAACCTCACATATGTGAATACAGAAGCGTCGACACATATTGAGTGAACTGCAAAAACACTAAATGTCCTGAACCACAAAATTCAAAATGTCGAATCGGCATAGTTGGCCAACCCTACCCCCTGCTACATACTACCTACCCAAACAAAATAAATAATCCACATGCATACACTTAACAAAAACCTACTTCTAACCCTAAACTAAAGCTGACATATATTACTATGTATGCACTTACCTTAACCTGCACCACACCCTAACCCTAAGGTCCGTAACTATTGCACACTTACCTTAAGGAGAAAGTCCAACTATGACGATTCAAAATTTCGAATTTCGTGCTTCAGGACGTTCAGTGTTTTTGTGGTTCTCTCAATATGTGTCAACGTTTCCATATTCATGCAACTGTGATTTAGCGGTTGTAATAGGTAACCATGACAAACTGCTCACATTGGTTGAAGAGAAACTAGTGGTTAGTGATTCAATTATAAATCAGTCATCTTACTTTATAGATTATATAAGGTTAAAATTACATTTTAATATTTCCTTTAAAAAGTAATAAATACATGTTTTACTTTTACAAGGGTTTTGCATTTTTAATAAGGAAATAGACTATTCAATGTCTCATTATTGATATGTATATCTTAAGGATGAGACCTACATTCTGCTCCTGTATGTATTTAACCCTGAGACATTGTGAAACCTAAAAGATAATGATATAAAAGAATATTTTAGCATTTGTGTTATAAATGCATATGGTAATGACCCAGATACAAAGGTGTTTGAACCTGACCTGTCATTTATATTAACTACTTTAAGTAAATTTGTGCCTATAAGTATGATCTTCAAAGGTATTACTTTACTTTGAACATTTATAAATATTATTATATATGTTTATGCTAGAATTTAAATATTATACAATATGGTTGATTTAGAAAGGAGGTTGATACTAGAAGCAAGCTTTTTTCCTCAAATAGTTTAACTTTTGAAGTAGTAGCTATAGAATGGGATACGGTAGTGATAAGGTAATGATTGAAAGTTGTTTGTATGTTTTTCTCATCAAACCAGGAATATTTTATTCCATGTTAGGAGATGTAAATATTTTTAGATTTACTTTCTTAGTAGTTAGGTTAATAATATTGTCCATAACCAGATTTGTTAGAATTAGATATTGTTTCTTGATTAAAAACTATAATTTAATTATCTCAAAACTGTTTTAACTTATAGATGTCTGTTTATAAATGTATTTCATTCAGTATCAATGGTCTTAATAATCTTATGAAGAGAGGTAGTTTAATTAAATATTTAAAAACAAATAAAGGTAATTTTTTTACAAGAAACTCGTTTGGTGAAAATTGATTTAGATAGGCTGTTATTAAAAGATTATTCAATACTCACATTATAGTTAAAAGAGGAGAGGCACTATTATACACTGGAAGAAATCAACGACTATACCTAGAGCAGTTGATAATTGCTCTGACAAAAATGGTATGATGAGTTTTGCAGTAGTTGTAATAATACATTTATTACAAATTTGTGAATGTTTATTGGATTCCTGGAACTAGTTCTAAAGTAGGAAGAAATATTTAGATCCTATAACTTTATATTTAAAAGGAGAAATTATATTGGCTGGAGATTTTAATTGTGTTTTAACAGAAAGAGATACTACTAAGGATCAACAACTTAGAATAGTTGCCTCTGCAAAACAACTAAATTATTTCATAAATACAATGAATCTAAGAGTTATATATGATTTAAAATTGTCAAATTCCCTTAAATACATACTCATTACTCATTTAGATTTGGTACTCAAACTAATATAGACAAAGTTTTTACTTCTAGTAGCATATAGTCTAAAATTGATAAAGTATTAATAATTCCATGTACTGTGTCTGACCATAATGCTATTACTTTTACTTTAAATATAAAATCCAATGATTTAGTTTCTAGTCAAAGAATTCCAGCTTATATTACAAAAAAAAAAAAAGAATGTAATGAGTGTTTTTTGAAATAATTACATTTATTTATGGAGTTTGACAACAATGATGAAGATACTGACATTATTTTGTGGAATACATTGAAAGCATATTTAGATGGTAGAATTAAGAGTTGGCATCTTCACAAAAGAAATGAGTTTAATAAAGAGTTAATTATTTTGTAATTAAAATTGATAATTTAAAGTTAAACTTAAAACCAAATGATAAGGTTGCTAACTCTGGGGTGAAAGCCTTAAATCAGAAATACATAGACATATTAAATCATAAAATAGCAATAAATATGGAAACATTAAATTACAATTGTACTCTGTTAACCCCCAAAATTAGCTGTTAGATCAAAAGATTAAACAACATAAAATATATTAAGTAGATTACATATAAAGCAAATAACCTTGAGAAATTAATTGATCTAAAAGATAAATTGCAGGCTTTAAGGAAACATTACAAATTTATTAATACTAATAAATCAACTTTAGGCAATAGTGATGCAACTGATAGCTATCTAAAGGATAGTATAAAACATAAATGAACTAAGGAGAAGAATGTATTGATATTTAAATCAATTTATTTTAATGAACTAGAAGAACAAATTAAAAACTTAAAATTAATAAAGACCCTGGTCAAGAAGGCATAATTCCTGAATTATATAAATTAATTCCTGATAACATACTAAGACTTCTTTTAAAAGCATTTGAAGAAGTCAGAAATACATCAAATTATCTTCCTTTGTGGACATTTTCATTGATATCTCCTATTTTGAAACAAGATAAGGACCCTGAATTATGCTATTCTTATCACCCCATCTCTCTTTTAAATGTTAATTATAACATTTTTATGTCTGTATTGGCAAAAAGATGAAACTCTATGATGCCTAATCTAATTAAAGATGATCAAACTGGTTTATTTTAACTAGTACAAGATAACACTAGTAGGCTTCTATCATTAATAAATGTTGCTAAAAAGAGTAAGAAAAAACTTTCAGTCATAAGATTAGACTTAAACAAGCTTTTGATTCTGTTAACTGGGCTTATTTATTTAAAGTACTCAAATAATATAATTTCTCTTCAGATTTTATAAAGTTAATAATAAAGCTTTATGAGAATTCTTTGTCCTTGTCAAAACTGTATATTTCTGTCTAGTTCCCTTAAAATACTAAAAGGTGCAAAATAAGGATGTTCTTTATCTCCATTATTTTTGCTATGTCAATATAGCCATTTGCCACTTTTATTAGAAAAAAAATACAAAAAAGGGACTTGCCATAGAGGAAGAATATAGTTAAAACATGTAACTATTTGAGGACGATATCCTTTTAACAAGTAGTGACGCCGAATCTTCATTAGAACATATTCTTCAATCAATAAAATATTTTGAGAAAATTTCATGTATAAGGTTTAATCATAATACAAAAAAAAAAACACTGTTGATAAATAAGAAATAAATACTTTTAAAAAAAATCAGAAATAATTCAATTAGGAGAATATGGAACTTAAATATTTGCAAAATATAATAAAATCAAATTGGAAAGAATCAGTTTCTACAAATTACAAAATTCTAATTAATAAAATATCAAACCTAACTCATAATTGGAACAAAATGTTTTTCACAATAGAAGAAAGGCTTACGTTAATAAAAATATTTTTTACCAAAATTTTATTTTATATACAGTCATTGAGTTTACTTCTGACTAAAAAATATATCAAAGAAATAAATTCTGTATTATTTAAGTTTTTGTGCTTTCCTCAAAAACCTCAAACAGTCTTTGATTGGCATATTCAAAGCTGGTAAGAAAGTGGAATTGGATTTCCTAATATTAAATTATATGCCAAACCTGCCATTTTAAATATAGTTATTTGTTGGTTAAATTCTTCCTATACTTCTAATTAGAAAACATCACATGAAAATGTTTGATTTCAAATGATAAATCTGAAATGAATGTAAACTTCCAACCAGATATTAATAAAATATATTAGACTGTAAAAGACTTTTGCATTATTACCAAGACAATTTCTATTTCTATTCCTTTTGTCAATTATATTTTAACTATGTTTATTTATTTTGTAAAGGATTTATTGATTCTGATGTTTCCTATTGCTTATACTAATGATCGTTTATAATCATTTAATCTAAATAAAATATTTGATCTTAGAGAAAATAAGTTAAAATTCTGGTACCAATTTTTAGATGGGAATACATTGCATAAAGCTGACCACTGTTTGGCTATATATATAGTATAATTAGTTAAGAATACTAATTTTTATAGAATTTATTAATAATATAATACAAATATCATTAAAAATGAATACAAAACCCAATCCTAAAATTTTAGAATTTTTCTTTAAAATTAGCAGTGATTAGATCAAAATCAAGTCTCTTTTATCAGCTATCTATAGGATTCTAAGAACTGAATTCTTGTTTTTTGATTCATCTTATTGGGACTACTCAACAAAAATAAATAATGATTTTTTTTTCATATACTGATAAAAATTAACTTTGTAGTCTATAAGTAATATCACCTTCTCACTTTACTGGATAATCTTTACTTGGACGTATTTACATAGAAGTTTTTAATACAACATAAAATTTGTCTGATTTATAAGAATGAAAAAAAATGGAGCTGTGAGGAGGTTTTAGATGCAAATTGGATTCATATGATTATTGAACATAAAAATGTTGTTTCATTTTAGGTAGAATTTGTAGATTTTGCTAAAGTATTGTGGTTATGTACACCACAACACTCAATGAATGTACCAAGGTAGCAGTCTCACTATTAGATTGGCCGAAGAAATGTGCATTCTCAGGAAATTCAACATATCAATGGTTAACACTGATGTGATGGAATGGTTGTTGTGTGACATTATTACATTCACACAAAATAAATCCCTATGCTAGAAGTGGATATCAAACTGGAGAATCCCTCCAAATAAGACAGCTACTAATCAAATTTATCATAGTGCGCTGCAAAATTATGGATTTTTTAAAAAGTTTGTGTGTGTGTGTGTGTGTGTGTGTGTGTGTGTGTGTGTGTGTGTGTGTGTGTGTGTGTGTGTGTGTGTATATGTGTGTGTACACACACACACACACACACACACACACACACACACACACATATATATATATATATATATGAGTCTACTTCAACCCACTGAAATACATTTCTCCGGAACTAAAATAAACAATCCCAGTTCCATGAAAGTTCGTTTCAATGAAAACACACTTTTGCAAAGCTCAATACAATGGATACCAAAAAAAAGACTCATACAAAATAGAATGAGACAAATGCATTTATGTGTTGGGGCAAATCCCCTGCACCCTTCACACTCTTGCAACTTATATATACTAACTCCAATATTGCACTACAGTGAGGAAAAGGGAATATCCCCTTATCCTCACTGTACCAAGATCTATGACAGCTACTAGGTGCTGATGGTATTCGCTGTAGTGAGTTTCACAAAAGTGCATTTTTGTTGAAATTAACTTTTGTGGAACTGGGATTGCTTATTTCAGTTTCAGAGAAATGTACTTTCAGTGGGTCAAAGTAGACCCATATATATCTATATATATATATATATATATATATATATATATATATATATACACACACACACACACACACACACACACACACACACACACACACACACACACACACACATATTACATACATTTTTTACAGTTAGTTATGTATTTATATATATGCATATATTATTGTATTTTCTGTATTGTTGGATTGCTTATCTGATATGATCATTTTCAAATTTTTAATATACTTGATTGGTGTTTTTTGATACATTATTTATATTTTGCTGTTAGTGTTTTTTAAGTATTTTGCACGGCTGGAATTAGCAATGTTATATAAGTGGGTTGCTGTATAATGTTACTATGTTCTGAAGAAGTTTTTTATGTATTCAAATGTGTTTAACCAAGTTGTTTATTACATTTTTTTTAGGGTTGTCATGGTTTCTCACTGTGACTACATTAATAGTACCTTGTTATAGTTACTTGTGTTTGGTTGGTGCTATTGCCAGTTCTCTAGGATTGTTTTTGTATTTGTTACTGGTACATTGTTTCCCAGCATTTCAGGAAGTTATGTCTTCACAGGAGTTATTTGAAACTGGCAGTTTGCTAGAGTGCGGGGAGTGCCTTCTGTGTGGACTCTGCATGTCCTCCCCATGGTTGGGTGGGCATTCGAAAGACATGCATAAATGGGCGTGCCTTTGTTGAAGGTTGAACGTCGAGCTGGCACCTCGGCATTTGTGAAAATTTACTGCCAATCATTAGCAGACCGGAGTTCCGCTGTGGCGACCCCTAACTGGGAAAAGCCGAAAGACAAACAACAACAACATTTTCCTATGTATTTACCATTATTGTTTCAACAATTCACATGGTCAGTCAACCAACT
This sequence comes from Protopterus annectens, assembly GCF_019279795.1. Taxonomy (NCBI): domain Eukaryota; kingdom Metazoa; phylum Chordata; order Ceratodontiformes; family Protopteridae; genus Protopterus; species Protopterus annectens. The sequence continues at coordinate 790,140,616 of NC_056727.1, forward strand.
CCAGAGTGAATTTGCTGATAATCAAACTGCAGGAAATTTGGAGGAATGGTGTGATATGAGAACTGTTTATAATGGAGAAATATATTCTGTTAGTAACATGCCTACTATTGGTATATGATTACCAAAACATTTGTCCAACAGTGCCTTTAGCACTAAGTCTAATAACAGTTTATAAACACAATTGACAAACTCTGAGAAATTATTATTCCAATACAAGATGAACCAGTTGGATAAGTATTATTTTGAGGAATGTTTGCAACCTAAGGTGGTCCCTAAAGGACTATGTATTGTTAAAATTCCACTCAGCATTGACAGAGGCAATTCTTTTTATCATGATATTGTGGATTTGTATGACTGGATTGGTTTAAAACTGCTGACCATTTTAATTAAATCAAATGAAGCAACTATAGAGGCTTTATACAATGGATGGATACAAGAGTTAAAAGAATCTATTACTAGTGACCTTTTATTTTCCTCATTAAGGGAAGATTATGCTTCTATTTTAGGAAAAGTGAAAATATTTTCACTAATAAGACAAGAAAGAACAAAGTTATTGAATAATAAGAAGGACTATGAGAAGAATTTGGCATATCATTGTCCCGATCTGAGCATGTCTTTAGTGAGACATGATCAGTCTAATAACACTTAGCATGACAACCAAGCAGCTGACTCAGAAAGGTTTTTGGTGTTTCCATCATTACAGAAAAGAAAGTCATATAGCTGAGGGGTCCAACGGATATGTCCCTTGCCAAGAAGAAACTACTATAAGTGATTTTATACAAGTGAATCATCAAAGATGAATATCGCATCATTCAAAAAGAGGACAAGAGAGGATAGGGAATACAGGAGTTTCAGACAGTGACACATATTTCTATTTCACGTACTATCAAGTGTAGAACTATGGCAATTTCAAACATTTTTTTTTCATTTTACTGATAGGGTCATCAGTAAAGTGTACTTTAGTTTGTGTTTGAAAGGTTTTTTATTTATGCTAACACCATTTCAGTGTTGTGAATATTTTGGTTGAACTTAAATTGTTTGTAAGAAAATTAAATTTGGCTTTGTATTTTGAGAACAGTACAACCACTTCTAGTTTTAATTGTCTTGCAAGAACAAATTCTTTCAATCCACCTTTATATTCAACTTTAATGTTTTTTGAAAAAGATATAAGAAAGAATTTGTTGACAGAACAACAAGGAGTTTGTAAAAAAAGGTAATTATAACATGAGTAAAGATGAGAGGGTTTGTTTAAATGACTTAAGTAAGGGTTTGTTTAAATGAGTTAAAGACAAGGCATTTAGGGTGAAGAAACCAGATCTACTTTAGAAGATTGAAATCCTAGTAGACAGATTTTCATAATGCCGAGATGACAACACCGAAGATTCAGATGACTGAAACTTCACTCTGACATCTTTCAGAAGATTGAACAGCTACAATAGAATGTCACTCACCTGAGCTGAGCAGAACAGGAAACATGCTCATTTCCACACTGTAGTGCAATCTCAAAGTTGGTATATTTAATTTGCAGGGGATTATGGGGTGCAGGGAGACACATCCCCCCTGCAAAAATGTAAATATTAAAATTAAAATAATTGCAAATATTGGTTTTACAAATCTGCACTGAATATTCATGCGGGTGGAGTAGATATTTTCATGAATATTCAGAGGGATTTTTTTATTAGTTTGTGAGTATTGGTTTGTGGGTAGGTTTTAGGGGAGAGTTAGGTAGCTGTTATGTAGATTTAAAGTGATGAGGCATTATTTATATAGGATGAGTTGTTTCTATTTTATGTATTATGTGAGAGGTACATTGCATGTTATAGGGTCTTTTTTTGAGAATCGGTGATGTACATTGTCAGACTTTTGAGTTTTCGGCATTGTTATCTTGGCTTTATGAAAGTCGGTCTACTGGGATTTCCATCTTCTAAAGTTGACCCAATGAAACCTGCTAAGGGAGGGGCTATTGTCTTAATGGATCATTTAGATTATATTTCTAGAATGGATAAAGTTTTAGATGATCACATTTATTATAAATGGGTCTCTTTAGATGAGATGCATTTAGTTTACATTAAGACTGATTATATGTTGAATGATTTATTAGTACACAAAGTTACTGATTGGCAGCTATATTAATTTTGAGTGTTAAATCTCCAATCACTCTTGTTAATTTTTGATATACCTAAGATACACAAGGATTATTTAGATCCACATTGTCACCCTATTATTTCAGTTTTGGGTTCAAAAACTGAACCCTTAAAAAGTTTGTTGATGTGAAACTGAAGCACATACTTAATAATGGTCATGTTTTAACTGACTCTAGGCATTTTCTATCAGAACTGGTTACTATAAAGGTGGATAGTTCAATGTTGTTAGTAACTGTTGACATTATTGATTTATTTTCTGTTATATCATCGGAAATTGGTCTTGACTAGTTTATAAACACCATCAAGCAGTTATTAAGTGTTAATAGTACTGATTTCAGGTTGATTGATGAATTTATGAAAACTGGTTTGAATAATAATTATTTTTATTTTCAAGGAGAATTTTATCACCAAGTATCTGATTTTTGCAAATTTAGTTTTGATCTTTAGGGAGACCAATTATGTGTTTAATTCTATTTTAAAAAATCATTTAACATGATATTTTACATATTTGGATGATTTTAGTTTTAAATTTTGGAAAAGTAATACATCACTTTTGAATATGTTTTTGAATATTTTAATTCTACTATTTTTTTAATTTACTTATACAGTTTCAGACATAGAGGTTAATTATTTAGATTTTAATTTATATAAGGATTTAGATACTAATTCTTTTGGTTAAAAATCTATAGAAAACCAAACTTTTTGAATACATATATTAGTTTTAATACTAATAATATTAGATGGCAGAAGGTAAACATCATTAAGGGACAATTTATTTGGATTTCTATGCTGATAAGTAAGGACTGGCACATTTTTGATGAATTAGAGATGTTCCTTGATAGGGGCTACCTCTTGATTTATTAAAATGGTTAAAATATGAGATTAGTATCAGGAGACAGGTAGATTGTAAACTTCTATTATAGGAGGCAGCTTTAGAAAAAAATAGGTCAGAAGCAAACCAGTAAGATTTTTGTTGAGCACTGATTTTGCTAAGAATGAGTAATTTACATATTAGCAATATAGTGTTAAAACACTGGTGAACTATTTTATTATTTGATAATAAAACTAAAGCTTTGGGTTCAAACTTTATTTTTCACACAGAAAAGGGTTGGATGTTAAAATGTACTTGAGAGAGGAAAGAAAATTGGTGGGTTTATAAATAACATAGAGATGGATGGTCAAATGTGGGAGTTGTAAATCTTGTTGATTCATACATGAGAGATCTTATACATGGTAACAGGCATCAACAGAACAATAACTGCTCCAGACTTCAGTAATTGTAAGAGTAATATAGTTGTTTACTTAGCCTGCTCACCTCGTGTGAAGTGTTTTATAATGGGAAAATTAATGTTAGGATTTTGGAGCATGTTAGAGGTATTAAATATAAGAATATTAACAATGTCTTATACAAACACTCCATTGGTTTGCATTGAATTTAATACATTTTTATTTTTTCTAGTTGAGAAAGTTCAGAAATCCTTTTTTGGGGGGGTAATTGGGAAAATACCCTTGAATATAAGGAGTTAAGATGGCAACTTTTGTTAAATTCCCAAGTTTCACCTGGCTTTAATGATGATATTTCAGTAAAAAAAGGTGTTTTAAATCTTAGGGCAGCTAAATTATGATTTTTTAAAGTTTGCATTCATATTATTGCAGTTTTTATTTATACATTTATATATACTAATCCTGACCAAGTTCAAAGTGGACAGATAACTAACTTTAGCCAATTCCTGAATCAGTTCATTTATTCTAGGCATAGCGTAGGAACCATATTTGGAAATATGCTTCAGGTTTTCAGTTTCTGAAGTCAGTGTAAAATGTTATTGTCTAATCAGATTTATAAGCTAGTATAATGGCGCTATTCCACTCACTCTGAGACTAACATGGTATTTTCTGTATTTCCTCCTTAAATACTTGGCAAAGGAAACTAAAACCCTATACCTTTTCATATTTACCTTTTCACCAGGGATGGTTTCAATATGGTACTGGATTGCTGTAGTTCTTCCAGTTATTCTGAAAATAGACTCCCATTCCTGAGTAGAAATTCTTTAATTTCCTGTCTCTGGACCATTGGCAGCATCTCACCTATAACCTCAGAAGATGCTGTGGGCTTTTCATCCTCTTCAAATTTCATTTTTTCTTCAAGGATTTAAAAACGTGTGTGATATAACAGTGCTGATTTCCTTTTAACAGTTTGTCTTAATTTGTAATTCACTTTTGCTTTCACTATCAGTTTGGAAGGCCTTTGTCACTTAACATTTGCCTTCATCAATGAGTGCTAACAGAAATGTTGTACCTTGTACTAAACTCTCTTAGATAAACTTTTCTCTAGTATAAATTATCTGTCAAGCTGCTTCTGGTCTCTGCACAAGCTATCCATGACTATAGGTATTATGGTTATTAGTCTATTCTGCTGTTCTATGAAACATCCTATCACGTGCTTAAAAGCAGTGTCTTTCTTATTCAAAGTTTATTTTTCAATTATTTAGCAAGCCTAAGGTGTGTCTGGCAAAACAGAATGACCTTAGTTATGGGTTTGGGTATTTCTCTTACAGCAAAGAGAAAGTAAGGAAGCAAATTATTCAAATTCTTTCCATCTGTTTCTATAGCCTTTCACACCATATACTTAGTTTTGTTAAATTGCTCAACAGGCCTACCTATTTTAGGGTGGTATGCAGATGTTCTTAATGGTTTCACCTTAGAGAACTGGCAATGTTCACAGTACTCTAGATATGATTGGGATACCTTGGTTAGTAAGGATTTCTTTAGGAACTCCTACTCTTGAAAACAGTACTGCCATTTCTCTTGGGATAAATCTGGCATTTTGTAAATGTAAAGGTACTGGGTCTGGTAATTTTCTTTTATATTTAATGATTACCAATGTAAACAGGTAACCTCTGTTCAGCTTCATGGGCCTAGTATGTCCACAATAATGCACTCAGATTTTGCGTCTGTTATAGGCAAGGATATCGGGAAGTTTTTAAATTCTGGATTCAGAGCTGCCATGTGGCACTCTGGAGAAGCTACAGAGGCATTTTCTGTTTTATTTCATGACACCAGTGTGGTAAATGCCAACATGTAGACAAGCATTAAGAGAGTTTGCAAATATAAACCTAGTGACACTGACTGGAAACATTTAACTATATGCTCCTGTTTTCCAACCTTCAGCCTTAATCTTAACAAGATAACCACCCAAGACATGACTGTGTGCTAACTTCATTACAGGAACTCTTAAGGGGTTTTGTGGAAACAGCTGTGCCAATATCTGTTCCCTTTCTTGAGTTACCCTTTAAAGGAAGTCATTTCTAAGCTCTAAGTATGGATATGAAGTGCAGTTGTCTGAATTTATCTCCCCTTCTGTTCTTGCTTTGCTATCTCTTGCCCTTCTAAGTGTGTCATCCTCCTATGTAGCCTACTTCAAATTGATATCACTTATTTATAAGTCAGCCAGGGCAGTATTTCTTTTATCAGTAACCAGATGTGAAGTGGAGGGTGTACTGTCATCCCAAGCAAAGACAGGTAAAGCCTTTTCCCTTAATGAAACCAGTCCCTTTTAAAGGGTAACACATGAAAATAATTTTTGTCAATCTGTGGTACTTTATCCTGATAAGCATTCATCCTACTTTATGTCCCTGTATTTTTTAGCTCTCTGCATAGATGTAGTAGAGATAAGCCTTGATATCTGTTCTGCTTCATCTCTCACTATTTTTACTCAATACAGCATTCATTTGCTCCATCTTTGAGCCTCTGGTAGTGTCCCCTAAATCAGTTTCTATACTGACTTTTCAATCATTTTTATTACAACAAGTTTTTGTGATGTATGCTCAGATGTATGCCATTCTGTTTCAATCACTATACTAACTTCTTTTGTAGCCTTTTTTACTAAAGTCTTATGGCAAGAGTCTGTATCAGATTTGCCAATACCTTCCACCCATATCTAAATTTTAATTCATTTTAAGATTTCTGACTTAACAGTTTTGACTTTACTAGAGCTGAATTTCTCTGACTATGCGACCCCCTCACAACTTACATAATTCCTTAAATTGTGGAACGTCAAATAATTATTACATCTTGGGTTAAGTTAGCCATTGAAGCAACTAGTTGGAAGGGTTGCACTATGCATTTACACTTCAGTTATGGCGTACTTCTCTTGGTCCTGTACACATAAATAACTTCATATTTTGTTTTTTCATAATTTCTGTTTGCATAGATATTGAACTCTAGTAAGTGTGATCATGTTTTCTGAATCATGCATTCCTTGAAATTCTTTTCTCCTGCATAGCCATGTTATATTTGATATACTTTGCAACGGTATCATGGTAGAAAACCAATTATATAGTTTTGTTACTTAACAATTCAGCATTATCATATTCCATAGTCATATCTTTAGTCATAGTTTGCTTAACAGCAGGTTAACCAGCATTAAGAGGCTTTCCAAGTATAAAATTACTGTCACTAACTGGACATATTTAATTATATGCCCCCTTTCTAGCACACTTAAAACTAATAACCTTGACTGATAATGCCTCTTCTTTGTTTTTGACCCAGATACATATATAAGTGAAGACTTAGGTTTCAGAACATGCAATTCAGTCTTAAAATGTTCATTTAACACCAATCTCTCTTCTGAAACAGTTCATAGCTCAGAAGATCTGTGGCCATCTAGAGTCCCTCTGGGCTCCCCACCTATTTAAATTGCTTGGCATGCACATTTAAATCTTTCTACAGTGAGAAAAGGTACAATTGTGTTTACATTATACAGACTAGGGTTAACCATAATCTAAAAACATGTGTTATGTCTTTGATTTACTGTGTTACTGGCCTACAAATATTGAAAGTTGACTTGTTGAATCTACATGTATGGGTCTCAGGAAATATCAGCCTGGCTAAAAGTTGACAAAAATAATGTGCTTTATTTTTAATCAAGTCCAGGCAAGCCTTCAGCACTTCCTGTGTCAGGTGAGATTATCATACTCTGGTCCACTCAGTTCACAGCCATTTTTCCCTCACTGTGTTCTTCTTAAACCCTTTAATGTAGCCCGTCATACTATCATCCATACCAAACTTATCTAGGACAGTTCATCCAAACCAAGCTTCCCCAAAGCAATGTTTTGAACCTAGTCAGTGACTGGCTCATCACAAATGGAAGTTGTTGCTGTAATGTAGTGAGCTGATACAAATTCACCATATGTTAATCAACTGTGGCTGATCTTTTCTCTAGTGTGCTCAAGCTCACAAGGATTAGTATCTATTTTTGTAGCTACAGTAGCAGTTGCTTTATTATCTGGTAGTTTGTTTATCAGTGGCTGTGTCAGATTTCACCAATGATTAAATTATTTCTTGTATTTTGGAGCTAAACACAGTACCTCCTATTCTTAGATTACTTTAGGCAGGAACACCAGTGCAGGCAACACAGGCCTACCAAACCAGGAAGAAAAGACAAAAAGTTCTCCTCTCCATCACTGGAAATTGTGTGCTCTCCACTTCAATGTACTTCACATACACTTCTAGTAGCACACGTTCTTCATTTTCTAGGTGGTTATCAGTGGCAGGGATGGAAAATTTGCTGATATTCTCCACCATGTATGATACTTATTGTTACCTTCATGTACATAATATGCAAAACTGTAGATTTCCCTAGTAAATAGAGCTTATTTATATAAAAAAAAATAGAGTTCAAATACAAACAGGAAATGAGTTGCTTCACTCAAAAACAAGCAATAATATTTAAATTTTTTCCTCAGCAAGATATCTCAAAGTAAAGCAAGTACAACAATATCAAACAGGCAGTTTACCAAAGCAAAATTAAAAACAGCTTATAATTAAGTCCTTCAGATGTCTATATCCATTAAATAGACGCACACCATCATATTACAAAAATGTGTAATAACTTTCAGAATTATTTCAGCTTTTCTTTAAAAGAAAGATAAATATATTTCAAAGAGGTTGTTTTTCCTTCCTCAGTAAAACAGGCCCCTTTTCAACACTCTAAGACTACCTTCCTCTTTCACACAAAATCTACAAGACCTGTCCTATTCCTAGAATTCCTTCTAAGACTAGAGGCAAGTGACTCTAGGGCAAGTGACTCTAACGTCATTCATGAGGAATAATCTTACTATACAGTTGTCCCTGTTTAGCTTTCCTGCCTGTTTCCTAAAAACACACTATATGTCGTCAGTCATGCTTCCCTTACTGTATAACCTAAGCACAGAAGTGGCATGCCTTTCTTCTCTCCTTCCCTCAGTAGTGCTTAGAGCCAGCCTGAGCAGTCACTATGCAAAAATATATATCTATATCTAAAAAAAAAATAAATATATATACATATATATATATATATATATATATATATATATATATATACACACACACACATATATATATATATCTATATGTATATCTATATCTATATATCTATATATCTATATATATATATATATATATATATATATATATATATATATATATATATATGTGTGTGTGTGTGTGTGTGTGTGTGTGTGTGTGTGTGTGTGTGTGTAAAATTCCATCATGAATGGTTGACATGTTAAATAATCAAAACACAAAACATATCGACCTTTCATAATATTGACAGCACAACTAACCAAAAACCAGTACACTGAAAAAGGAAATAAATTTCCTTTTTTGATGTACTAACCATAACCCTAAACAAATTGAGCTTAAATTTATCTGAAAAGGGTTATATCATACATATACACACAATGCACACACATGTACACACAAACACACAAAAAACACTGTCTCTGGGCCTAAGACTTACTCTAAACCTAACTAACATACACTAAATCTATCCCCTTACCTAACCTTACTCTAAACCTAACCTACAAACAATTTCACATAAGCTAACTTTACTCTCTTACTTGACTGTTGACTTTAACTCTAAGACAAAAAGACTCACACATACACTAAATTTATCTCCTTATGTTAAATGTACCCCTACTCTTACCCTAACTCCAACTCCCAGCCCTACCAAACAGTCACTCACCTTTGTTGACCAAACCGATAGTCGTTCAATCAGCTCAGAAAGTACAATTCTCTTCAAAAGCTTGAAGGTTCAACACTTCGAACTGAAAATGGTCGAGACAAGAAGAATGAAGTTGTGAAACTTCAAATGTTTTGAATGGAGATCGCCGTACAAAGTGAAATGGGAAATTTGCAGTTTTCCCCACTGTAGAGTGATCTCAGAGTTGGTATATTTATATAGCAGGGCATGTGGGGGGTGCAAGAAGTCTTGCTCCCCTGCAAAAACATAAAAATAAAATATTTTTTATTAACCCTCCTTGAAAATTTCTACTCCCACCTCTCTAATCTAGGCATTTCCTCTTCACTTTACTTGTACTATATCCTGTTTAGATAAATTGTAAAAATCTTTTCTCCTATGTTAACTTTTTTATACTTACTACTTCTTGAATAATATTGCTGTAGCTGTAATGTTGCTGCTTATGCTAATGCCAATTGCATACATGTTTGATTGATTACTATATGTATTTATTGGAGCTTTTCTCCCTGGGCATCTGCTGAAAAAGGGCTTCGTCTCAGTCAGACATTCCCGGTCAACAAATGTAAAATAAAATAAAATAAATTAAATAAATAAATAAATAAATACATTTCAAAGTTTTAAAACTTCGATGTTATGGTCTCGACCATCTGTAGTTTGAAGTTTTGAAGTAGATCTATATATATATATATATATATATATATATATATATATATATATTTATATATATATATATATATATATATATATATATATATATATATGGGCCTACTTGAAATAACCGAAAGACCATAACACCGAAACCCAGAGGATTGAGACCAGAATCAGGAAACCTCAGAACACCGAAAAGTGAGAAATTCAAAATCCCAACATTACGGGAGTTTGATTTAGCACTTTTGGTGTTCTGCAGTAGGTAAGTATGTATGTGTAAGTGAAGTTGTGAGGGGTATTGCTGTGTGTAAGTGTGTGTTGTGACTTTGGTTTGTGTGTGACGGCCTGTAATGTGTGGGTGTGGGTTTGCTTTGTGTGTTTGTGCGATCTCGGAGTTAGAATATTAAAGTAGAGGGGTGCAGGGGGCTTGCCCCCCTACCTATTGCTAGTGTAGTTTGGTGTGTTTGCTAGTTTGGGGCAGTTATGTGTCTATTTGTGTGTGTTATGTGTGTGGTTTACAGTTTCGTGATTGTCGGTGTTTTGGGGTTTCGTGATTCTGGTCTTGGTTATTTGAGTTTCAGTGCTGTGGTCTTTCGGTTATTTCAAGTAGACCTATATATATATATATATATATATATATATATATATATATATATATACATATATATATATATATATATATATATATATATATATATATATATATATATATATATATATATATATATAATATGTATATTTTTTTCTAATATATGTTTATATATATGTATGCACAGAGATATAGATATACATATATTTATACATCTATATATATATGTGTGTGTATATATATATATATATATATATATATATATATATATATATATATATATATCTACACAGTGGATATAAAAAGTTTACACACCCCTGTTACAATGACAATTTTTTTGTGATATAAAAAGTGAGTCCACAATAAATAATTTCAAAACTTTCCCCACCTTTAATGTGACCTATAACCTGTACAATTCAATTAAAAAACAAACAAATCTATTAGGGGAAAAATATAAAAAAATAAAAAAACTACGATAAGCTGGTTGCATATGTATGCACACCCTTAAACTAATACTTTGTAGAAGCACCTTTTGATTTAATTGCAGCATTCAGTCTTCTTGGTTACACACCTGCCATCAGTTAAAGAGACTTTGGTTAACCCCAAACAAAGTTCAGCTGTCCTAGTAGGATTTTCCTGACATGTACTCAACTGCCTGCTACAGCAAAAGCCATGGTTTGCAGAGAGCTTACAAAGCATCAAAGGGATCTCATTGTTGACAGGTATCAGTCAGGACAAGGGTACAAAAAAATTTCCACAGCATTGGATATACCATGGAACACAGTGAAGACAGTCATCAAAAAGTGGAGAAAATATGGGACAACAGTGACATTGCAAAGAACTGGACGCCCCTCCAAAATTGATGAAAAAGCAAGACGAAAAATGGCCAGGGAGGCTGCCCAGAGACCTACAGCATCACTGAAGAAGCTGCAGGAATTTCTGGCAAGTACTGGTTGTGTACTATATGTGACAACAGTCTCCCGTATTCTCCATATGTCTGGGCTGTGGGGTAGGGTTGCAAAACAGAAGCCTTTTCTTACACAGAAAAACATCCAGGCCTAGCTAAAATTTGCAAAACAATACATCAAGTCTCCCAAAAGCATGAAGGAAAATGTGTTAAGGTCTGATAAGACCAAGGCTGAACTTTTTTGGCTACAATTACAAAAGGTACGTTTGGCACAAAAATAACACTTTGCATCACCAAAAGAATACCGTCCCCATGGTGAAGCATGGTGGTGGCAGTATCATGCTTTGGGGATGCTTTTCTTCAGCTGGAACTGGGGCTTTAGTCAAGGTGGAGGGAATTATGAACAGTTCCAAATACCAGCCACTTTTGGCCCCAAACCTTCAGGCATCTG